>NC_138780.1:42055740-42605740 GCF_965119305.1 Pelophylax lessonae | reverse complement strand
AGTTTTGCTATGTACATGCGATGTGTTAGAAATATTGCATAAATGGACAGCTTTGTGTAAAAAAAAATGTGTTTTCATTTTCTTTCCACATTTTCCAAAAACTTGTGGAAAAAAATGACATATTCAAAAGACTCATTATGCCTCAAAAATTATACGTTGGGCTGTTTGCTTTCCAAAATGGGGTCATTTTATGGGGGTTTCCATTGTCCTGGTGCTCCAGGGCCTTCAAAAGTGCGATAGGTTGTCAGGAAATGATATGTGTATTTGTGCTCCTAGAATGCCGGACGCTGCTACTTGGATGTTAGGCCTCTGTATGTGGCCAGGCTGTGAAAAAGTCTCACACATGTGGTATCGCCATACTCAGGAGGAGTAGTAGAATGTGTTTTGGGGTGTAGTTGCAAGTATACATGTGCTGTGTGAGAGAAATAACCTGTTAATACGGCAATTTGTAAAAAATAAAAAAAAAAAAAATAAATCTTCATTTTGCAAAGCATTGTGGGAAAAAATTACAACTTCAAAAAACTCATCATGCCCCTTATTAAATACCTTGGAATGTCTACTTTCCAAAAAGGGATCATTTGGGGGGTATTTGTACTTTCCTGACCTTTTAGTGTCTCAAGAAATGAGATAGGCCTTCAGTACATCAGGTGTGATCAAGTGTGATCAATTTTCAATGAATAGCACCATAACTTGTGGACTCTATAACTTTCACAAAGACCAAATAATATACACTTATTTGGGTTTTTTTTACCAAAGATAAGTAGCAGTATAAATTTTGGCCAAAATTTGTGAAGAAAAATGACTAATTTGCAAAATTTTATGACAGAAACAAAGAAAAATGCGTTTTTTTCACGATATTTTCAGTCTTTTTTTATTTATAGCACAAAAAATAAAAAACCCAGTATTGATCAAATACCATCAAAAGAAAGCTCTATTTGTGTGAAAAAAAGGACACAATTTTTGTATGGGTACAGTGTTGCATGACTGAGTAATTCTCAGTCAAAGTGTGAGAGCGCTGAAAGCTGAAAATCGGTCTGGGCAGGAAGGAGGTGAAAGTGCACTGTAGGCAAGTGGTTAAGTACATTTTCAGTTTACATACATGCCCTGGTCCCATTGTGTACTTAAAGTGGGGTATGCCTGTATATAGATAGATTTTATTAGTTTCTACTTTTACACTAAATGTAACACAATTATCTGTGACAGATTGCCATGACGCTTTGGAATCTGTCTAGATAAAGACAAATGTATTGCCCCTTTTCATATATGCAAGATTAGAAACATTATATTCCCTAAATACATAATGCCAAAAATTATTGCCTTAAATACATACATACACACTGCAAGCTCTGCACCGTTTGTCTTGTCTGAGACTCGCCATCATAAGCTGGATCTGCACACAGCAGCTAATTTGTTCACCTGAGATGGAATCAGTTCTCACAAAAATATGGACTGGTCATGTCTTCAAAGGATTGCATTGGACAAATCACCTCTAAACGAAACACATGAGTGTATAATCACTTGTCTTAATGGATCACATTCCCAACACACGCATCTCACACTGCCATATGTGATTCAATGGGGGTGTCCATTGCAAGTTAAATACGCCCCCAGATCCCATTGCTTTGTTAATTTACAGATCTAACTGGAATCTGATGGCACTGCTGTCAACCACTATGCCATCAAATTCTGCTGGGGACCTTTAAAAAGGATTATGTGTGATTGTGTGGATAATTCTGCCACATTAAATTCTCATCTCCCACATCCCATGTGCTCCTCTTGCAGGAATTGCGAATCCAGGGTAATTCAGCACAGCATAATGAACAGACACACCCAATCAGACAGCTCATGTTAAAAGGGACCTGAAAAGCAATCTGTATGGCTTGCTTTTCCAAGCATTGGCTAGTTTAGTGAGCCTAGACTAATAACAGTCACTGTAATGCTACCCATACTGCTGTCCTTTTAACATGGTGACAAAAGTTGATACCTATGCTACATGTGTGTAAAGTTACTTTCACCCTGCTAAATGGACAGCAATAAGGTTGTAAATACAGTGACTGTATTTAACATGCCAAGGGCTATGAATTGTACATGTATTCTAGCTAAATATAGCAGCTTCATTAGGAAACATTTATTTTTAATCTCTCTTATCTCCATCTCTGCTGCATGTTATTTTGGCAGAGGAATTCTATCCCATCAGCAGAGGAAGCACAAGGATGTGCAGTGATGGACAGTGCACCCTGTGTACCCATTGGCTAAGGAGGCAGCAGGAAGCGGATCAGCCTGCCTCCTGTTACCTCCTCAGCCAATGAGTAGCTGAAAGGCTCTTAAGTCCCTTCCTCCGAACATCTCCTGAGTCCCAGCCCTGCCAGCTAGTTTAGTGTGCTTACTATGCATTTATCCTTCGGCGCTTCTCCTGCCTTATGTGTCAACTGGCTACTGTCTCCTGCACACTTCATGGATGGCGGGTCCGGGGCCCCTACAGGCACTCGGGCCCCCTACATGTGTATTGGCTGTCCCCCCCTGGGTGTGTAATGAAAGGACAATTGACAAAATGTCTATATCATGTAGAGGAAATCACCAGTGTGGGGCAACCTATGTCATGGAGGTAGATTTGGACATCAATGTATATGTATCACCAGAAATGGGATTCTTTGTTCTAAAAAAACTCAAAGACGACCTAGCATGTTTTTGTAAGACTGTACTTTTTTGGACATACTTGGACTCAAACATACATTGCTCTTTCCACAGCTCCTCCTCCTCTGGGGGTATGATAAGGTGAACATGCATCTTCACCAAAAGTACAAGATGATGTGTCGTCTCCGGATGAGGCTGCGGCGGAGATTCAACTTCCTGCCTCTTGCGGTGGATCTTCAGCGGGCCTGGAGTGATGCCAAAAGGCACTCACCCAGGCTCCTCAAAAAGGCTGTTGAGCAAATCTCCGGTAAGTAAAAATATACATGACATGTGACCAGATAGGTTACAATTTTGTGGGTAGGTGGACATGTGTTTAGGTATGCAACAACACAAATACCAACAACCCCCCCCCCTCCCCTCCCTCTCGCTCCTACCTATCCTACCTCCATCAAGTGTCTCTTCACAACCTTTAATACTACTATGTACATTAGTATTTTTTATGTTTCTTTTTTCTCTTCTGCTTCTAGCCAAAGTGGACGGGCGACACCCTCTTGTACTTTTGGTGAAGAAGGGAAGGAGGAGGACGGCCACATTGAAATATGCCTTCAGAGACAGCGAGCCATTTCAGCTGCTAGAAATTGTGGATCGTAAGTAGAAAAATGTACATTGTAGAAATGTCAAATCTCTAATCACATTTCACAGAGCCCCCTTTACATCGGAGTCTCCAGACTTACTACACTGTAAGAGGGAAGTGTTAAGACTCTGATGTAAGGAGAGTTCTGGGAACCATTATTTGAGGGGGGAAGCTGGGGACTCTGGTGTAAAAGGGAACTCTGTGGTCACCAAAGCTCTCCCATACATCAGAGCTTACAGAGACACCCTTATACTTCCCTTCCTCAGTCCACCACAGTCAAGGGCACAACAAGTCCCACTGCAGAAGGCTACCTGCTTGGACTTGTACTGCTCTCTGTAGGGGACTAAGGAACTACTGCCTGCTATGCTAAGACTTGTAGTGCCCTCTGTTAGGGACTAAGGATTCCTCAGTCCTCCACATTCTAGGGCACTATAAGTCCCAGCATAGTGGGCTGTCATACCTCAGTCCCTCACAGCTCGGGGCAAAAACAACAGAGTTAAACATCTAAAGGACAACTCCAAACCAAACTAACAATAATGGACAGAGTCCATATGCTATATAATGTCAAAGACCCACTACCTCTCACCTTCCACCTCAGGTGCTGTCATTGTGTAGGGCAGAGGGCTCCATCTCCACCATGTTTGGCTTTCATGTCAGATATGCAGGACTTGCTCAGCTCCAGTCTCTTCCCTGGCAACTGACTCTGGCGTCATTGGGGGTCTTTCCTCCTCTAGAAAACACCCAGGGGCCCTCTCCTTGTCCCCCAGCCACCCAGGGCCTTATTCTCCTCCTCCTCCACCAACCATTTTCGGACTCTTCCAACTTCCCTGGGGCTACTCACCCCCTTTGCATAGTAGACACCACAAATCTATGAGCAGCCTGCAAAATATCAAGTCTGGGCCTGGTTACCTGTATGTTCTGGGTCCAGGGCGGAGCTCTCCTCCCAGAGCAACAACCGATGATAGCAGAGTGAGTTGACCAGGCAGTAACTTCCTACTGGTGCAGGTACACACCTACCGATTCCTCAACATCTTAGGATAACATGAGCAGACGGCCAATCCCCAGTCAGAGAAGGAGGAGTAAGTGTCAGCGGACAACATACACCTGGCAGACGCAGTGAAGGGACTGCAGCACACTGCTGCAACTTTTAGATCCGAGGATTGAAAGCAATCTTTTACTTGGGCGATTTCCCTGACTGCGCCCTTCGAAATGTTGGTGCTCCGCCACTGGCCACAAGGCCCCTGTAGGTGCGAGGCCTTAGGCGACCGCTTAATTTGCATGGTGCCCTCCTGTTTTAAAACATGGTCAATGCATCTCATTGGTGTAAGTGCACTTCTATGTTCTGAATTGTAGGGGCATTGAGTATGGTGCCAGCATGATGAGAGGTTACTGCCTATTTGTGTCCATAAATAATATATAATGTATTTTTTTTTATGTTATTTCTTTTTTTTTTTAGAAACCAATGATGAGGATCTGGAGCCTCAGCCTTCTCAGGCCCACTGTAAGTAATGTGGATGTGCTGGTGTGTTGTGTATTAGGTCTAACTTGGAGGAATGATTGTTTTTTTTTTTTTATTTTGTGGTTGATGTCGCTTCAGCAACAGAGGAGCCTCAGGCAGGGCCAAGTCACCTTGATCCGGCCCAGGAGGACAAAGAGGCCAATTTCTCCTGGAATGAGGAGGACCTGGGCTCTCCTCAAATGGGAAGTAAGTATTCTACATGTGTTTGTGTGTTCAATGTGTCCTGGGAAAAATAAGGGCTGTAATATATATATTTTGCCATTGGGGTTATGTAGCAGCTGACATTGAGGATGTTTGTTGTGGAGGACTGGGGAAGAGGGGCCGCTGCTTACCCAGTCCACTGTAACTACTACCTTCAATGTTTCCCGACTACTTTCTGTGTGCCTTTATCAAATAGCTTTTGTTCAAGGATTGTATTCGTGTCTTTGTGTTTCTAGGAGATACGACACCATCCCCCCATGAAGGGACACCATCCCCCCATGAAGGGACACCATCCCCCCATGAAGGGTCTCCCCCATCCTCTCCCACTCCAGGGGTGGAGGCGGATGATGTTTGTGGCTCCCCTGAACTAGTCTGTAAGTACATAAAATTAGATTATCACATGTATTGTGTGTGCTAGGATGATGTGTATCTAGGATAATCTAAGTTGGAGTCAAAGCAAGTGCAGTTTTGCTATATGTGACAGGAAGGTTGGTCATGAAACACTCTTGCTTAACCTTTATGTTTGAAAGGTGGTTTTGGGGAGCATTACAGGACATGTTATTATTTTTAAGCTTTCTCAAGCCACCCTATTCTAAATTGGTGTTAGTTTCTCTACATTGGAAATGGTGTGCTTTGTACTTCTAAATTATTTGGGGCCATGTTAATTTACTCATGTCCTGATTTAGTCAACACTGAAAATGCGTGTTTCTCAACCTTTCATAAATACTCTTCCTCGGTAATGTACCACATTCCAGTTCACAATTTGTGTTATTTTTGTGCAGTTTCTCCTGAGCCGATAAAACCATCGGGTTCTGGGGGCCAAGAAAACCTGGTTGATGGTAAGTTGTGTGCTTTTGCAGTAATGTGTCTACTTAGTAAGTGGAGAAATGCTAACTGTGTACGTCCCCGATCAGGCTTCAAGTTGTTCTAAAGGCAGCAGGTTCTTTATGTGAATGCATTCTATGCATTAGTATTCCAAGTGATAGGTGTGCATATTCCCCCTAAGACTTACTGGGACCATTTTCTTACTGTCCAAAATTTTGCACAAATACTTTTTTTTTTTTTTTTATTTCTTTATTAAATTTTTCACATTTTACAGTTAAAAGGGCATTATAAAGACGTTTCGACCCTCCAATCACTGGAGGAATATTCATACAATGTAACATTGAAACATTTTACCCATAAACCCCTAACCCTTCCTCCCCCCTTATTCCTTTTCCTTACATCCCATTGATCTTCTATCTATCCTTCTCCTAGTATTTCTTTATATTCTTCTGTCTCTTTAAAATCCTGCCACTCATCCCAAATTTCTATTACGGTCTTTTGATCCTCCTCACCCCAATTCCTCAGAGACTCTAGTTTTCTTGTTTTTTCGACTCTGATCACCCACTCTTTACTTGTTGGGGGCTCTTCTTTTTGCCATTTTAAGGGAATTAGGCTTTTGGCTGCATTTAATAAATGAGGTATTAGAGTTTCCCTATAATGTTTCACTGACTTATGGGTTCCATGAAACAAACATTTCCACGGGTCCTCCGGAATATGTTCTTTTGTGATTTTTTTTATTAAAGCTAAAACTTCTTTCCAGAATATTGTAATTTTTGGGCAGTCCCACCAAATATGTGACACTGTCCCAATCATCTGACATCCTCTCCAACAATCCTTAGCACTCTCCCTCTGGAATCTACTCAATTTATCGGGAGTGATGTACCACCTAGTAAGCAGCTTATAATTCATTTCTTCAGTGTTAGAATCAATCGCCGATCTATGTACGAGCTGTAGGCTTTTTTCCCAAAGAGTATCATCGCTACAGGGACCAAAATCTCTTTCCCACTTCTCTTTTAATAAGGGGCCTATCTCCTTTGTTATTCTTAACAGAATTTTATAAACACTTGAGACATTATTTGCCACTCTATCTGAGAGACAAAGCTGTTCGAAAGGTCTCAAATCTTTCAGATCTCTTAAGGGTTGGGGTAGCGTGGCGACAAAATGCCTCAACTGTATATATCTCCATTCATTTATTTTCCAGTCCCCTTTTTTTTGTTTCATTTCTTCAAGGGTTATAAGTCTCCCTTGGTCTTTTACGTCCCCTAATCGGGCTCCACTATCTTCTATCCAATTTCCCAATTCCTTTCCTTCTCCCGGTGCGAAAAATTTAGTGTTTACCAGAGGTATTAACGGTGAGTTGTAATTCCAATTTTCTTTTATATGTATCGTGTCCCAAATTTTTAAAGCGTGCCGTGTGATTGTGTCTGTATCTTGATTTAGTTCTCTAAACTTTGGTGGTATCCAGATGATTTTTGCTAGATGTGTTTTACTAAGTGTGTTTTCTATTATTACCCAATCTTTTTCACCGTGTTGTTTACTCCAGTCTATCACCCGTGTAAGTATTGATGCTAAATAATATTTTTTAAAATCAGGTAGTGCCAGTCCTCCGTGACCCTTTTCTTTCCTTAGTATTGTGTACCTAATTCTTGGTTTTTTATGCTTCCAAATAAACTGAGTTATCAAAGTTTTTAGTGTTCTAAAAAATACTTGTGGGATTGATATGGGGATCATTTGGAATATGTATAGTATTTTAGGTAGGATTATCATCTTTATTGTATTTATTCTTGCTATTAGCGATGGAATCCTCGGAGATAGTCTATTTAATTCTACTCTCGTATCATTTAATATTTGAAGAAAGTTTACTTTATATAATTTCTCTGGGGCTGCTGTTAATTTAATCCCAAGGTATTTTATTTCATCTTTTCTCCATTTGAAGTGGAATTCATTTTTTAACCTCTCTTCTTCTTTCCTGTTGACATTTACACTCAGTATCTCTGACTTTTTTTGATTGATTTTTAGGTTTGAGAGTTCACCGTAATATTTCATAATTTTTATTATATTTGGTAGTGTAATCGTAGGGTTAGTTATATACAGCAGAATGTCATCCGCGAAGGCGGAGATCTTATACTCCTCTTCTCCTATCTTTATGCCCCTAATGTCAATACTTCCCCTTATCGTTGCTAATAATGGTTCCAATGAGAGGACAAATAACATTGGGGATAGTGGGCACCCTTGTCTAGTTCCATTAAACATCTCGAAAGGTTCTGATATTCCCCCATTGATTTTTACTCTTGCGGATGGATGATTATATAATGATTTAATCCTGGCCATCATTGTGGGGCCTACCCCGAGCTCCTCTAGGGTTTCAAACATAAACTCCCAATTAACTCTGTCAAATGCTTTTTCAGCATCTAATGACATTATTATACTTGATGGTCTATTTTTAAGCATTTGGTTAATTAGGAGTATAGTTTTGATTCCATTGTCTCGCCCCTGTCTGCCCGGGATAAACCCCACTTGGTCTTTATGTATCCATTCTCTCATTAGGCTCTTAAACCTAGTGGCCAGAATTTTTGTGAAGAGCTTAGTGTCTACATTGAGTAGCGAAATAGGTCTATAACTAGAACATAATAACCTGTCCTTCCCCTCTTTATATATTACGGTTATCGAGGCTGATAGGGCTTCACTACTCTTCTTAAATTGAGAGCCAATTCCATTCATATACTCTTTTAATTTTGGTATTAATATTTCCTTATATCTTTTATAATAATTAATTGTGAACCCGTCAGGTCCCGGGCTTTTGCCCGATCTAGTTTCTTTTATGGCTTTCTCAATTTCCTGTTCTGAAATTGGTCTCTCTAAAGCTGAAAGTTTATCTTCTTCTCTCCGTGCCAATTTAGCATTTCTGATATATTCTTTGATTTTCTCACTCCTGTCCGGTGCTATACTTTGTGGCTCTCCTTTTTTTACTGAGTAGAGGTTTTCATAATACTTTTGAAATTCTTTAGCAATTCCTGTTGTTGTTTGGATTATATCCCCATCTTTGTTTTTTATTTTATCTATAAAGTTTCTCGCTTTCTTCTTCTTTAAAATTTTTGCCAGATTTTTTCCCACTTTATTAATTTCTGTATATTTTTCTTTCGTACATCTTTTTATTTCTTGTCCAATTTCCTGATCTATAAGGTCTCTCAGTTCTTCTCTTTTTCTTTCTAATAGGTTGTATGTGGGTGTGTCTTGTGTTTTTTTATGTTTATGCTCTAGTTGGTGTATTTCTGTCAAGAGGCTTTCCTTGTTTATTATACTTTCTTTTTTCCTTTGTGCTCCCTTTGAAATCAGAATACCCCTTATATAGGCTTTATGTGCCTCCCAGACCATATTTTTTGGTGTATCATTTTGATCATTTACTTGAAAGTAGGATTCTAGTTCTTTTTCTATTTCTTTTCCCCATTTTTTATCTCTAAGAATCTCTTCATTAATTTTCCACCCATCCATTCTAGGCCTTTCCCTAGTCATTTTTACTTTTACCGTGATTGGGGTGTGGTCGGACCAGGTTCTAGTCCCAATCTCTGCCTCTACTATTTTTTCAAGCCATCTATGTTCTATTAATATATAGTCTAATCTCGAGTAGGTTCCATGGACATTTGAGTAGCAGGTATAATCTCTGCTTTTCGGATGGAGAATTCTCCAGGGATCTACCAATTGATTTATTAATAGTTTATCTTTAATTCTTCTTTTTTGATTTTTATTGGCACTTACAGATTTTGAAGTAGTGTCTATTTCGGGATCGAGGCAGAGATTTAGGTCCCCTGCTACCACCACTCCCCCTTTTTTGAACGACATTAATTTATTCATTACTTTCCCCAAGAATTCTATTTGTCCTGTATTGGGACTATATATATTTGCTAGGGTAATTTCCTCCTCTCCTATTTTTCCTCTTAAAAAGAGGTATCTTCCCTCCGGGTCTACCAGTCTCTCCTCGAGAGCAAATCCCAGGCCCCTTGTGATACCAATGGCCACTCCCCTGGATTTGCTTCCCAGGGAGTCCGCGTAGTACCAGATGGGGTGGCTCTGAGAATATAGCTTGATATTAGATGCGTGGGAGATATGAGTCTCTTGTAGGAAAATTATATCTGCCTTCAAGTAATTGATTTCTTTTAAAATTATTTTCCTTTTATCTAGTGAGTTTAGACCTCGTACATTATAAGATAATATGTTAATTACCACCATTTCTAATTTATGTGGGTTTTCTTATCATTTATCTGAGTTATAATATTGTCTCTGAGTTTATAGAGTTCTGGAACTTTTGGATTTGATCTTGGCTTATATAGGTTGAATACTTTTTTGGGATTCTTTTTCTCTTTTTTTTTTTTTTTTCTCCTCTAGGAGTTGGATAGTTTTTCCTAGGGGGTTTTCCTCTTCTACCCCTCCCCCTTTTTTTCCCTTTGCCCCCTTCCCCTCACCCTCTATCCTACCCCCCTCCCCCCTCCCCTCCCCTCCCTGCCCTTGTGGGGGCCTGGCCTCCCTCCTTCTCTTAGCCAGGATAGTCGATGACTCCTTCTCCCTTATCCATCGACTTGTTGTCGAGGTTGAGCTCTGGCGATGCTCGTCATTCCCATCCATCTTTCCTATTTCTAGGTTAAGATGGTTGAGGCCTGCTGACTACTGTAGGGCTGTCCGGTTGCCCATCTCGTTTAAGTTCCCTCCCTTTCTTTCATAATTCCCTTTGTCTTCTTATCCCTTATCCCCCCCCCCCCCCGGGTCCCCCCCTCCACCCCCACACTATCTCATTTCATTCCCTAGTGTCTCTTTTCTTCTTTCGTTTCTTCTTCTCTTTCCACAGGGTCGGCTCTTCTTCATCCGATTCTTCCTCTGGGGATCCTTGGTCCGCCCACCCCGGAATGTCTACCTGAGGTATTTTTAATGATTCACAAAATATTTTGGTGTCCTCTGGAAACCTAAGTAGTGAAGTCCTTCCATCTCGTCTTACTCCTAGGCCCGCAGGGTGGCTCCAGAAATATTGGATGTTTAATTTCTTTAACTCTTCTACTACTGGTCTTAAGATGCGTTTCCTGTTCATCGTTTCTTGCGCCAGGTCGGGAAAGATCTGGATCTCTTCTCCCTCGTATTTTAGGTCTTTCTTTCATTTTCTTCCAGATCTGGGCTCTTGTCTCATATTTGTGGAATCTTGCAACCACGTCTCTTGATTTTTCTTTTGGTATATTAGTAGGTCTCCTTAGTCTATGAACTCTCTCAAATTCAATTTTTTCTGTGATCTCTTTTCCCAGGAGAGGGTTGAGTATGTTCTCCAGTATTTCTTCTAAGTTTTCCGTTTGTCCCTTCTCCGGTATTCCTCTTATTCGTAAGTTCTTTCTTCTATGTCTATTCTCCTGATCCTCCAATTTATATGACATATTTCTCTGATCTGTCTGTATCTTTCTCATTTGTTCTTTTACATTTTTCAGTTTCTTTCCATGGAGAGCTATTTTATCTTCTGTTTCTTCGACTCTGACGAGAATATGTCCCAGGTCTCCATGGAGAGTAGCCAGTTCAGTCTTAATAGACTTTTCAAGATTTGAAAACATTTCGCGCATCTCTGACTTTGATGGAAGGGCTTCTTTCTCACTGATTTCCTCTACTTTGCTCATTTCTTCCTCTTCTGGTGCTTGAGTGCTTTCCCTTGAAACTTCCAGGCTTTCTTCTCCGCTTGCACCCATATTCTTTTGGCTTTTCGTTTTTTTACTTATTTCTGCATTCTGTTTTGGTCTAACTACCGGTTGTTTTTCTGGCGGTATGCTTAGCCCTTTTCCTTCAGGTGTCATGTACATTTTGATAGTTCCTGGGCTAGCTGTGCATTTTGCAGGTTTCCCTGGTACTTCTTTTTTTTAGAAGCCCTTGTTTATAATATTTTTCTTCTCTTGTTAAGATCTTAGCCTGCCTATTTACCCCTGTTTATTCAGACCCCACTCTGTCTCGGTTATATAGTGCTGGGTTGGGGTGCTGAAATTAATCACACTTTATATACTTTCTCCTGGTATCCAATCTATTCAGGGCAGTGGGGGTTGTTTCACACTTTGCTCTGGGGTATTATACGGTAGTGACACATAGGACAAGGCTACACAACGACTCCCAAAAGGGTCTCTATATGGCCTCAGTTTATATTTCTATGAACGTCCTAGAGCTTTATATATTGCTCAAATTTTGCTAAATATTTATAGTGCACGTTGGATAAAGTAACTTCCAAACAAGTAATGAATAAATAAATATATAAATCAAGTCCTTTTTAGACCATTATTAGTGTTTTTATGTCCAGACTTGTTAGAGTAGATCTATTTCAACATTTTTCAATTCCTTCCCCAGGAGAAAAAATGAGAAGAACAAAAAAAAGACAAAAATAGAGAAAAACAATTTTCTTCTCTTGTTAGGATCTTAGCCTGCCTATTTACCCCTGTTTATTCAGACCCCACTCTGTCCCGGTTATATAGTCCTATGTTGGGGTGCTGAGGTTAATCACACTTTATATACTTTCTCCTGGTATCCAATCTATTCAGGGCAGTGGAGATTGTTTCACACTTTGCTCTGGGGTATTATACGGCAGTGACACATAGAACAAGGCTACAAGACGACTCCCAAAAGGGTCTCTATATGGCCTCAGTTTATATTTCTATGAGCGTCCTAGAGCTTTATATATTGCTCAGAATTTGCTAAGTATTTATAATGCACGCTGGATAAGATAATTTCCAAAAAAGCAATGAAAAAATAATTAAATAAAACAAGTCCTTTTTAGACCATTATTAGTGTTTTTATGTCCAGACTTGTTAAAGTAGATCTATTTCAACGATTTTCAATTCCTTCCCCAGGAGAAAAAATGAGAAGGAGAACCAAAGAGGACAAAAATAGCAAAAAACAAACAAAAAAAAACCAAAGGAAATCCGCAAAGGGGACAAAAAGAAAGAGTCCGTATGGAGTCTTGTCTTTTAAACTTTCAGGGGTAAATTTCTCCCTGGTTGACCTTCCCCTTGTTTTTGTGATATCATTATAGATACGTTTGTCGATATAGGATATTCATATGACTTCTGGGGGGGATGAATAGAATCACCATTTATATACAACTCGGTCCATCTCTTACAGCCATTATCCCCCCTGTTTATCTGAAGCTAGTGTAACATCCCTTTAAGTATCCACTTCCACTAGGATTGTGTATTAATATGTCTCATGGATATTGATCAATACACGGCAACAGTCTATGCATAGAGAGAAAGAGGGGGGCTTTCGCCCTCTCACCACATCTTCATCGGCCGTGCTGAGCTGTCTCCGGGGCTCTGGGTGTCGGGCTTGCCTCCTTCCGATGCGGCGTGGTGTGCTAGCGGTTATCGGGTTCAGCGATTGCAGCTCTCCCCCTTGTGGCCACTATGCATTGCTGCCGGGGCTCTCCAGGAACTTCGCCTGCCACCCGCGTTCCTCTGTCCAGTTTCCGCCTCCACCTCGCGGCTGGCTCCAACTATGCCGACGGCGGCTCTCTTCGGCTCTCACCCGGCGCCGCACGGACTTCCGGCCAGCTCACGTCACACTATCTCCGCTGCTCCAGTACACCACCGGTCTTCCTCCACTCTCTTAGCCCGATTCAGGTACGGGGATGGTGGGGGGGAAGCAATCCCAGGGGAGGGGGTGGTGCTAAAAGGTTCCTTGGTGTAGGGAGGCTGGGGATCTTTACGTCCATCTCACCGGACAGCTCTTACTCCAGTGTCAGCCAGCACTCCGGTTTGGCGCCATCAACAGGCTCCTCCCTCGTAAAGGGCCACTTCTAACACTGATCAGCAATGTTAATGGACACCCTTTGCACAAATACTTGTCTGGAACAGACTCCCCCTCCTCCTTAACTGAGGTGACAGCATGCCAATATTGCCTCCTGATGCTGTCACTCCTAATCATTGAGACCATCGGAAGGGAGGGGGGCAAGGCTGGCTCACAGCCTAGTGCCTGGCTTCATCTCATGTGCCTCCATAGCAAGCTGCCTGCTGTGGGGTCAACCAACAGGAGGGAGGTGCCTAGAGGGGTGTACAGGGGCCATGTAAAAAGGAGGATCGTGATTTCTCTCGTCCCCAAAAAGCTAGAGAGGGTAAGTCTAACCTGATTAGTTTTACGCAGCCCTCCAAAAATGATATGTTCCCAACACTTAGAACAGGCAGGGCTGAGGCACAAAAAACATCAGAGAAACACAATCAGCACAAAAGCAGGGAGTACGTATCCTTAACGCTACAAGCTTCACCCAGAAGAATGACGCTTGCACTGTACAAATCTGCATCACCACCGTATCAATGTCTAAATAAAACTTTCAGGGAAGTGTGGAGGGGTAAGGAGTGGGTGTTAGAGCGTTTTCATGACTGCGTAACCTACAGTTAGCGTGAGTCCATTTGTTGAGAAACTTTTTATTCTCTCTTAACACAGCTGGGATGGAACAAAGGACATCAGGGGAGGAGACACATCTGCTCCGGCCAGAACTGTCCCTCAAAATTCCAAAGGGTGAGTCTCTACTATGTGTCAGGTTCAATCTATAGACAGTAAGAGGGAGAGAGAACGCTACACAAATTCCAATGGTGATAGAGATAAATGTGTGCACATGTATCGTGTTGACCAATTGAACACAAAACACCTTACATTCTTCAAAATGATTGCTTGTGTTGACATGAAGAAAAGTCTTTTACTTAGCTTTGGTGGAACTGCTACTAACATTCCAAGCCATCTTATGTAACCTTTTGAACAATTTGCTGTGAAAGTTTGAGTTCAAGGTTTACAACAGCAATTTAGCATATTTGCTTCAGAGTGTTGATAAAAGCCAACCAATAGACTCCTAAGCATATTTGTTGAGGCACATTAATTACAATCCTTGTTTGGATCATTTTGCATAAAACTAATTGTCATGTCTTTTTCTACCCAGGGCACACCCACCTCACCAGCGAGGTAATGCTGGCTTATTTAAGGTGGTGCGGAGAACGGATCATTTTATTGGAGCAGCTGTGTGGGGTGGATCCGGACCCTAAGGAGCCATTTGTTTGTAACGTCACACCTCTGAAAAAGATCCTAATGTTATTTTTTTTTTTATTTTTTTTTTTTACTTGTTATGTTGCACGTTGCAACACAAATGTTACAATTGTAATTTTTTTACATTATATATTTTAATAATATATTTTTGACGCTACATTTGTTAGACACCTACATGTGTTATTAAAAAGATTTTATCTTTTTTTACCAAAGTTTTCTTTTTGGTGTACACATCGAATGTCTTTTGTGTTGTATTTGTTTAGTCGAGTGGTGTGGTCTGTAATTGTTAGCATGTTGGCTTTGGTTTATATTATCCATGAGACTTGTTTTGAAGCTACATTTGAAGGGAGACCTTTTCTTGGGTCATTATGTGAACATTGAGTTTTCAAAATGTAAATGAAACCATATGTTTGGAGATAGAGAAGCACGTGTGTAGAAATGCCTACATTAACCAGGGCCCTTACTTGGCCACCAACACTCCCAAAAAACCAAAGATCAAACACAAACTATTCATTTTGCAGAAATTTTTATTGCTTAACCAAAAAAAAAACACTATAATAAATCATATTGTGCCACCCTCAAATTGAACCAAAAAATGGCCCCACAAATTGGCCAATGTATCAATCATTAACAAAAATAACACAAATAAATAAAACAAATATCAAATTAAGGTGTTGGTGGTGGTGACTGATGCAGTGTGGTGAACACTGGAAAGGTTCCAGACATCAAATGTTCGGCCAATAGTCCAATCTGCTCTGTGCTCAGCCTTAGAGTTTTGGTATAGTGGGCCATTATTAGCAGATTTTGTCCATGAGGCTGCTGCTGATGCAATGTGGTGAACCCTGGAAATGTACCAGACATAATATCTTGGGCCAATAGTCCAATCTGCTCTGGGCTCAGCCTCAGAATTTGGGAATAGTGTGCCATTACCATTAGATTTTGTAGCTGCTGCTGCTGCCCTGAGGCTATTTGATGCTGCTGGTGGTGCAAGGGTTGTGAAGATGTGTGGGGAGTTGTGGTTGATTGGTTGTTGGGGTCCACGGTGCGGGGGGAAACGGCGTGTGGGGCTGGTGACAAAGGGTGACGGCCTGGGTAGGATTGAAGTTCTAAAGGTGTGGAGGGAGTGTAGTCAAATGGAAGGGGTATTGTGGAACCAGTGCGCAATGAGGTTGTGCAGGAGGATTGCTCATTGAGGGGTGTGGGAGTCCGAACGGAGTGTGAAGTGCTAGGAGTGGCTACAGGAGGAATTGTCCCATCCCCAGCTGCTTGCCAAGTGGCCAACACTGGCATTACCCTCCCATTAGCACAACCTGCAGTGGCAGGTGAGTGAGAGGGCTCTGCCAATGGGGCATCTTCAGATCCAAACAGGCGTTGGCGTGTGGCCAGCACCTGAGTGTCAACACTTTGCCGATCCCATTGATGCTGGTCTGCTAAACTTACCAAGCTTTTACGCATATCCTGTTGAACCCGTGCCATCGTTGCTACAGATTCATGTATGAGCCCTAGCAGCCGTACTACCTCACTAGATTGCTGAGTAGACCTCCTTAACTCATTTTGGATCTGATACTCGGTAAGCAGCCTCTCGGCCACATCCAGCAGAGATGCACAAAGGTTGGGTAGGTGACAATCCCGCTATATCGAAGGCTGCCTGAAAGCAGAAGAAATAGACCAAATCATTATAAAACATCATGACTAAATAGTTTGGATAAGTTTGACAACTTAACACCCCAAGCTGAACGTAGAAAAGTTTGATGTGCTTCTAATAAGTACTTGTTCATTGTAATATTATCCAAGCTAGCAACACTTCTGATAATGGGTACATATTATGTTGGTAGGACTAATATGACAAAGGCGAAAAAGTTTAGACATGAAGCTGTTCCCAATTAACCCTGGTGTGGTAGGTTGTTTTTGCTTTTGGTAAATCTGTTACTACACCAATGACTTTCGACATCTACGTATGTTGTCTAAAATCTCGCCATCAATCGGCTACTGGACAACCCAACAAAACAATACACATGAATTTGGACCTGAAAAATCAAAGACTGGCCGGACTTTAAAGGTCCTGGATGTTTTTGGCACATTAGTGGCAACCCAAATTATAACATAATTCCCTGATGTTCAAGATCGAACTCTTGTTGTGCTGGTGCATCGTCAGAATGTCATAGCACTAATTTAACACACACAATGTAAGCCACATCTAGCCCAAAATCATTACTACCATTGAAATGTTACATGTGCACCTTGTTCCCTTATATCACATACCACAGCACTGGATGCAGAATCATCGCCAGCTCCTGATCCAACTCCAGCTGCTACGTCAAGAGGGGCCTGATGTTCTTTGAAAAAAAAAAAAAAACATGTTTAGTACATAACCTTAGGCAGTAATGAGTATGGCCAGATTGCCCCCCTAGCTTCAGGAATTAAGCATTGAGGCCAAAGATTCTAAATTGCTTTCCTGGGCTCATAGGACACTTGCTAAACCCTCACAAAGGTTAAGAAGGCTTGGTCTGAATACTAATGACGGCACCCATTAATGCTGTCAACGGTGTTTTGCAGGGTAAACATCTAAAAGGCAACACTCTTTCTAAAGAAAAAACATGTGTGTTAACTGGGTTAATAAGATTCGTAAAAAAATATAAATTTGCTATACATACCAACACCTTCCTCCAGGCCTTGCTGCACTGGGTGTGTTCCCTGCTGCAGATCTTCTGTAAAGAGGACATAGCAATATGAGCTATCTTCAAAATAATAAAATATACATCTACATTGTTTGGCACGGTACGATATGGGACTTACCAGGAGGAGGGTCAGCACTGATGTCAACACCCGTGAGTCCGTTGGGGTCGCCAAGCTGCATGGGCTGTGGAGGGGCTGAGATCCGTGCTACAGATGAACAAATTGCAGGTTGGGGAAAAGAAAAAAAAGGACAATTGGAAGGCCAAGTATCAAATTCTATTCATGTCACACATAGGATAGTAGTTCATCTTTTCAAAAAAACTCACACAATTGACATCCAAGATAATATCCTACCTTGATGCAAAGCATCCGAATCTACGTCCTCTCTGGAAAAGATGGTATCGGGCCCTATGATCTGCAAAAAAGGTAATTGATAAGTCCAGAGAGAACTTTGTGCATGTTCATCCAGCTGACCTTGTCGGTCATAAAGACCCTCCGCAGCCCATGCAATTAGCCTTCTCCGAACGGACGCACAGATGTCGGTGACCTTCCAAGCCACTTCTGGAAGTATAATGGGCATTAGCCAGCCCACAGTTTCAAGGGTGTTCATGTTGGTCATTAATGCCATAGTGGATCTAGTGCCCAATTTTATCCACTGGCCACAGAATGAAAATGAGTGGAATGAAGTGAAGTTGGGCTTCTACCTGCAGCCACACATGCCGCAAATCCTAGGGGCAATAGATGGCACCCACATAGCCATTAGGCCACCAAGGAGCCACGAAATTGACTACCGGAACCGCAAGCAGTACCACTCCCTGAACGTCCAATTGGTTTGTGACGCCAAACAGCGCATAATGAGTGTCAACACTGGTCACCCAGGGTCGTGCCATGATTCCATGATGTTACGAACCAGTACTCTGTACCAGGCGTTTGAAAGTGGCCAAATGCCCGAAGGGTGGCTTATTGGTAAAATATTTTGTCTTAACAACATAAACAGTAAGATTACATAGACATAGGAATAAGCTACATCGGTGTACACCCTGATTTAAGCAAAACCTACCTAAAATGGATGTGTTAGGAGTTGGCAGGCTGTTCACACACAACCAGATCAGCAGCTTAGCAGCTCACAACAGAAATATTTCCAAAGTTGTCTTTGAGTCAAATGAAGGTGGTTAACCAATGTGTAAATGGTGTCCTCTAGCCACCCAAACAAAACCTACAAATGATTCCAATGGTATTGCCATATCCCCAAAGTACTTTGCATAAGTGAGTCAATATTGGTTTCCTCACTCTAGTTGCAGATATATTCCAGAAGTAATACCTAGGCTAATGTAATAGGAACAAAATTGGGGCCAGGTTGGAACTTGCAAGAGAAACACACCACTTTGTGTGTCCTTTTTCCCATTTGTATTAGTGATTTAGGCAGTTAGACAGAGTTGAGATGTTTCATATGAGTTTTTGCAAACAGACGAGCAGGTTGTTTAGTAAAATGCATAATTGTCTCCCATTTTGAGGAGTCATCTAAAGTCACATGATATGAAGAACTAATGTATATTTTTCTTATTTTTCAGGGGATGCTGGTTACCCGCAGCTGACGTGGCTGATGGCTCCAATCAGGTACCCCCAGGGCCAAGCAGAAATGAATTACAACAGGGCCTTGCGGAGAAGCCGGAGTATCATCGAGTTGACCATAGGTCTTCTCAAATCCCGGTTTCTCTGCTTGGCCCGGCCTGGGGGTGAACTCCTGTACTCTCCTACAAAGGCTTCCAAGATCATCCTGGCGTGCTGCGTGTTGCACAACATGTGCGTTGCCCGGGATGAATCTTGGGAGCTGACGGAGGAGAGGGAGCCAGAGGTCCGTCAGCCGGCGGCCCCCAGGCGGCGGAGCACCGCTGCAGGTATGGCCACCCGGAATACCCTGGTTGCTAGCCACTTTACATGTAAGTACTGTAACCGGTCAAGATAGGGCATGTGTATTAATTAGCTAGTTAGCAGAGGTGCCACTCACAGGGAGACAGAGGGTCATTATCATCTGCCAATGACACTTGCCATTGTAGATAAAGTGTAGTCAACATTGGTAAAATTGTGTTACTTGAGCAAGAACATGCACATCTAACCATAAACATGTTGGTATTGTGAATAGTGGAAAGGGCTGAGAAGAGCTGGCAGGTGTTTATTTGTGTCTATGCCACCTGTGTAGTTATTGATAACATGAACGGCTGCTTGGTATCTTATGGTGTTCTAATTTTTCAGAACCTGGACATCTTGGAATCATGGCATGTACCCTGAGAAGCCTGTGGTGATGGGCTGTCTGGCGTCACAGGTGTGTATTCAAATGTTTGCATTAATGTTTTCTGGTTTGTGTAAGTTGTCTGAAAATGTGTTATTTCACTCGTGATGTCGAAATTAAATGAAGTTCAGAATGAAGGAAACGGCCATTAAGATGTGATTTTCATAATGAAATGTCTTATCCTTTGTTTTATTTTTCCAGGAGTGGTACTGCTTGCGGTTGTAGCTGTTAGAAACCCACCTTCATGGACTCCACTCATCTTCTTTTGTGGTCAGTGGATATTTGGTGAGGCACATGGCCGGAAGCAGCATCGATGACCAACACGAACACCCTGGAACTTCCAAAGTGGCTTGGAAGCTGAACAGCAACCTGGCCATGCCTGTCCCCTATGAGCTGTTAGAGGTGCAAAATGGATTTTGGACTCTGCATGAAGTTGGGGAAGAGATCAGAATCCCGTAGCCATGGAGCAAAGATCGTGGGCTGGCGCTGTAAAGGCACACGGACTGGAGACTGACAATATTAGCTTGCTGCATCCCTCCTTATGCTGTCATTCTATAATCAATAAAGACTTTTGAATGGTCTTGCTGCTGGTGGTGCAAGGGTTGTGAAGATGTGTGGGGAGTTGTGGTTGATTGGTTGTTGGGGTCCACGGTGCGGGGGGAAACGGCGTGTGGGGCTGGTGACAAAGGGTGACGGCCTGGGTAGGATTGAAGTTCTAAAGGTGTGGAGGGAGTGTAGTCAAATGGAAGGGGTATTGTGGAACCAGTGCGCAATGAGGTTGTGCAGGAGGATTGCTCATTGAGGGGTGTGGGAGTCCGAACGGAGTGTGAAGTGCTACAGGAGGAATTGTCCCATCCCCAGCTGCTTGCCTAGTGGCCAACACTGGCATTACCTTCCCATTAGCACAACCTGCAGTGGCAGGTGAGTGAGAGGGCTCTGCCAATGGGGCATCTTCAGATCCAAACAGGCGTTGGCGTGTGGCCAGCACCTGAGTGTCAACACTTTGCCGATCCCGTTGATGCTGATCTGCTAAACTTACCAAGCTTTTACGCATATCCTGTTGAACCCGTGCCATCGTTGCTACAGATTCATGTATGAGCCCTAGCAGCCGTACTACCTCACTAGATTGCTGAGTAGACCTCCTTAACTCATTTTGGATCTGATACTCGGTAAGCAGCCTCTCGGCCACATCCAGCAGAGATGCACAAGGTTGGGTAGGTGACAATCCCGCTGCATCGAAGGCTGCCTGAAAGCAGAAGAAATAGACCAAATCATTATAAAACATCATGACTAAATAGTTCGGATAAGTTTGACAACTTAACACCCCAAGCTGAACGTAGAAAAGTTTGATGTGCTTCTAATAAGTACTTGTTCATTGTAATATTATCCAAGCTAGCAACACTTCTGATAATGGGTACATATTATGTTGGTAGGACTAATATGACAAAGGCGAAAAAGTTTAGACATGAAGCTGTTCCCAATTAACCCTGGTGTGGTAGGTTGTTTTTGCTTTTGGTAAATCTGTTACTACACCAATGACTTTCGACATCTACGTATGTTGTCTAAAATCTCGCCATCAATCGGCTACTGGACAACCCAACAAAACGATACACATGAATTTGGACCTGAAAAATCAAAGACTGGCCGGACTTTAAAGGTCCTGGATGTTTTTGGCACATTAGTGGCAACCCAAATTATAACATAATTCCCTGATGTTCAAGATCGAACTCTTGTTGTGCTGGTGCATCGTCAGAATGTCATAGCACTAATTTAACACACACAATGTAAGCCACATCTAGCCCAAAATCATTACTACCATTGAAATGTTACATGTGCACCTTGTTCCCTTATATCACATACCACAGCACTGGATGCAGAATCGTCGCCAGCTCCTGATCCAACTCCAGCTGCTACGTCAAGAGGGGCCTGATGTTCTTTGAAAAAAAAAAAAACATGTTTAGTACATAACCTTAGGCAGTAATGAGTATGGCCAGATTGCCCCCCTAGCTTCAGGAATTAAGCATTGAGGCCAAAGATTCTAAATTGCTTTCCTGGGCTCATAGGACACTTGCTAAACCCTCACAAAGGTTAAGAAGGCTTGGTCTGAATACTAATGACGGCACCCATTAATGCTGTCAACGGTGTTTTGCAGGGTAAACATCTAAAAGGCAACACTCTTTCTAAAGAAAAAACATGTGTGTTAACTGGGTTAATAAGATTCGTAAAAAAATATAAATTTGCTATACATACCAACACCTTCCTCCAGGCCTTGCTGCACTGGGTGTGTTCCCTGCTGCAGATCTTCTGTAAAGAGGACATAGCAATATGAGCTATCTTCAAAATAATAAAATATACATCTACATTGTTTGGCACGGTACGATATGGGACTTACCAGGAGGAGGGTCAGCACTGATGTCAACACCCGTGAGTCCGTTGGGGTCGCCAAGCTGCATGGGCTGTGGAGGGGCTGAGATCCGTGCTACAGATGAACAAATTGCAGGTTGGGGAAAATAAAAAAAAGGACAATTGGAAGGCCAAGTATCAAATTCTATTCATGTCACACATAGGATAGTAGTTCATCTTTTCAAAAAAACTCACACAATTGACATCCAAGATAATATCCTACCTTGATGCAAAGCATCCGAATCTACATCCTCTCTGGAAAAGATGGTATCGGGCCCTATGATCTGCAAAAAAGGTAATTGATAAGTCCAGAGAGAACTTTGTGCATGTTCATCCAGCTGACCTTGTCGGTCATAAAGACCCTCCGCAGCCCATGCAATTAGCTTCCTCCGAACAGACGCACAGATGTCGGTGACCTTCCAAGCCACTTCTGGAAGTATAATGGGCATTAGCCAGCCCACAGTTTCAAGGGTGTTCATGTTGGTCATTAATGCCATAGTGGATCTAGTGCCCAATTTTATCCACTGGCCACAGAATGAAAATGAGTGGAATGAAGTGAAGTTGGGCTTCTACCTGCGGGCACACATGCCGCAAATCCTAGGGGCAATAGATGGCACCCACATAGCCATTAGGCCACCAAGGAGCCACGAAATTGACTACCGGAACCGCAAGCAGTACCACTCCCTGAACGTCCAATTGGTTTGTGACGCCAAACAGCGCATAATGAGTGTCAACACTGGTCACCCAGGGTCGTGCCATGATTCCATGATGTTACGAACCAGTACTCTGTACCAGGCGTTTGAAAGTGGCCAAATGCCCGAAGGGTGGCTTATTGGTAAAATATTTTGTCTTAACAACATAAACAGTAAGATTACATAGACATAGGAATAAGCTACATCGGTGTACACCCTGATTTAAGCAAAACCTACCTAAAATGGATGTGTTAGGAGTTGGCAGGCTGTTCACACACAACCAGATCAGCAGCTTAGCAGAAATATTTCCAAAGTTGTCTTTGAGTCAAATGAAGGTGGTTAACCAATGTGTAAATGGTGTCCTCTAGCCACCCAAACAAAACCTACAAATGATTCCAATGGTATTGCCATATCCCCAAAGTACTTTGCATAAGTGAGTCAATATTGGTTTCCTCACTCTAGTTGCAGATATATTCCAGAAGTAAGGCCTATGCTAATGTAATAGGAACAAAATAGGGGCCAAGTTGGAACTTGCAAGAGAAACCCACCACTTTGTGTGTCCTTTTTCCCATTTGTATTAGTGATTTAGGCAGTTAGACAGAGTTGAGATGTTTCATATGAGTTTTTGCACACAGACGAGCAGGTTGTTTAGTAAAATGCCTAATTGTCTCCCATTTTGAGGAGTCATCTAAAGTCACATGATATGAAGAACTAATGTATATTTTTCTTTTTTTTCAGGGGATGCTGGTTACCCGCAGCTGACGTGGCTGATGGCTCCAATCAGGTACCCCTAGGGCCGAGCAGAAATGAATTACAACAGGGCCTTGCGGAGAAGCCGGAGTATCATCGAGTTGACCATAGGTCTTCTCAAATCCCGGTTTCTCTGCTCGGCCCGGCCTGGGGGTGAACTCCTGTACTCTCCTACAAAGGCTTCCAAGATCATCCTGGTGTGCTGCGTGTTGCACAGGAGAGGGAGCCAGAGGTCCGTCAGCCGGCGGCCCCCAGGCGGCGGAGCACCGCTGCAGGTATGGCCACCGGGAATACCCTGGTTGCTAGCCACTTTACATGTAAGTACTGTAACCGGTCGAGATATGGCATGTGTATTAATTTGCTAGTTAGCAGAGGTGCCACTCACAAGAGACAGAGGGTAATTCTCATCTGCCAATGACACTTGCCATTGTAGATAAAGTGTAGTCAACATTGGTAAAATTGTGTTACTTGAGCAAGAACATGCACCTCTAACCATAAACATGTTGGTATTATGAATAGTGGAAAGGGCTGATAAGAGCTGGCAGGTGTTTATTTGTGTCTATGCCACCTGTGTAGTTATTGATAACATGAACGGCTGGTTGGTATCTTATGGTGTTCTAATTTTTCAGAACCTGGACATCTTGGAATCATGGCATGTACCCTGAGAAGCCTGTGGTGATGGGCTGTCTGGCGTCACAGGTGTGTATTCAAATGTTTGCATTCATGTTTTCTGGTTTGTGTAAGTTGTCTGAAAATGTGTTATTTCACTCGTGATGTCGAAATTAAATGAAGTTCAGAATGAAGGAAACGGCCATTAAGATGTGATTTTCATAATGAAATGTCTTATCCTTTGTTTTATTTTTCCAGGAGTGGTACTGCTTGCTAGGGATGATCGAACTTTTGAAAAGTTCGGTTCGACCAGAACACCCGAACTTCACGAAAGTTCGGCCCGGATTTCAGAACCCCATTGAAATCTATGGGACCCGAACTTCTGTAATCAAAAAACACAATTTTTAAGCCCTAAAACCCAATAAATGCCCCTAAAAAGTGCCTAGGGTTCTGGGTCATGCCCCATTAACTATTAATCACACAAAAAAAAGTTCTTAAAAATTGTCATTTTTGATAAAAAAAAGCCAATTATTGAAAAATTAAAAAAAAAAAAAAGAGATTTTTTTGATTTTTACTTTGGATTTAGTATCTGGGGGGTCTAAAAGGTGTGCATGTGAAGTTTCAGCTCTGTAGCATGTCCAGAACCATGAAAAAAAAAATATTTCAGTAGAACAGGGATGTGGGTCGGGACCCTCCTTTAACTTTAACACCTATATGATCTTTTTTTCTGGTTCTGGACATGCTACAGAGCTGAAACTTCACAGGTACACCTTTTAGACCCCCCCAGACACAAAATCACACAAAAAAAGTTCTTAAAAATTGTCATTTTTGATAAAAAAGCCAATTATTGAAAAATTAAAAAAAAAAAAAAAAAAGAGAATTTTTTTTTGTGTTTTTGCTGGCTTTTTTATGGGGAATTTTGGAGGCAGGCAAAACATCAGAACTTGTGCACAGTACTACTATACACAAGTTCAGATGTTTTTCCTGACTGCAAAGAACCCAAAAAAATGCCTGCTATTAAACCGGCAAGGTGTTACAGCAGAGAAGCCATATTCCTGTGCTTAAAGTTTTCTAATACAAACGATCTTTTTTTTTATGGTTCTGGACAGGCTACAGAGCTGAAACTTCACATGTACACTTTTTAGACCCCCCAGATACTAAATCCAAAGTAAAAATCAAAAAATCTCTTTTTTTTTTTTAAATTTTTCAATAATTGGCTTTTTTATCAAAAATGACAATTTTTAAGAACTTTTTTTTGTGTGATTTTGTGTCTGGGGGGTCTAAAAGGTGTACCTGTGAAGTTTCAGCTCTGTAGCATGTCCAGAACCATAAAAAAAAAAGATTGTTTGTATTAGAAAACTTTAAGCACAGGAATATGGCTTCTCTGCTGTAACACCTTGCCGGTTTAATAGCAGGCATTTTTTTGGGTTCTTTGCAGTCAGGAAAAACATCTGAACTTGTGTATAGTGGTACTGTGCACAAGTTCTGATGTTTTGCCTGCCTCCAAAACCCCCCAAAAAATGCCAGCAAAAACACACCTGGGCATTTTTTTTTTTGACGCTAGCGTTTTTTTTTGCATTTTTTGGGGTTCTTTTGAGGCAGGCAAAACATCTGAACTTGTGTATAGTGGTACTGTGCACAAGTTCTGATGTTTTGCCTGCCTCCAAAACCCCCCAAAAAATGCCAGCAAAAACACACCTGGGCATTTTTTTTTTTGACGCTAGCGTTTTTTTTGGCATTTTTTGGGGTTCTTTTGAGGCAGGCAAAACATCTGAACTTGTGTATAGTGGTACTGTGCACAAGTTCTGATGTTTTGCCTGCCTCCAAAACCCCCCAAAAAATGCCAGCAAAAACACACCTGGGCATCTTTTTTTTTTGACGCTAGCGTTTTTTTGGCATTTTTTGGGGTTCTTTTGAGGCAGGCAAAACATCTGAACATGTGTATAGGGGGTATATATAGGCATATATGTCTGAATATATACCCCTAGACATATATAGGTGTGATAGTAGCAGAAATATATTACTGTAAATGATTTCATTAGCGCAAGCATTTATTTCTGCTACTATCACACCTATATATGTCTAGGGGTATATATTCAGACATATATGTCTATATATTCCCCCTATACACATATTCAGATGTCATGTCTGACATCAAACATGTCCTCAAAAAAGCACTGGCAGTGGCAGCCCCTGCAGCATTAAAAAATGCTTGCTGGTGAGAAGCCACATGCCTGTCCCGAAGCAACACAGAGAAATGATCATTTCTCTATAGCGGTCACCCTGCTATGGAAGGGTTTTGTCACCCTGCCATAGCAGTCACTGTCAGTTAACCCTACACTACACTACGGTCCCCTGACACTTAACACTTTCCCTACAGAAACTAAATTTTTGAAGCTAACTTAAGTGTAAAGGAGCACTCTAACTACACTAGATATCCCTTTCCTCACACTAAAAATAGCTAAATGACACTTTTAAAGTAAAATTAACAGAAGTGCTTCCACTCTCTTCCATGTCCAGTATAACAATGCTGGGAATATGGCGGGGGCAATCTTATATACTGGGGGGCGTATTCACTAATGATTGGTCTAGGGACCCCCTAGTCACTCCAATCACATTCCTAGCATTCTCCTGCCCCCTCAATTGGCTTTTGCTAATGGTTCTGGTCCAATCACGGGCTTTTAAAGCCCATTTCCTGAAGCATTGCATTTTGGGCGGTTCTGGTTGCCGAATTCCGAACTTTTTGGGCAAAAAGTTCTAAATTCGGCCGAACCTCGAACACCCAATGTTCGGGCCGAACCGATGGTGGACCCGAACCGTTCGATCATTCCTACTGCTTGCGGTTGTAGCTGTTAGAAACCCACCTTCATGGACTCCACTCATCTTCTTTTGTGGTCAGTGGATATTTGGTGAGGCACATGGCCAGAAGCAGCATCGATGACCAACACGAACACCCTGGAACTTCCAAAGTGGCTTGGAAGCTGAACAGCAACCTGGCCATGCCTGTCCCCTATGAGCTGGTAGAGGTGCAAAATGGATTTTGGACTCTGCATGAAGTTGGGGAAGAGATCAGAATCCCGTAGCCATGGAGCAAAGATCGTGGGCTGGCGCTGTAAAGGCACACGGACTGGAGACTGACAATATTAGCTTGCTGCATCCCTCCTTATGCTGTCATTCTATAATCAATAAAGACTTTTGAATGGAACATGTGTTTTTTGTTTTGGGTGGGTGCCTACAGACAAAAGGGCCATACACACTTTAAGATTTAGAGAAGACTTTATCCTTCAGATTGACCTTTTCTATGTAGTGCAAGGGCCTGCCTGATTGCATACAAATTGAAAGTGTTGAGGTTTGACCTCATATTATATGGTTTGGTTAAGTCTACAGGAAAAAGTGTTGAAAACTTCTTAGTGTATGGGCCATTAAGCTGCCAAGGCCGGAGCTTTGCACTTTGCATGCTGCTTGTACTGGTGATGTGAGGGGTTGTAATGTAGGGTAGGGATGTGATAGATTTGTGTTGAGGTGTGAGGCAAATGTAGTGTTGGACTATGAGGGTCTGTGTTGTTCAAATATGGAGAGAGTCCAATATCAGACACCTATGTTTATTGGTCCAAAAATTGTAAGAACCATGGTAAATATGTAAAGAATTGCATCTCGAGAAAACTAGGACCACACTCATAAAATCAAAATTGTGTTGGTTCCATTAATGTGCTTGAAATTTGGGTAGAACACCCCCCCTCCACCCCCCCCCCCCCAAAATTCGAGATAGTTTAAAAAAACTCTAAAATAAATGAGAGTGAAAAGAGATCCCAAGTGTAGTGATTGTTGGGATTTGAAACCATGACGTTGTTAACTGCAGTGAAGTTGCAAAGCACTTAACTATTGTGCAGAATAGAGCTGTTTGGTGAAAATAAAGGAGTGTGTTAAGGCTAAAAAGCACATATAGCTAAAGTACTAAACAGGGTATGGAATCTGGGAAGAAGACCATGGTAAAATTGTGAGGTTTCATCTTGACCTGAAGTAGTGTAGGGGTTTGGTGACTTGCCTTTGCTACTTTGACTCATAAGATCGATTCGACAGACAGACAAGATCATAAAATCACTTAAAATGTTGTAAGTTTGCAAGCGCTTCTGGGTGTAACATTATTTACCAATATATGATGTAATCCGTTACATTTTTGAAATATAAACAAAAAAATAAAAAAAAAAGTTAGGTGGAGATGGTAAGCCTCAAACCTACAGCAGAGGGAGATGAATTACAGACGAGATGTGTGCACTAATCCACTAGACCACATTGCTATGTGAAACTGCTGTAAGCACAAAGACATAAGTTTGCGAATTTGCGAAGCCGCGATCGTAAGTGAATACCGCTGACGGTGGAATTCATTGTTGCTGTTCCACTAGCCAATTCGCCGCAGCGCTAGTTAATTGATTTTAAAGTTGCGAAACTGAAACACGTCATAGATGTTTGAAGCTGCAGCTTCTTTAAATCCGGCCCTGAGTCACAGAATTATATGAGTCTCCAGAACAGTTACTGAGTCACAGAATCATATCAGTCTCCAGAACAGTTACTGAGTCACAGAATTATATGAGCCTCCAGAAAAGTTACTGAGTCACAGAATCATATGAGCCTCCAGAACAGTTACTGAGTCACAGAATCATATGAGTCTCCAGAACAGTTACTGAGTCACAGAATTATATGAGCCTCCAGAACAGTTACTGAGTCACAGAATTATATGAGCCTCCAGAACAGTTACTGAGTCACAGAATTATATGAGCCTCCAGAACAGTTACTGAGTCACAGAATTATATGAGTCTCCAGAAGAGTTACTGAGTCACAGAATCATATGACCCTCCAGAACAGTTACTGAGTCACAGAATCATATGAGTCTCCAGAAGAGTTACTAATTCACAGAATCATATGAGCCTCCAGAAGAGTTACTGAATCACAGAATCATACGAGTCTCCAGAACAGTTACTGAGTCACAGAATCATATGAGTCTCCAGAACAGTTTCTGAGTCACAGAATCATATGAGTCTCCAGAACAGTTACAGAGTCACAGAATCATATGAGTCTCCAGAAGAGTTACTAAGTCACAGTATCATATGAGCCTCCAGAACAGTTACTGAGTCACAGAATCATATGAGTCTCCAGAACAGTTACTGAGTCACAGGATCATATGAGTCTCCGGAACAGTTACAGAGTCACAGAATCATATGAGTCTCCAGAAGAGTTACTAAGTCACAGTATCATATGAGCCTCCAGAACAGTTACTGAGTCACAGAATCATATGAGTCTCCAGAACAGTTACTGAGTCACAGAATCATATGAGTCTCCGGAACAGTTACAGAGTCACAGAATCATATGAGCCTCCAGAACAGTTATGGGGTCACAGAATCATGAGTCCCATTTGGAACACAGTACACAGAAAGACTCAAAGAATAATGAGTCACCACCAGTACAATAATACACTAAATCAGGCATGTCCAACCAATGCGGCCAGTGTCACTTGTGTATAGAGGTTTAAGTACATTTACTTTATGTCTGATGAGAGGAAGTGAGTTGTCACGCACCCCCCGATTCCATCTGTGGCCGTCACGGACAGGCAGAAAAGTGACAGATCTGCGTTTTGGCAAGACGTATACGGGGCGTCCCGAGTAGCAGTCGAGCACGGCAGATCAAAACTTTCTTTTCTCTATCCATTGTTGAATTTCATGACGTGTATAGACTGTGTTTGCGGACTTTTAATACAACATACTGGACCTGACGACAGCCAACATATAATTAGACATATTAGTGAGGGGTCCCCTATGCCCTAAATTGGCATTCTGCCACTAAAGAGAACCCAAGATTCTATTGTAAAAACCAATACCTACAGTATATAAAATATATTGTCATTTTAAGGTCCCGCAATTTTTTGTTGGTCAGAAAGTAGGACACTTAAATCTTTTTCTTGAGGGCTTTAACAGTTTCTTTGAGATTTAATATGGGAGGACAGAAATCCAAAATAGACCCACCCTCTGAAGGTGAAAATTGTAAAGACTACGTCGCCCGTGTATGTGGTACAGATTATTATCTGATCTATCCATGGGTTGACAAACTAGCCGGTTGGACAGAAACTATGGGTAGTTGTAATCCATTCCCCCGGGAGTGTGCCAATGATAGTTTTTACATGGATATGGTCAAAAGCTTGCGCCTTGGAGATAAAAAAGCATACCCATATTTCGGTCCCGACCCACAATGGGATAAAAATTATATGGAAAAAGCTGGGTTAAATTGGCTAGAATACGCTCCCTACTGGTATCCCCGCATAGACAAAAAGGGAGAAAAAGGCAGAGGAAATTGTAGTGATATATATTATATCACTACAGAAATAAGGGACAGGACGCGGCGAAATTGCACGATTTGGAAGCGTCTGTTTCACACTCCATGGTCCCTGTTCCTCCGCCATATGTCCCCAACCAGTTATATCCCAACTTATCAGGGAAGGATTTAGATGACCTCCTTATTGCTGTTTCTGCTACACCCACGGCCCCTGTCCCTGTCCCTGCTGCTCCCGCCCAACCCGTAGGACCACAAGTCCAAGCAGCGGCGGCAGACACTTCTGCCGCTTCTGTTGAGCAACCCTCTGACAATGATGACAGCCCTACAAGTGACACAGACAGTGACAATGAAGTCCTGGTGCCTTCCTTCGGGTCAGTCCATTTCTCACCGCCCAATCTGTGTTCAAGGGGAGGGAGCAGGGAACCAATATTACATACCCCATTCATGACAGTAGGAGAAAAACGGTTAAAGAAACCGATTGAGATTAAGGACATAAATAGAATAGTTAAAAATTGTCCCAAACCCAATGTCGCTCCGCAGGGTACCCTTAGTATTTAAAAAGGGCTTGCAAGGGATGTAACTATACACAAGATGACATGAGGTTAATTGTAGATGGGATTATTGGAACTAATCCAAAATAGGACTGGGGTAAGATTAAATCAATAAGTGTCATTCAGGCAGGGGGTGTTGTGGGGGGGAGGGGCAGGCACAAGCTTATGCCACGGCATCCACATATCTGTTAAATACAGAACAGGGTAGAACCAATATGTGGAATGAGCTGGAGGCTCACATTAATCATAAGGCAACTTCTAAAAATGGCTTTGTCCCTCGAACACCCCCCCCCCCCCCCCCGGAGTATGCTACAATTGTGGTGATGAGGGACACTGGGCTAGAGACTGTCCTCACCCTAGGAAGAAACAACAAACTGACACACAGCAAACAGGACAACCACAGGCCAGTGCTCAATCCCCACAGTTCCCCATTGACTGGTCAAATAAACGTCAATATTGACGGGGCCCAGAGGCTGATGTCCCGATTTTCCCACAAATTACAAACACTCGGAGAGATGCACCACTGATTGTTTTAGAGATAAACAGAATCAAACTGCCTTTTATAATCGATTCCAGTGCAACCACGAGTGTTTTGTCTGAGGGCCATTACGATGGATCAAAGGGAAAATCCGAGCCTTCTATGGGAATTAATGAGACATCAACAACAACCTATCACACTGTCCCACTGCATGTTTCTGACAGCAGCGGGAAATACCTATGTACTAATGTGTTCAGCCTGATACCAGGGTGTCCTGTGAACCTCCTTGGTCGGGATATTTTTGGCAAATTGCAAATTACTCTTTCAGTGGAACCTGAAAAGGGCGGAATTGTTGTTGATTCCTCAGTAATGTCCCTGGAACCATTCACAGAGGCACACATAGTGACACTGGTTAACATTCATGCATACCAAGATTTGCCTGCCGAGGTCTGGGCCGAGGATGATTATGACACTGGTTTCATCCCGTGTACACCATACAAAGCTACACTAAAACCTGACAGCAGCCCAGTTTTTCACAAACAATACCCACTGTCCAAAGAAAAAATTGAGGGTATCACCCCACTGGTGGAAAATTTTCTGAGGATGGGCGTCCTGGAGGAAAAAATATGACCATACAACACCCCAGTGAATCCAGTGAATCCGGTAAAGAAGCCTAATGGCACTTACTGCTTTGTGCAGGATCTTAGAGCTGTCAATAGCTGGTAGTCCCAATCACGCCCATTGTGCCTAATCTCCATGCCCTGCTTGCCATCATACCACATGACGCCACACATATTACGGTCGTTGATTTAAAAAATGCTTTCTTTAGCATCCTTGTTGACAAGGAGACAAGACCTCTTTTTGCTTTTTCCATTGACAGCAAACGCCAACTAACCTGGTGTAGATTACCGCAAGGTTATGTGGACTCCCCCGTGGTGTACAGTATTGTTCTTCAGTCCACTCTCAGGCCGTGGCTTCCCCCCCCCCCCCCCAAGGTTCGGTAGTACTACAGTGTGTTGATGATTTGATGGTTTGTAGTAAGTCACAGGAGGCCAGCCAGACTCACAGTGAATCTTTGATGTTGTGGTTATGCAAGTGTGGTCACAAAGTGTCTAAGCAAAAGTTACAATGGTGCAGGGAAAAAGGTTGAATACCTGGGCTTTGTCTTTTCACAAGGGACACGCAGCATCGGTCCCACACGCATCCTTGCCATAGTGGGCCTGGTCACCTCACAAACCAAGAATGAGATGTTATCATTTCTTGGAATGATAAACTATTGTAGGCAATGGATCGCTGATTGCTCATTCTATGACAATATCCTCAGACAAGCCACCCTGAAAGACAGCCCTGACAGAATTAAATGGTCTCCTGAAATGTTACATGCTTTTGAGGCTCTGAAACATGCAATAATTGTAAGCCCTGGCCTAGGTCTCCCTGACTTTTCATTGTTGTTTCATTTGTATGCTAGAGACAATTGTAAAACCATGGCGGGTGTGCTGGCCCAGGAACACTGTGGGAAATTACGCCCTGTGGCGTATTTTTCAAAGGTCATGCCCCTCCAAGTCCAGGGAATGCCTGCATGTCTCAGATCACTGGCTGCATGTGCTATGGTGGTAGAAATGGCTACTACTTTTACCTTAGGCCACCCCATTTGTCTACACACGTCCCATGACGTTGTAGCCCTTCTCAAAAATGTACACACCCAACATATGTCTGCACAGAGGTTGAGTGGCTACGAAGTTATTCTACTGAGCTACCCAAATTTGCTAATAAAATACAGCGCGGCTAATTCCAGCCCCGCTATGATTCTTAACACCCTTTTGCGCCTAAAATCCCCAGATGATATGGACCCAAAACCACATGACTGCCTAGAAACTATTGAGAGTGTCACTTCACCCCGTGCAGACATGATGAAATCACCTATCCCTGGAGCAGATGTTGTCTTTGTAGACGGCTCATGCACTCGCCCCAATGACAACACGTATCATGCTGGATACGCTGTAGTTAAACTACCACCTGATGTCATTTTAGAAGCAAAACCAATACCTTTCCAATCAGCCCAGCCTGCTGAACTGATAGCGCTCACACGGGCATGCACGCTGTACAAAGATAAACCTGTCACCATTTACACAGATTCCAGGTATGCACATGGCGTGGTCTGGGACCATGCTGGCCTCTGGTCACTTAGAGGATACACAGGAGCAGATGAGAAATGGATTTCTCACTCAGAGCTCATCACCAACCTTCTCCAAGCTATTATGTTACCCTCAGAATTAGCTATCATTCACTGTAAGGCACATACCAGAGGTACTGATGATATCTCCAAGGGCAGCGCACTAGCAGACAAAACAGCAAAAGCAGCCGCACAGCAGTTACCTTTAGGAGCCCTAATCCAGATGCCTGTCCTAACACACATCCTCCCCAATGATGCACAGTTGATCACAGATCTACAAGCCTCAATCACTGCTGAGGAATTGGAGGACTGGTGTTATCCTCTCTTGCAAAAGAATCCTCAAACAGGATTAATTTGCAAAGAGGGGAAACCATGTATACCCCGTAACAGCATTCCTATTTACATTGTCCACTACCATGGAATAGGACACATAAGATGGAAGGCCACTCTAAAACAGATTCAGAAAGATTTTTACATCATGGGCGCAGCTTAATTAGTTGAAAAATATGTAAAAAGATGCCTTATTTGCATTAGGAGTAATCCAAATAATCCACACAAAGCTGCACATGAACACTTGCCCTATCCCACAATGCCATTCACGCATCTGCAGATTGATTTTACACAAATTCCTCTACCAAGAGGGGGAACACAACCGGCATGTGTCATCACTGACATGTTTTCTCGATGGCTGGAAATGTTCCCTACCAAAAGAGAAGATGCTAAGACAGTAGTAGGAATCCTCACCAGGGAGATCATTCCCAGGTGGGGGATACCGCTGCAGATTAACTCTGACAAAGGGCCGGCATTTACCTCTCAAATCTGCAAGAATCTAGCCAAGGCTATGCGGATTGAGTGGAAATTCCACAAACTTTACCACCCCCAGAGTTCAGGTATAGTGGAAAGGATGAACAGAACCATTAAAGACAAATTGAGAAAGGCCACAGGAGGTACATATGAACATTGGAGAAGATACCTGCCAGCAGTATTGGCAGAAATTAGAATGACACCTAACAGAACATTAGGATGCTCTCCCTTTGAGATCCTGATGGGTAGGCCATTCCCTACTCCCTGGGCCAGAAAGACATTCATGACATCTGACAACCTTGATAATGTTAGAGATGCATATGTTAAGCGGTTAATTGAAACCTTGATAGAAGTTGAAGAAAATGTTACCCGCAGATTTCCGTTTCTTTCACAGGAAAACACGCATCCTTTCAGAGAAGGAGACACAGTGGTAGTGAAGCTCCTGCCCAAGGGAAAGAAACCACCGTGGTAGCTGTCACCAGGACCACCGTTCTGACTGAGCACAGCCCTACCTGGATCCACGCCACCCGAGTGAATCTGGTACGGAAGGGACCGGAGCCAGAGGAACCACAGGAAACAGGGGAACCGGAGCCCAGAGAGGGGGTGCTAACGGGGGCAGAGAGCCCTGACCCCGAAGAGGATAGGCAAGAAAAGGGGGTAGTAACGGGGCAGAAAGCCCTGACCCTGTAGAAAATGACTTTCCTAATCTCACCGGATTCAGGCAAACTTTGGCCCCTGATAATACTGACCTCATCTTCAGTATTTTTCCTTGTATGGACTGTAACTAATAGGGATGATCGAACTTTTGAAAAGTTCGGTTCGACCAGAACACCCGAACTTCACGAAAGTTCGGCCGGATTTCAGAACCCCATTGAAATCAATGGGACCCGAACTTCTGTAATCAAAAAACACCATTTTTAAGCCCTAAAACCCAATAAATGCCCCTAAAAAGTGCCTAGGGTTCTGGGTCATGCCCCATTAACTATTAATCACACAAAAAAAAGTTCTTAAAAATTGTCATTTTTGATAAAAAAGCCAATTATTGAAAAATTTAAAAAAAAAAAAAAAGAGATTTTTTTGATTTTTACTTTGGATTTAGTATCTGGGGGGTCTAAAAGGTGTGCATGTGAAGTTTCAGCTCTGTAGCATGTCCAGAACCATGAAAAAAAAAAAAAAGATAATTTTTCAGTAGAACAGGGATGTGGGTCGGGACCCTCCTTTAACTTTAACACCTATATGATCTTTTTTTCTGGTTCTGGACATGCTACAGAGCTGAAACTTCACAGGTACACCTTTTAGACCCCCCAGACACAAAATCACACAAAAAAAAGTTCTTAAAAATTGTCATTTTTGATAAAAAAGCCAATTATTGAAAAATTAAAGAAAAAAAAAAAAAAAAGAGATTTTTTGATTTTTACTTTGGATTTAGTATCTGGGGGGTCTAAAAAGTGTACATGTGAAGTTTCAGGTCTGTAGCATGTCCAGAACCAGAAAAAAAAAGATCGTTTGTATTAGAAAACTTTAAGCACAGGAATATGGCTTCTCTGCTGTAACACCTTGCCGGTTTAATAGCAGGCATTTTTTTGGGTTCTTTGCAGTCAGGAAAAACATCTGAACTTGTGTATAGTGGTACTGTGCACAAGTTCTGATGTTTTGCCTGCCTCCAAAACCCTCCAAAAAATGCCAGCAAAAACACACCTGGGCATTTTTTTTTTTTTGACGCTAGCGTTTTTTTGGCATTTTTTGGGGTTCTTTTGAGGCAGGCAAAACATCTGAACATGTGTATAGGGGGGATATATAGACATATATGTCTGAATATATACCCCTAGACATATATAGGTGTGATAGTAGCAGAAATAAATGCTTGCGCTAATGAAATCATTTACAGTAATATATTTCTGCTACTATCACACCTATATATCTCTAGGGGTATATATTCAGACATATATGCCTATATATACACCCTATACACATGTTCAGATGTTTTGCCTGCCTCAAAAGAACCCCAAAAAATGCCAAAAAAACGCTAGCGTCAAAAAAAAAAAATGCCCAGGTGTGTTTTTGCTGGCATTTTTTGGGGGGTTTTGGAGGCAGGCAAAACATCAGAACTTGTGCACAGTACTACTATACACAAGTTCAGATGTTTTTCCTGACTGCAAAGAACCCAAAAAAATGCCTGCTATTAAACCGGCAAGGTGTTACAGCAGAGAAGCCATATTCCTGTGCTTAAAGTTTTCTAATACAAACAATCTTTTTTTTTATGGTTCTGGACATGCTACAGAGCTGAAACTTCACATGTACACTTTTTAGACCCCCCCAGATACTAAATCCAAAGTAAAAATCAAAAATTTTTTTTTTTTTTTTTTTTAATTTTTCAATAATTGGCTTTTTTATCAAAAATGACAATTTTTAAGAACTTTTTTTGTGTGATTTTGTGTCTGGGGGGTCTAAAAGGTGTACCTGTGAAGTTTCAGCTCTGTAGCATGTCCAGAACCCCAAAAAAAGATCATATAAGTGTAAAAGAGGGGTCCCACCATCCCTGCTCTACTGAAAAATGATCTTTTTTATGGTTCTGGACATGCTACAGAGCTGAAACTTCACAGGTACACTTTTTAGACCCCCCAGACACTAAATCCAAAAAAAGTCATGCCTGCCTCCAAAAATGCCCGATAAATGCAAGAAAAAGCGCCGTAGAGAAGCCGTATTCCTGTTCTAATAAAAATTATAAGAAAATGCTAATTTTTGGGGGGTTCTGGACATGCTACAGAGCTGAAACTTCACATGTACACTTTTTAGACCCCCCAGATACTAAATCCAAAGTAAAAATCAAAAAATCTCTTTTTTTTTTTTTTTTTTAATTTTTCAATAATTGGCTTTTTTATCAAAAATGACAATTTTTAAGAACTTTTTTTTGTGTGATTTTGTGTCTGGGGGGTCTAAAAGGTGTACCTGTGAAGTTTCAGCTCTGTAGCATGTCCAGAACCATAAAAAAAAAGATCGTTTGTATTAGAAAACTTTAAGCACAGGAATATGGCTTCTCTGCTGTAACACCTTGCCGGTTTATTAGCAGGCATTTTTTTGGGTTCTTTGCAGTCAGGAAAAACATCTGAACTTGTGTATAGTGGTACTGTGCACAAGTTCTGATGTTTTGCCTGCCTCCAAAACCCCCCAAAAAATGCCAGCAAAAACACACCTGGGCATTTTTTTTTTTGACGCTAGCGTTTTTTTTGGCATTTTTTGGGGTTCTTTTGAGGCAGGCAAAACATCTGAACTTGTGTATAGTGGTACTGTGCACAAGTTCTGATGTTTTGCCTGCCTCCAAAACCCCCCAAAAAATGCCAGCAAAAACACACCTGGGCATTTTTTTTTTTGACGCTAGCGTTTTTTTGGCATTTTTTGGGGTTCTTTTGAGGCAGGCAAAACATCTGAACTTGTGTATAGTGGTACTGTGCACAAGTTCTGATGTTTTGCCTGCCTCCAAAACCCCCCAAAAAATGCCAGCAAAAACACACCTGGGCATCTTTTTTTTTTGACGCTAGCGTTTTTTTGGGGTTCTTTTGAGGCAGGCAAAACATCTGAACATGTGTATAGGGGGTATATATAGGCATATATGTCTGAATATATACCCCTAGACATATATAGGTGTGATAGTAGCAGAAATATATTACTGTAAATGATTTCATTAGCGCAAGCATTTATTTCTGCTACTATCACACCTATATATGTCTAGGGGTATATATTCAGACATATATGTCTATATATTCCCCCTATACACATATTCAGATGTCATGTCTGACATCAAACATGTCCTCAAAAAAGCACTGGCAGTGGCAGCCCCTGCAGCATTAAAAAATGCTTGCTGGTGAGAAGCCACATGCCTGTCCCGAAGCAACACAGAGAAATGATCATTTCTCTATAGCGGTCACCCTGCTATGGAAGGGTTTTGTCACCCTGCCATAGCAGTCACTGTCAGTTAACCCTACACTACACTACGGTCCCCTGACACTTAACACTTTCCCTACAGAAACTAAATTTTTGAAGCTAACTTAAGTGTAAAGGAGCACTCTAACTACACTAGATATCCCTTTCCTCACACTAAAAATAGCTAAATGACACTTTTAAAGTAAAATTAACAGAACTGCTTCCACTCTCTTCCATGTCCAGTATAACAATGCTGGGAATATGGCGGGGGCGATCTTATATACTGGGGGGCGTATTCACTAATGATTGGTCTAGGGACCCCCTAGTCACTCCAATCACATTCCTAGCATTCTCCTGCCCCCTCAATTGGCTTTTGCTAATGGTTCTGGTCCAATCACGGGCTTTTAAAGCCCATTTCCTGAAGCATTGCATTTTGGGCGGTTCTGGTTGCCGAATTCCGAACTTTTTGGGCAAAAAGTTCTAAATTCGGCCGAACCTCGAACACCCAATGTTCGGGCCGAACCGATGGTGGACCCGAACCGTTCGATCATCCCTAGTAACTAACTGCATCTATCACCCCAAGGAACTGGGTGCCATGAAAAGTATATGTGGAGCACAAAACCAAACGACTGGGATAAAAATTGCCAAATATTATCTCAATCACCCCGCGCTTAGGAGAAACAAAAAATAATAATAAATAATAAATAAATAATATTATAAATCAATATAAACACATATATATAGCTGCTACTCAATATATAGTGATAAATAGAAAAAATGTGTCAATCCCTTCAAAAGTCCATAAAAGTCCAACACATAAGCAGCGCTTGTAAAGAGTGTGACCCCCTTAAAGAATCAACAACGGTGAATCAGCGAGCACCTCAGCAGTGGGAGGATCAATGGAGTGTAGAAAAGATCAAAGGCTTCCACCACACCTCGTGACCCCCTAGGGTATTGCTCACTCACCAGTAGGGATGATCGAACTTTTTCAAAAGTTTGGTTCGGCCAGAACATCCAAACTTCCCGAAACTGCCCTAAAACCCAATAAATGCCCCTAAAAAGTGCCTAGGGTTCTGGGTCATTCCCCAGGGACTATTAATCACACAAAAAAAAAAGGTCTTAAAAAGTGTCATTTTTGATAGAGAGACAATTATTGAAAAAATAAAAAAAAAATAAATAAAAAAAAAAAAAAAAATTTCTTTGGATTTAGTATCTGGGGGGTCTAAAAAGTGTACCTGTGAAGTTTCAGCTCTGTAGCATGTCCAAAACCATTAAAAAAAAAAAGATTGTTTGTATTAGGTCACTGTTATAGAACAGGTTAGTGGCTTCTCGCTTTTCACACCTTGCCGGTTTAGTAGCAAGCGTTTTTTTGGGCATTTTTTGGGTTCTTTGGAGGCAGGAAAAACATCTGAACTTGTGTATAGTGGTATATACACACACATACTTATATGTATTTTACACTTATACATATATAGGTGTTATAGGAGCGTAACCATATTAGTGTAAATGATTTCATTAGCGCAAGCATATATTTCTGCTACTATCACACCTATATATGTCTAGGTGTGTATATACATATAAGTATGTGTGTATATATACCCGTATACACAAGTTCAGATGTTTTGCCTGCCTCCAAAAACCCCCAAAAAACGCTAGCGTTTTTTTGGGCATTTTTTTGGGTTCTTTGGAGGCAGGCAAAACATCTGAACTTCTGTATACGGGTATATATACACACATACTTATATGTATATATACACCTAGACATATATAGGTGTGATAGTAGCAGAAATATATGCTTGCGCTAATGAAATCATTTACACTAATATGGTTACGCTCCTATAACACCTATATATGTCTAAGTGTAAAATACATATAAGTATGTGTGTGTATATACCACTATACACAAGTTCAGATGTTTTGCCTGCCTCCAAAAACCCCCAAAAAATGCCTGCAACAACACACCTGGGCGTTTTTTTTTTTTTTACGCTAGCGTTTTATTGGGCATTTTTTTGGGTTCTTTGGAGGCAGGCAAAACATCTGAACTTGTGTATAGTGGTATATATACACACATACTTATATGTATTTTACACTTAGACATATATAGGTGCTATAGGAGTGTAACTATATTGGTGTTAATTAAGCCATTAGCGCAAGTAGTTTTTTCTGCTCCTTTCACACCTATATATGTCTAGGTGTATATATACATACATGGGTGTGTATATATACCCCCTATACACATGTTCAAATGTCATGCCTGACTCCAAACATGTGCTCAAAAGATCCCTATAGACGCCTGCAGCCAAAAAGAATGCTGACGGGGCGAAGCCATATTACTGCAGCGAAAGTGACACAAGAGAAACTAGCTTTTCTCTATAGCGGTCACCCTGATATGGAAGGGTTTGGTCACCCTGCCATAGCAGTCACTGTCAGTTAACCCTACACTACACTACGGTCCCCTTACACTTAACACTTTCCCTACAGAAACTGAATAAATTAAAGCTAACTAAAGTGTAAAAGAGCACCCTAACTACACTAGATATCCCTTTCCTCACACTAATAAATGCTAAATGACACTTTGTAGCAGAAGTCCACGAACTGCTTCCACTCTCTTCCATGTCCCTGTATAACAATGCTAGGAATTTGCCGGGGCTATCTTATATACTGGGGGGGGGGCGTATTCACTAATGATTGGTCTATGGACCCCCTAGTTACTACAATCACATTCCTAGCATTCTCCTGCTCCCTCAATTGGCTTTTGCTAATGGTTCTGGTCCAATCATGGGCTTTTAAAGCCCATTACCTGTCCCATTGCATTTTGGTCGGTTCTGGTTGCCGAATTCCGAACTTTTTGGGCAAAAAGTTTTAAATTTGGCCGAACCTCGAACAGCCAATGTTCGGGTCGAACCGATGGTCGATCCGAACCGTTCGATCATCCCTACTCACCAGACATATAGAATCAAAGGGTCTTTTAATCATCTCATTCTCATCACTCTATGCACTCACATCAAACAAAATGACCAAAGGCACTTAAAACATAAGGTTTCACTGACAGCATTAGCGCTGCCTGAAAGCTCACCGCTCCTCTCCTGCTCGTCCGCCTCGGGAGGATGTGTAGGCAAGTGTAGGTGAGCTTCCAGGCAGCGCTACTGCTGTCAGTGAAATCTTGTGTTTTAAGTGCCTTCGGTCATTTTGTTTGATGTGAGTGCATAGAGTGGGGCAGCTTGGGGTGTTTTTAACAATAAAATTGTGTTGGACTACTACCCTATGAGATCCCACCAAGAGATTAAGGAAGGAGTTGGATGATCTGGTGCAGTGTGGGTTCTATTGTAGGATTATATCTAAAAAAGGAAAAAAAGGTATTTAATGCCCAGCTATAGTCATATACCCACTATTTATACTCGCCGAAGATCCACAAAGATGTTAACAACCCCCCCGCAAGACCAATAGTCAACAGTATAAATTCTGTGACTTCTAGAGTAGGAGAGTATCTTGACAAATTCTTGCAAGAGAGTGTGATCCGCACTCGATCCTACTTAAGGGATACCAAAGATTTTCTCCAGGCTTTAAATAGTGTTACGCTTCTGGAAACTGATGAGGTATATCTTGTGACAGCAGACGTTGCGTCGCTATACAATATAATACAGCATGATGACACACAACTAGCTCTCAATTGGGCATTCTGTCAACGAGAAGATATACCTGATCCTTAGAAGAGGTTACTAGGCCGGGTGCTAGACTTTTGCTTATCGCACAACTATTTTTGGTATAAAAGCCGGTTCTATATCCAGAAAAGAGGTGTGGCTATGGGCGAGAAAGTTTGCCTAGCGAACCTCTTTATGAGTGAATGGGAGGACAGGTATATCTATTCCGCCAAAAAGAAAAAGCTGATTCTATACCGGCGCTATATTGACGACCTGTTTTTTATTTGGAACGGGTCCGAATCATCTCAGATATCATTTATGGATCATTTAAATGATAACTCCAATAATATTAGACTCGAGTACAGTTGGAGTAGGGAGAGCGTACACTATTTGGATGTTGAAGGCCATCTGAGTACTAAGGCTTATTTTAAGCCAACTGACCGGAATGGCTACTTACCTATGTTTAGCGGGCATCACCCTCAGTGGCTTAGAAATATCCCCAAAGGACAGTTTCTCAGAGTTAGGAGAAACTGTATTATGACTCTGATTACTCCACGCAGGTTCAGACCATCAAGAACCGGCTTGTGGAGAAAGGGTATGATAGTTCTAGGCTAGATAAAACCATTCATGATGTTGGTATGATGTCCCAGGAGGCTTGCCTTCGTGATAGGGATGCTCCTATTAACACTAAACATGAATGGGGTTTTATCACCCAGTACAACGGGCAATATAGGGAGGTAGAAGACATCTTCTGTAAGCACTGGAGGGTCCTCTGTATGGACAAGGTGTTGGGTGCAGTGATCCCACCCGAACCTGTGTTCATATATAAGAAATCCTCCTCTTTCGGCGATCAGGTTATTAAAAAAGTTTTAGACCCTCCCATTAGACGCAGTATCTTTTGGGATAGGGTCAGTTTTTACTCATGTCGCAGATGCATTTCTTTCAGGCAGGTAAAAGAAACTCAGAGAGCCAAAACGTCTTTTGTTTCGAATGGCAATGGTAAAAGTTTTGAAATAAAGTAGTTTATCTCTTGCCAGTTTACACATGTGGTCTTTTGTCTCGAGTGCCCGTGCGGCCTGATGTATATAGGCTGTACAAAAAGGACATGGTCCAAAAGGGTATCTGAGCACCTGGCCAATATTAAAAAAGGCTATAAGGACCATAGTGTTTCATTACATTTTCGGCAGAAACATAATAAAGATCCATCCGGCCTCAAATTTTGGGGCATAGACAAAATAGATCCTGTTTGGAGGGGTTCCAATCTAGTGAGGGAACTCTCCAAACGGGAAACCTACTGGATTTATTTGACTGGTTTTTTAACTCCCAAAGGTTTAAATGTTGAATTGGACGTCAATTGCTTCATTAGCGATTATTGACGTTGGTTCACCTTAGGGTAAACATATTGTAATTCCCACAATTTATAATAAATCATTTATGTATTTATGTATGTAAGTGATTTTATATGCATTTTTATGCATTTTTTATGCGTCTTGTTATTTTAATGTAATTTAATGAATTTATATTCTTCCATTATATTCATTTTGATTGGGGATATTCATTTATTTATATATGTTTTTTGTTCATGTGCTCATGTACATGACGGTGCTATATGATGCATTTATATGGTGATGATTGTATTTGATATATGTTGTTATGTAATTTTAAAAGTTTCAAATTGCATTTAGATACGATTATTATTGTTATGTATATAAGGTGCCAAATTGTAGCATAGATCTCTGAATGTATGGTCTTGGTGGCTATTAACCTTCCACCCATCATTTGGATTATCAGTATATTAATGTTAAAGATTGTGTTGTATACCTTGCTGTATACCGATCATTATGACTGTTTAGCAGTATGATAACCATTTTGTTATGTATGTATCGTCAGCACTTCTATATTATGATTATATTCTCCCCTATTTTGTGAAGGTAGCTGACGTTGCGGTGGATGGTTACATATATATATATACTTTATTTGCCACAATAGTATATTGAAACATTCAGAGATTGGTGCACGGTCATCTGTGATCTCCAATGATCCTGTGCTGTCCCGCCCTGCAGGCTGATGTACTTTCAGCTGTTATCGGCCGGTGGAAGGGGTTAAGTGACAGGAGAGGAGGGAGATAAAGGGAGGTTGCGGTGCCGCGTGCTCACGCCCTCCATAGAAGTCAGTGTGATGATGAAACATGTCAGGGTGTGAGCACGCGGCTACCCCGACATCAGTATTGGGAGAAGCTGCCACGGACTTGCCTACACATCCTCCCGAGGCTGACAAGCAGGAGAGGGGCGGTGAGCTTCCAGGCAGCGCTACTGCTGTCAGTGAAATCTTGTGTTTTAAGTGCCTTTGGTCATTTTGTTTGATGGGAGTGCATAGAGTGGGGGAGCTTGGGGTATTTTTTAACAATAAAATTTTGTTGGACTACTACTCTATGAGCCCTTTATGTTTTCCATATCACTCTGCACACATTTGTTGGACGAACCGGTATATGGATTCTGTGCATTTCCTTTTATTCCGATTGGGGAGATACTGGTATTTAAGGAGTCTGGATTTGACCTTACCTGGTCCGGTCTGATGAGAATGAGGAGATTAACCACATGCCGACCAGTCACGTTGACTGTACTGCGGCAAAGTGGCTCGTTCCCGCTGTATTCAGTCACAGCGGGAGTTGGGCCAGGGGAGGAGTGGCGGTGATCACCGCCGCTCTTCCTCGATCGTCTGGGAATCGAGTCTGGAGATCCGCCCGCTTGTGTAAACAAAGCGGGCGGATCTCCTAAGTGACAGACAGGGTCAGATTGCAGGGTTCAGCATAGCTGAACCTGCGATCGGTCCCTGTGTCACTCAGTCACCTCCCCCCACACACATTAGTAAGCACCAGGCATACATTAACCCCTCCCTCTCCAATAAAATGAACCCCTTCCCTGCCAGTGTCATTTTTACAGTAACAGTGCATATGTACAGCACTGATTACTGCAGTAATGTCACTGGTACCCCCAAAAGTGTCAAAAATGTCAGTCAAGGGTCCGATCTGTCTGCCGCAATGTCATAGTCCCGCAAAAAAAAAAAAAATCGCAGATCGCCGCCATTACTCGTTACAAAAAAAAACACCAAAAATGACAGAAATCTTTCCCTTAGTTAGTAAACGCAATAACGTTTGCGCAAACCAATCAAAATACGCTTATTGTGATTTTTTTTACCAAACATATGTAGCAGAAAACAAATTGGCCAAAAATTTTAAAAAAACTTTGATTTTTACATTTTTTTTGGGGGGGGGAATTTCATATAAAAAAATGTGAAAAATATTGTTATTTTTTCAAAATTTACGCTCTTTTTTTGCTATAGCGCAAAAAGTTAAAATCGCACAGGTGATCAAATACCACCAAAAGAAAGCTCTGTTTGTGGGAAAAAAAGGACGTAAATTTTGTTTTGGTACGGCATCGCACAACCGCGCAATTGTCAGTTAAATTCGCACAGTGCCGAATTGCAAAAAGTGGCCTGGACGTAAGACAGCAAAATCCTCCGGTGGTAAAGTGGTTAAAGAAAAACAACAAGGGCGCCAAGTCATAAAGGTAGATGAACAGCTGTATAATTTAATGTAGTAACTTACATGTTAAAAACAGGCATTCCAATAAGACAGCATGCATGGTGCAAAAGGACAGTGGATCCGATGGAAAATGCAAGATGAAGGATAATCGCATCTGGGTCCTGTATGGCGGGTCCTGTATAATGGTGAAGGCAGTCCTGGATACCGGCAATACCGGGTGATGCCGCAAATGGCATGGGCTCCCTGGCTGGGCAGCCTCACCACAATCCGCCGTGCAGCAGGGAGGTAATGACCCGGAAACTGGAAGTAGAAAGGACAAGTCTTTCGGTTCCTCCACGGAAGCCGACAGGAACGAACACTGAACCAAGAGTGGAGGGCGGGCCGCAACATCGTTTCGGAGGACCTCCTCCTCCATCAGGCAGGCCCGCCCCTCCACCATGGAAAGTATTTATAATCATAGGAAACAATTACACTGCTGAGGATTGGACATACCTCAGGTGACACCAATAAAAACGGAAGAAAAATTAACAAAGAGGAAAAAAGAGAGATAGGGGAGGGACAAACACCTCCCAGCTGCAACAGAGGCAATACATATTAAAGGAACATCACATTAATTAGCATATATAAAACCCTATATAAGAGCGGAGTGACTAACTCAGTGTGGAACATAGAAAAGACACCTCCCCATTGGATTCATTTAAAAATATAAATACATGGAATATAATTAAAACATTACATTAATAGAACCACAACTGCAAAAGTGGTATAACCTATCTTATGTGAACGTGTCACATATAGAGGATGTGTATGTACATATAAATGTAGATATAAATATGGGACTCTATTATAAAAATCTGAATATTAGTAATTATATAGCATCAGTAGATGAATAATAAAATAAATACACCTCAAAAGTTTGGCTCTATAAAAAATTGATCGATAAAACATACATAAAAGGCAAACAACCTCACTGGGGGTTAACCAATTAACCGCTGGCAAGGACAAAAAAAGGGGGGGGAGTAAAAAACAGCAAATGTCAGCAGGACTCGTTGTAATAAGAAGAGAAATGCATAAAATTACCAAAAATACCAACATTAGCAACGGTACATAATCACATCCATGGTGCTCACTATAAAATGGTATTAATTTCAAGCTCCTCATTTAACCCCCCGGGGGCCAAGGAATTAAGAGTGAAAATCCAGAAAGTTTCCCTATGGCAGAGGGTCTGGAAATGCTCTGCCACTGAATCGCAGGGGGGGGGGGTGGTCTCGATGACCCAAACCCGTAGTCCCTCAGTCGACTGATTGTGATGGAGACGAAAATGTCTGGGGACACTATGCTCCACAGACCCCTTTTCAATTAATCTCCTGTGGTCTCCAAAGCGGGCACGCACTGTGCGGATGGTGCGTCCCACGTAAAGGAGACCACAGGGACACGTCAGGCAATACACCACAAACTCAGTGGAGCAACTATAGAAATGTTTGTGGATGTATTTTTTCCCTAATGGACCCTGAAACCACTTCTGTCTGTGCGTAACAAAGGGGCACATCTTGCATAAGATTTTTTTACATTGATGCATGCCCACTAAGTTACAAAAGGTAAGAAGGGGCTGTGTGGAAATTTTGGGCTTTTTAAACCTGCTCGACGACGTGATAATCATCTGGGATGGGCCCATTTCCACCGCTACTCCTTTCATAGAGTATTGCAACAGCAATGACATGAGTATAGCTTTCACACATGTGATCAATCCAACCTCCTTGGTCTTCTTGGATTTAGAGTTGTCCCACAGAGAGGGCAGGATTGTGTCTAAGACACACTTCAAGCCCTCTGCAGGCAACTCTTACCTCCACTTTGGAAGTTGCCACCACCCAAAGTGGATACACAATATCCCCAAGGGGCAATTCTCCAGATTACGGAAGAATTGCACCCGTGGAGAAGTAGGGATGATCGAACTTTTCCAAAGTTCGGTTCGGCCAGAACATCCGAACTTCCCGAAAGTTCGGCCCGGATTTCAGAACCCCATTGAAATCAATGGGACCCGAACTTCGGTAATCAAAAAACACCATTTTGAAGCCCTAAAACCCAATAAATGCCCCTAAAAAGTGCCTAGGGTTCTGGGTCATGCCCCAGGGACTATTAATCACACAAAAAAAGTTCTTAAAAATTGTAATTTTTGATAGAGAGCCAATTATTGAAAAAATAAAAAAAATTAGATTTTTTTATTTTGACTTTGGATTTAGTGTCTGGGGGTTCTAAAATGTGTACCTGTGAAGTTTCAGCTCTGTAGTATGTCCAGAACCAGAAAAAAAAAAAGATTGTTTGTATTATGTCACTTATAGAAAAGGGATATGGCTTCGCTCCTATCACACCTATATATATGTAAGTGTAAAAATACATACAAGTATGTGTGTATATATACCACTATACACAAGTTCAGATGTTTTGCCTGCCTCCAAAAACCCCCAAAAAATGCCTGCAACAACAAACCTGGGCGTTTTTTTTTTTTTTGGCGCTAGCGTTTTTTGGGCATTTTTTTGGGTTCTTTGGAGGCAGGCAAAACATCTGAACTTGTGTATACGGGTATATATACACACATACTTATATGTATATATACACCTAGACATATATAGGTGTGATAGTAGCAGAAATATATGCTTGCGTAATTAAATAATTAACATTAATATGGCTCTGCTCCTATAACACCTATATATATGTAAGTGTAAAAATACATACAAGTATGTGTTTTTATATACCACTATACACAAGTTCAGATGTTTTGCCTGCCTCCAAAAACCCCCAAAAAATGCCTGCAACAACACACCTGGGCGTTTTTTTTTTTTTTTTTTTTTGGCGCTAGCGTTTTTTGGGTTCTTTGGAGGCAGGCAAAACATCTCAACTTGTGTATATGGGTATATATACACACATACTTATATGTATATATACACCTAGACATATATAGGTGTGATAGTAGCAGAAATATATGCTTGCACTAATTAAATAATTAACATTAATATGGCTCTGCCATATGTGTAAGTGCAAAATACATATAAGGGTGTGTGTGCATATATACCCCTATACAGAAGTTCAGATGTTTTGCCTGCCTCCAAAGAACCATAAAAAATGCCTGCAACAACACACCTGGGTGTTTTTTTTTGGCGCTAGCGTTTTTTTGGGCATTTTTTTGGGGTTCTTTGGAGGCAGGCAAAACATCTGAACTTCTGTATAGGGGTATATATGTACACACACCCTTATATGTATTTTACACTTACACATATATAGGTGTTATAGGAGCAGAGCCATATTAATGTTAATTATTTAATTAGCGCAAGCATATATTTCTGCTACTATCACACCTATATATGACTAGGTGTATATATACATACATGGGTGGTTATATATACCCCCTATACACATGTTCAGATGTCATGCCTGACTCCAAACATGCCCTCAAAAAATCCCTATCAACGCCTGCAGCCAAAAAGCAAGCTGACGGGTGAGAAGCCATATCCCTGCACTGAATGTGACTTAAGAGAAACAATGTTTTCTCTATAGCGGTCACCCTGACATGGAAGGGTTTGGTCACCCTGCCATAGCAGTCAGTGTCAGTTCACCCTACACTACATTACGGTCACCCTGGCACTTAACACTTTCCCTACAGAAACTAATTTTTTGCATCTAACTAAAGTGTAAAGGAGCACTCTAACTACACTAGATATCCCTTTCCTCACACTAATAATTGCTAAATGACACTTTTGAAGCACATTTAACAGAACTGCTTCCATTCTCTTCCATGTCCCTGTATTACAATGCTAGGAATTTGCCGGGGCTATCTTATATACTGGGGGGCATATTCACTAATGATTGGTCTAGGGACCCCCTAGTCACTCCAATCACATTCCTAGCATTCTCCTGCCCCCTCAATTGGCTTTTACTAATGGTTCTGGTCCAATCACAGGCTTTTAAAGCCCATTTCCTGTACCATTGCATTTTGGTCGGTTCTGGTTGCCGAATTCCGAACTTTTTCAGCAAAAAGTTCTAAACTCGGCCGAACCTCGAACAGCCAATGTTCGGGTCGAACCGATGGTCGACCCGAACCGTTCGATCATCCCTAATGAGGAGCAGGGCCAAGTTTTGATTCACAGGTTCCTGGACAAGGGGTATGACTCCACCTTGGTCCAGGCGGCCTTTGAAGAATGTAAAAATCCTTGTTCCGCAAAATCCACATCTGACTTGACAGCTTTTGGGGAGGTTAAATTCATAACCCAATACCATTATGCTCACAAGAGGATGGAGAGTATAATCAGACGCCACTGGGGGATTTTAATGCAGGATCCAAAATTGGCTCCTGTTTTACCTAAGTATCCCCGAGTCATTTATAGGAGGCCCAGAAATGTAAAAAACATAATAGCCCCGAGCAGGTTTAAAAAGCCCAAAATTTCCACACAGCCCCTTCTTACCTTTTGTAACTTAGTGGGCATGCATCAATGTAAAAAAATCTTATGCAAGATGTGCCCCTTTGTAACGCACAGACAGAAGTGGTTTCAGGGTCCATTAGGGAAAAAATACATCCACAAACATTTCTATAGTTGCTCCACTGAGTTTGTGGTGTATTGCCTGACGTGTCCCTGTGGTCTCCTTTACGTGGGATGCACCATCTGCACAGTGCGTGCCCGCTTTGGAGACCACAGGAGAGTAATTGAAAAGGGGTCTGTGGAGCATAGTGTCCCCAGACATTTTCGTCTCCATCACAATCAGTCGACTGAGGGACTACGGGTTTGGGTCATCGAGACCACCCCCCCCCTGCGATTCAGTGGCAGAGCGTTTGCAGACCCTCTGCCATAGGGAAACTTTCTGGATTTTCACTCTTAATTCCTTGGCCCCCGGGGGGTTAAATGAGGAGCTTGAAATTAATACCATTTTATAGTGAGCACCATGGATGTGATTATGTACCGTTGCTAATTTTGGTATTTTTGGTAATTTTATTCATTTCTCTTCTTTTTACAACGAGTCCTGCTGACATTTGCTGTTTCCCCCCCCCTTTTTTTGTCCTTGCTAGCGGTTAATTGGTTAACCCCCAGTGAGGTTGTTTGCCTTTTATGTATGTTTTATCGATCAATTTTTTATAGAGCCAAAGTTTTGAGGTGTATTTATTTTATTATTCATCTACTGATGCTATATAAATACTAATATTCAGGTGTGACCAAGTCTTTATAAGTTCGAGACGGATCGCCGCTGCGTCATTCTGCTGTAGATTAGGGAGAGAGCACACAACATCATACGTGCTGGCTGCTGATTAGGGACAGACAGGCAAAAATCATATTGTGTCCGAAAAGAATTGAGGGACAGGTCGGAGTGCTGCAGGCAGGGCGAGATATTAGGGCATTTTAGGGAGAGGCTGGAGATATTTAGGGTCAGTGTTCTACAATCGATTTTGCTGTGTGGGGGGGAGTTTGCAGTGCCGGCAGTGACTGATCTTATCGATCCTTTTAGTGAGAGTCTGGAGATAGGCAGGTGTCAGTGGTCCACATCGATTTTGCTGTGGATGGGGTGGTGTGAACACAATCTTTTTGCCCGCTGAGGAGGAGGGAGAAAAAGGTATTTTTTATCAGTCAGTTGTGTGCAGCGTTTTTCCTTCAGTGCTGCTGTGCTGACTGTGATAATACACTGCTGTGTTCACATGTGCTATTATTGAGTGATTTCAAAAGTTATACACTTTTTTCTATTCAACTATTCAATATACACCCTTGGGTTAAAAAAATTAAATTGTGGCATAGTCTGTACTAATCTAGTTAAAAATTACAAACTTAAAAGGGGAATTTTCTTTTTTTTTTCCCTCCATAGCCTGCAGCAGAGCTGACTGATATAAGACACTGCTGTTCACATGTGCTATTGATAAATCACCAATTTTATATCATATTTTCTATTCCGCTATTCAATCTACACCTTTGGGTAAAAACAATTAAATTGCGGGATAGTCTGTATCGGTACGTGTGAGATACACCTTTCCAATTTTTGGGGCGCATCTTAACTATGTTTTGCTGCCATTTGCAGCACTCTAGCCCTTTCCATTGGTGTTTTAGAGCCATTTTAGTGCCTGAAAGTTCGGGTCCCCATTGACATCAATGGGGTTCGGTGTCGGGGTAAAGTTCGGAAAAAGTCCGGGACACGGACCCGGACTTTTTTTTCAAGTTCGGCCGAACCCGCCGAACACGGGCATCCAGGTGTCCGCTCAACTCTAGTTACTACGTTAAATTATACAGCTGTTCATCTACCTTTATGACTTGGCGCCCTTGTTCTTTTTCTTTGTTACATATTTGGAGGGTATCCCTACCTCTTGAGGAGCTGCCTGTCTAATCTTCACCCCAGTACTCTGATTTGGACTTTTTGTACTCTTTCATCAGCAAGGATCCATCTCCACTCGGGATCATCGCATGATTGAATAGGACTTCTATACATTTGAGGTTCTTGTATCTTGTTTGCCCTGTAATATTTCCATTGTCACTCAATTCTTTTTTATTTTTATTTATTTAATGTATTCATTTATCCATTTAATGTTATTTACATTTAATTTGTGATTTCATCTGTGGCACCACTGGTCATGTGGTCCCCTCCAGAGTGGTCCAGTGAGCGCTGATTCACTGACTTAGGTCAGTGTGTGTCTTTTTATTCGGTATAGTGGTTAAAGGCCCTTTGATTCTATATAAAGAAAGGAGAGTTAACTGCGCTATAGGTCAATGGTAAATGTTAGCAGCAACTTCAAGTGTGACCACACCCTAAAAAGTAATATATAAAATAAGTCGCGCTGAATGAAAGTGAACAAATCAATGTCCAAAACCAAAACAAAAAATAAATGAATCAAGTCCCAGTGCAAAAAAGTCCTAGTGAAAACGGATAATCTTCAAATTGATGTGACTAAAAAATCCACACTTAAGGATCCGAAAACTTATAGTGAATGTGCTTACCAGACAAAAAATAAATATTTGCAGAGATAAATCATGAAGGAGTGAACTTGATTGTAGAAGACACATATGATGAACTCCCAAGAATAAGGTCATAAAATCATGGAAAAAAAGAAAACGCCATAGCATAATACCATAACGATAATTGTTCCTTAAACACCCTAAATTACACCATGCAGGAGGTGTATAATCCGTCACCAGATGTGGGGCTGCTTACCAAAAGAAAATATTGTGAAGGCATATAACACTCCCCAAATGAGTGATCACAAAGACAGATGATATTGAAAATGGAAGAAGACCACCACCAATATGAAATCCGCTTACCAGATTGAGGATGGATATAGGTAGATAGAGAAAAATCCCAAATGTACCAGGACCACCAACACTGACAATACGGGCCCCTTACCAGACTCCGATAGTAATTGCGCAATGTATGGTATCAAACAGATCCAATCCACCGACATTCACCACCGATAGATAACTCACACAGCAGGGTCGAGGTTGAAGATGATCCCAAAGGATGAGCCAATAATCTCAGTAGATGGACAAACCAATCCCAAATATAAAGAAAAACGCCAATAGTGTAAAATCGTAACCATTGGTTTATTAAATAAAGGAAACACACTTTCATTCTGTTAAAAGCAAAAGAGCATGAAAAGCCGCCGGCCGGACGGCAAGGCACATCTGCTCGCTTGGAAAGCTTCCAGGGATGACGTCAGCACGCCGTGACCTAACGACGTTTCGTCCTAGAAGACATTTTCAAAGGTTTGAAAACGTCTTCTAGGACGTGTAACCTACACATGAAATGCATAACAGAACAAAAAGAGAATCATTAGTAGGAAATGAGATAGAGGAAGGGTTAACCATGTTTCACAGTGAAATTTTACTGATGAAGTTCAAATACGCATATGCACAGAAATCAGGTTTTGAGTAATGCTGGGTATGTAGTAAATTTCACCCTGGTACAGCCTACATTCCCCTTATGGCTGTTCCTTTAAATATCACTCCTTTTTAAATATAACTCCTTCCATTACTTTAACCAACATATCAAGTCTATATGAAAATAATACCATTACCTTTCCAATAGTTGGTAGGAGCCACTTCCCTGAATGGTGCTTTAGTTTGGGAAATAATACCCAAATTAACCCATCTATATGAAGTAGATCAATATTTAACATTTCCATGTGTGAATCTAAGGGAATCTTTTCCTGTTCACTATTCCACATATCTGATCCTGGGTTGAACAAAACTTTGCTTTCCAAATTTTTCTCCCTCCATCATAACACACAAACTATACTATTCCAATTTATACTTGCAGTACAGGACAAGTACCTCCATGAGCATGTTGCTAAGAAACCATTTGCACTAGGCCAAAGTATCTATGTGTGTTGTGGGAAGGTATGTTATCCTTGGGTTCCCCTCCATGTCTCAGGGTGGTGTTATTTAGCCTCTGTAGTCCCGATCATGGGAGTAATGGGTAACAATAAAGAGGGACACATACTTGAGGCAGGCATGCATCCAAAATATCCCCTTAGGCATAAAACCAAATGGGAAGTATTTAACAAGGGAGACCAGGCTTGGGCCTGGTTCCCCTCATGGACAGGGTGGGGGATAGATATGATGAGAAGGCTAAATAATTACTCTAGGATTATTGATGAGATTATGGAAAAAAATTCAGACAATATTAACCTATTAAATATTTTACAAAGAGCACTTAGAAAGAAGTTAGAATTGCATGATCTGGCCATTGAAAGCATGAGTGCAGCGCTAACTGGTCTCTGTGAACATACAGAGGATTATGAATGTTGTACCTGGATACATAACACCACCATGGCAGTGCCTGACTATTATGAAATAATCGCTCAACACCGGAAAGAGGTTAATAAGCTGCAAGAGGAAGCCCATAGCATTGCACGAAATTAGGATCCTTTTGGAAATCTGGGAGGTTTTGGTCTAGGAGGAATACTTTCCTGGTTAAGAGATATAGCCATAACAATTGTCCTGGTCTCGCTTTTTCTATTATTTTTATATGCATGTTTTCAGCTCATTATGTGTTTAATCGCTAGAACCACTAAAACCCATGATCCCAGGTGCTGAGAGCAGAATTTACCTCAGCCTTTGTCATAACAAAAGCTCTGAATGTAATAATGTTGCATCATCTGCACAAAGCACCCCATTAGAACAACCCACCCTTTTGCAGCACACTCCACCCCCTTCCTCAGACTATAAAGATTATGTAAAGCAATATAAGGACAGAAGAAAGAATTTTATCATTTAGGTGGGCGGGGTGGGTCCTTTTTGTACAACAAGGAGCCCAACGACTAATGTCGCCCACCTCTGTTTTAATTACCAAGGAGACTCTTTGTCCCTTGATGACACCGTAAGCATAGTAAGAGAAAATCATTGTAAATAAATTTATGATTTTGAGAGGGGATTGAAGGGGCCTACATGACTCCATCTTGCAATGCTCTTCCATTTTGTGCACAATATGCTCTTTTTTATTTCATAGCTTTTCAGTTTCACGTAGCCTTGATGTTTTCAGCAAAACTCATCAGTAACATTCCTTCTCCTCTTTCTTTCCTGTAGTATATAATGAAGGAACAATTGAGCATGGATATTTCCTTATCATGTTTTGACCTCTGTATTCTAACATGAAATAATGTTGCAAACTTTTCCTGTTCCCATCATCTGATGATGAAATAGAAACTAAAATTCCCTATTTCGAGGGAAACGCTTAACCCATTAAGTTTCTGGTTCTCCAAAATGACCTAAGTTTGATTGACAGCTGTACTAGCCTATAGAATGTGCCCACCTCAGCTTGTTTCCTGGTAAGGAGACCACCTTTAAGTGCAATAAAGACAACAGAGATTGGTTTCATCTACTTCATGCGCATGTGTCTGATTCCCTGGTGAAACTGGTCTCCCAGACGCCTGATTACACAAGAATTCACTGACCCAGGGCTACAAATCGGGAGGGTCAACCCGATCACCTACAAGCTGCAACCATTAAATAGTGACCTCCCACACTAAAAATGAAGCAATAATGTATAAAGGAAAACACAATTTTTGGACTTCTATTGTTATTATTTTACACAGTTTTAGTTGGATGTTTAATTGTATGATCCTTTGCGCAATTGATTGTTATATTTTATTGATCATTTATATAAATATATATCTATATATATATATATATATATATATATATTGAACCGACCAGTAGTCTTTTCAAAAGCACAAAAAACCTTTTCAGTTTCTTATGTAATTTTTCTCCTTCACTGATGTGCGCTGATGAGGCTGCACTGGTAGACAGCACTGATAGGTGACACTGATAAGGAGGCACAGATTGGCAGCACTGATAATCAGTGTAGATGTCCTTTTTAGGGAAGCCAGTGTCTTCTCCGCTCCTCATGCATGTCAGCATGAGAGGAAAGGAGTGCCGATAATGGGCTTCTTTTTACATCCATGATCAGCTGTGATTGGACACAGCTGATCACATAATAAAGAGCCGCTGATTGGCTTTTTACCCCGATCTGTGATCAGCAGTGTCCTCCAGACCCTGTGATCATGGAGCGTGCTGCCCGCGCCCAGCAGCGGGTGCGTTCACAGGAGACACTCAGCATTGGAATTACTTTGAATACACAGAAGATTTCTTTCAATCACATCACGGATTTATAGTATATTTTATCACTTTATTTGTTCAATACTTAAGACACTTTTGTACATTTATCACCGCAAAGCGCTACATACCATTTTTTGTTTTATTGTCATATCTGCATGCTCAGAGTGTAGAGGTGCAAGGGAGGGGGGTGTGGAGACAGAGGACTGTGTGAATGCTGATCAATAAGGATGGGAATTGGTCTGTGGTGACACTGGGCAGGGGAGACCTATGGTAATGAGCAGGGGTGGCAGCAGGAACAGCAGTGGCGGCTGGTGCTCATAATTTTGGGGGGGGGGGGGGGGGGCACAAACAGAAAAATGTAATAGGCATTGCTTTGCGGCAAAAAACGCTGTAAAAAATTGCATGACTTTGAGGTCACAAAAGTGTGAAAGGGGCCTTCAGTAATCAAGGTATAGTGTGCCCCCTTCCATGCAGAGTGATCACAGCGTGCCCCCTTTCAATGCAGAGAGACCAGCGTGCCCCCCTTTCAATGCACAGTGGCCAGCGTGCCCCCTTTCAATGCACAGCGACAGTGGCGGCCCGTGCATAGGGGGGCGCCGGAGCGCCGCCCCCCCCTAAAAAAAAAGAAAAAAAAATAGAAAAAAAAATGACAAAAAAAATAAAGTTTTGAAAAAAAAAAATGACAAAAAAAAATAAAGTTTTGAAAAAAAAAAATTGGGTTTGCAGGCCTATGCGCTTGGCCTGGTGGATATGGAGGGGGGGGTGGGGTTTACGACCCAGAAGAGGCGCCGATTGGCTGCCTTCTGGGGGCGTAACCTGGGCTTAACCTGGGCGCAGCCAAAAGCGCTGCGCCACCCCCACCTTCGTGATATCCTGGCTGTGATTGATCCAGTCTCCAGCCTGGACCAATCATCATCCAGGACATCGCTGACTCGCAATGGGGGCGGTGCCGGTGCGTGCGTCAGTCACGCACCGTCACCGCCCGATCTCCTTACCGCCGCCCGGACTGGAAGACAGAAGACTGAAGAGGAGGACGTCCGCGCTGCTCGTCTCGGTTCCCGGAATCCCGCCATCCTGCCGCCGTCAGAAGGTAAGTGATTGAAGCCGACCTGTGCCCTGCATGTACCATCACCTGTGCCATCCCTTTGCCATCACCTGTGCCATGCCTATGCCATCACCTGTGCCATGCCTATGCCATCACCTGTGCCATCACCTGTGCCATGTCTATGCCATCACCTGTGCCATGCCTATGCCATCACCTGTGCCATGCCTATGCCATCACCTGTGCCATGCCTGTGCCATCACCTGTGCCATCAACTGTGCCATGCCTGTGCCATCACCTGTGCCATCACCTGTGCCATGCCTATGCCATCACCTGTGCCATGCCTATGCCATCACCTGTGACGTCACCTGTGCCATGCCTATGCCATCACCTGTGCCATGCCTATGCCATCACCTGTGCCATCTCTATTCCATCACCTGTGCCATGCCTATGCCATCTCTATGCCATCACCTGTGCCATGCCTATGCCATCACCTGTGCCATGCCTATGCCATCACCTGTGCCATCACCTGTGCCATGTCTATGCCATCACCTGTGCCATGCCTATGCCATCACATGTGCCATGCCTATGCCATCACCTGTGCCATCACCTGTGCCATGCCTATGCCATCACCTGTGCCATGCCTATGCCATCACCTGTGCCATGTCTATGCCATCACCTGTGCCATCACCTGTGCCATGCCTATGCCATCACCTGTGCCATGCCATCACCTGTGCCATGCCTATGCCATCACCTGTGCCATGCCTGTGCCATCACCTGTGCCATCACATGTGTCATGCCTATGCCATCACCTGTGCCATGCCTATGCCATCACATGTGCCATGCCTATGCCATCACCTGTGCCATGCCTATGCCATCACCTGTGCCATCACCTGTGCCATGCCTATGCCATCACCTGTGCCATGCCTATGCCATCACCTGCGCCATCACCTGTGCCATGCCTATGCCATCACCTGTGCCATGCCTATGCCATCACCTGTGCCATCACCTGTGCCATGCCTATGCCATCACCTGTGCCATCACCTGTGCCATGCCTATGCCATCACCTGTGCCATGCCTATGCCATCACCTATGCCATCACCTGTGCCATGCCTATGCCATCACCTGTGCCATCACCTGTGCCATGCCTATACCATCACATGTGCCATGCCTATGCCATCACCTGTGCCATGCCTGTACCATGACCTCAAAATCATGCAATTTTTTTACCACGTTTTTTGCCGCGAAGCAATACCTATTACATTTTTCTTTTTGCGCCCCCCCCCCCAAAAATTTTGAGCACCAGCCGCCACTGCACAGCGACATGTATAATGAAGAGAGTGCACACAGATCAGACATGTATAATGAAGAGAGCACACAGATCAGACATGTAAAGTGCAATCTCCTGCAGCAGCTTCTCAGTTGTCATTGCTCTGCCTGCAGTACATTACAGGACATTGAGATCTGATTGTGTTCCCTGCACTTTGCACCCCTGAATATTGCCCCCCATGTCACTGATTTTCCTATATACCCCCAAGTGAGTGTTATATCCCCCATTCTTCAAGTCCAGAGCTGGTCCTAATGAGTAGATAAGAGAGCGATATACCCCCCCCCCCCCCCCTTGTAGAGCCTGCTGTATGGAGCCTGTAGGAGCTGAGCAGGGTGAGGGCTGTGCTAAGTCTATTATCAGACCATAACCTATTGGATTGGGTTAGCATTCTCTAGTGTCTTTAGGCACCATTAGCTTCAAATCCAAGCTCAGTAACCATACTACAGGATACAGAAAATCTCTATTATAGAGATCAAGAATTTACTGTACATGAGGTCTGGTAGTACAGTTTGTCAAAATGGCAGGTTTATTGTCACAGTTCATTGATCATAGTAAAGTCTGATCCCTTGAGGCTATTTCTTTGAAGATAGTTGGCTAAACTTGAGTGGAAACAGAACTGCTTACTGCTTACATCTTAAGTAGAGGCAACTGAAATTTCATGATCATTCTCATTATTTATTCTAAAAACATGACTTTTTATCTTGAGAGAAGACAGCTAAAATGTGTAACGGACCAAGTGTGCACTGTAGTCAAAGTACCTTAGTCTATGCAACGCCTGCCATGAGGAAAGCTGACATTTTGCTTCTCAGATTCAATTTTGGGGTCCATATGGGGCAGTGTTGGTTTTTAAAAAGAATGATATTACTCTTGCATAATTCAACAATACTATTGAAGTTACTGAAGAGCCTAAAGGGAACTTTCTTGACCGCACAGATGCTAGGCAGAAAATAAAATGTGGGAGTTTGCTGATAACAACTGTAACATACGAAACAGAGATCAGGAACTCACCTGTCACTCTCCACCTCCTCCCTGTAGGTCCAGGCCAGTCCCAGGGGCAGGAGCAGCAAGACTGCAGCGGCAGCTCGCGGCTTCAGTTTCCTGGCATGGCGGCGTCTCCGCCTCGAGTCCCCATTTCTCAGTCCTCCTGGCTCCCGCCTCCTCCCCAGCCAAAAGCACGGGGTTTGCCTTTCGGCCAATCAGGACGCGCGTATCGGACCCGCTTCCTGATTGGCCAGGAGGAGGATCCGTGTGACAATAGCGAATTTTCATTCGCTATTGTCACACAATGGGTGGGCTCGGGGCGCACTGCTCTGCGCCCCGGGTCCACCCTTTGCTGAAGCCTATTAGAGCCTCTGGCTCTAATCAGGTGATGCAAAAAAAAGCCCATTGAACTCCATGCGTCCTGCGCCCCGCATGTCGATTAGGGGGCCGGACGCATGGATAGGGCACCACTGAGGAACAGTATAATATGGTGACAGGTTGTTGGTGAGGGAGGGTATTGGTCATCTTGGACAGTACAGTCTGGCACCTCCCTCACTATGTCCAGTCCCCTCAGTGTCCCCCCCCACGGCACCCTCACCCGGCTGTGCCGCTCTCCTGGCTCTCCTCCAGCTCGGCCTTATCGTCCTCCACCGTCACACAGCTCTGGCTGGGAATGCTGCAGCCACCCCAAACCCTCCAGGGACCAAGGTACTGATGGCTCCGGTCTCCTCCCGGAGCTCTGTGCTCCACAGGCCCAGCCGCCACCACTCTCATCAGGAGCAGCGCCAGCACGGACAGGCTGAGCCGCCTCCGCCCCCTCCATGTCCACACAGCGTAACTTTCTATTGGCGGGACGATGAGGGGAGAGAGAAGGGGATTGGTGGAAGGTGGCACCACATAGATGGCCTAGTTTGAAAGTCTTCTAAGCCGCCATTAAGATGAATGTGACAAGGGGGAGGAGCCAGGATGACGGGCTGGGGTGACGTCAGTGCAATTGCGATGCATCGATGCGCCGATAATTGTCAACACCCCTACTGCTGACTGGATGTGGATGGAAGGGAGGAGGAGCTCCACATATCAGCCCTCCCATCCCCAACATCAGAGCTTCGCTTTGACAGCTCTGCTCCACTCACTCTCACTGACACTGTGCTGGATGGATGGTCACACTGATGAATGTACTGCTAGGCTGTCAGCACTAGGTACACTGCCCCTGAATCCAGGGACTGTCCCCGGAAACCGGGGACGTCTGGTCACCCTATCTTACTGACCTTCATCAGGTGAAAACAGAGGGAGAAAAAAATAAAACAAACGCAACTGTAAGGGATGTCAGGTACCCCATAAAAAAAACACATTTCCATTTCATGGCATTTCTATGAAACCACCAGTAGATGGCAGCACAAAGTTCAACTGCATCAAGGCATGGGAGGAACTAAAAAGTTAGACCTTTTGTTCCTGGGGGAACAGAATAGCAGTTGCTGTGCTGTGTCCCTCGGACTAAAGGCCATCATACCTTATGTCATTGCAGGTAAGACGGAGTATATTTAGGACTATAAACAGGGCAAAACTGATTTAATTTACATCCCTGTGATCAGTAAAGACTGCTGTCACTGCTGTGTGATTGAATAACACACTGCATAAATGTTACACTGTTTTGCCACATGACTACAGTGTACCAGGAATGTGGGTATTATAGTGTTATGTTTTTATATCTCATATTAGATTGTATTATGATACCACTGTGATGCAGAAGGAGTAACAACAACATATCAGCACATGTTTAATTGGTTGTTATTTTCTATGAGGACGTTATTCCTGTATATCAGAATGTTATTATTATATATATAATTATGTAATAGTATGTATGAGCAGAATAGCATTTGCTGTGCTGTGTCCCTCAGACTAAAGGTTATCATACCTCATGTCATGTCATTGCAGAAACTTGTTCAATAAAAATAATTCTGGTTTCACCCGGTCCGATCCCTTTGCACATTGGAATTATTGACCATACTTTCAGCATATGTGCAACAAAATTGGCGCCCGAACAGGGACTGGGTGAAGAAAACGCAAAGGTCACAGAAGTAAAAGAGAGCGGTTACGCTGTCCGTGGCGAAGCAGAGAGAAGATTAAAGTATTAACCGTTGCTGCACAGGAATCACACACAGATGGATGTAGAAAAGTTGCAAGACGAAATCAATGGGCATCTGATTCACATGACAGTCGGGTGATCACATTGAGACTTGCCAGTTTGCCAAAGCCTCTGAAGAAAGTATGGCAAAAGGAAAAACCCGGTGCTACTACATGCGGATAGTCAATGAGGTGATAGATGAACTGTTTGAGACTGAAAGTGAAGAAGTGGTGACACAATTCCTTCAAGCAACTAAAAGATTTGTCAGTGAGCTAGAGAAGAAGAGGGACAATGCTGAAGCACCAAACACCAGTGAGAAAGACCCCCAACCAGGACAGCAATTAGCCAATCTGAAACGACAATACCACACTATGCAGGAGAAGTTCCAGGAAACGTCCAGAATGATTGAGGAACAAATAAAAGAGCTGAGTACTAAAAGCAACGACTCAAATGACAGTCATTCAAACAGGGTTCATACACATTTTTACCAATAAAATTCCATGACTTTTCCATGACTTTTCCATGACTTCACGTAAATATTCATGACCTAAAGTTTCATGAAATGTCTATGTATACACGTTAAATAAGAAGAAAATCCATGTCACACCCAGCATATTTTTACTAAAATAAATGACAATCTTTGTAGTGTACAGTACCTCTGCAGTTAGGGTTTCGTTTCTGGATACAGCGCAACTCAAAATGGTCCCTTGTTTTACAGTGGATGAGATGGAAGCACCACTGCAGCAGCTCGGAGCGGGTGTCACTTCAGGCGCACGGCTGAAAAAGCTGAGAACTCTGATGTAGGGGGGACTCTGGTGACCAGAGACCACTTTCCACAGAGTGAATGCACTAAGGAAGGGAGGGGGGGTCCTGATATAAGGAGGTACCTTTATAACAGTGCCCCCTTACATCAGTGACCCCCCCCCCTCAGGCTGGCTGGGCAGCACTGTCACTGACCTCCTCTTAGGTGCACAATGCTCTGGTTTTATCCTGTAGTCTCCTCTCCCTAGTCCACACATGTCTGACTTCTCCTGTGATCCCCATCCCGACCGCACTCCCACTTTTGACTCCTCTCCAGACCCCCTCAGAGACTGCAAAAATGATAAAAGACAAGAGATGGTCACAGATTACGGACATGATAGAAGAGATGGTTAGAGGCTGTGGACATGGTACAGGAGATTTTCAAAGGCTGCGGACATGGTACAGGAGATTTTCAAAGGCTGCGGACTTGGTACAGGAGGTGGTCAGAGGCTGCGGACATGGTACAGGAGGTGGTCAGAGGCTGTGGACATGGTATAGGAGGTGGTCAGAAGCTGTGGACATGGTACAGGAGGTGGTCAGAAGCTGTGGACATGGTACAGGAGGTGGTCAGAAGCTGTGGACATGGTACAGGAGGTGGTCAGAAGCTGTGGACATGGTACAGGAGGTGGTCATAAGCTGTGGACATGGTACAGGAGGTGGTCAAAGGCTGTGGACATGGTAGAAGAGATGGTCAGAGACTGCAGACATGATACAGGGGATGGTCAGAGACTGCGGACATGGTAGAAGAGATGGTCAGAGACTGCGGACATGGTAGAAGAGATGGTCAGAGACTGCGGACATGGTAGAAGAGATGGTCAGAGACTGCGGACATGGTAGAAGAGATGGTCAGAGACTGCGGACATGGTAGAAGAGATGGTCAGAGACTGCGGACATGGTAGAAGAGATGGTCAGAGACTGCGGACATGGTACAGGGGATGGTCAGAGACTGCGGACATGGTACAGGGGATGGTCAGAGACTGCGGACATGGTAGAAGAGATGGTCAGAGACTGCGGACATGGTAGAAGAGATGGTCAGAGACTGCGGACATGGTACAGGGGATAGTCAGAGACTGCGGACATGATAGAAGATAGAAGAGCACGAGGGGGGGCCGGAGAGCACAGGGAAAGCAGAGAGCACTGGAGGAGCTGAAGGGTATGGGGGGGGGAATAGACAGAATTAAGGGGGGATTGGGAAAGCATTGCAGGGGGGTTGGAAGGCGCAGGGGAGTGGAGAGCAATGGGGGGGCAGGCAGGGAAAACGGGGATGATTGAGAGCACAGGGGGAGGGAGGAACTGGAGAGCACTGTCTGGGGGGGGGGGGGAACAGAAAATCACTGAGGGGGAGCCAGACTAAGAGCACGGAGGGGGCTAAGAGCAGGGGGGAGGTAAAGAGCACAGGGGGGGGCTAAAAAAGCACGGGGGGGGCTAAAAAAAGCACTGGGGGGGCTAAAAAAAAGCACTGGGGGGGGGCTAAAAAAGCACTGAGGGGGGACCAGCAAAGGAAGTTGTATAGGAGGGGGATGGGGCAGCTGCATATAGATGAATTGAACTTTCCATATTCCTAGTGCAGCTTCTGAGAGGAGGAGTAACAACACTCAGCGACATGAGGAATATGAAAGTTCAATTCCTCTCTATGCAGCTGTACCATCCCATCCCCCTCCTATCCAGCACACGAGACTCCTCACTGACCTTCCTTCTGCCGCTGCCTTCTTCACACAGAGATGCGGCATGGACACCCCGCAGTGATCGCGGTCCCCCCGCCCTGCCCGATGGACACCGGCCTGACACCCCGCAGTGATCGCGCCCCCCCCCGCCCGCCCTGCCCGATGGACACCAGCCTGACACCCCGCAGTGATCGCGGCCCCCCCCCGCCCACCCTGCCCGATGGACACAAGCCTGACACCCCGCAGTGATCGCGGCCCCCGCCCCGCAGCTACGTCCCTCAGAGCGGGACAGTAAATGCACAATTTCTCTGTTTCAGTTTCAGCAGATCAATCCGCCGCAGAGTTCCTAGCCTGTCACGGTCTATTCATATTGAAGAGACCAGTGATCAGGCTTCAGCTGTGCAGTGCACTGCGGCTGATTAATCCGCCAAACCCGAAACAGAGAAAATAGTCCACTTACTGTCCCCCGCTCCCACAGAATACAGGGGGCCCAGAGACAAAAATAAATAGTGTCACAACACTTTTCCATGACTTTTCCAAAACTTAGTAATTTTGCCCATTTTCCAGGACTTTTCCAGGCCTGGAAAGTGTCACGTCAAAATCCCATGACTTTTCCAGGATTTTCATGACCGTACGAACCCTGTTCAAAACAAGAACCTATTCCCATTACTCAGAGACTTCACCATGGTAACTTGCCAGAGGTGACAATTAGGAAGGACTTTAGGATTGCTGGTCAGATAGCAAAAAGCAATTACAAGGAGGAAAATGCTTCTGAACTGTACCAACAACTGATAAACATCTCACAGAATAGTAAGGAAACTCCTCAGAATTTCCTGTTCAGAGCTGAATTGAATGACCACCTGTTGTTTATCTCACAAGAAGAAGGTTCGGATGAACACTTCAGCGCTGAGCTGATACAAAAGAAATTCCTAAGGTCAGTGGGTACTGGACTGAGAAGTGACCACATCAAGTTCCAATTAAAGCAGTATTTAGACGATCTGTCCATTTCAGATGAGGTGCTCATAGAGAAAACAAATGAAGCCGCTAATGTGGAGATGGAAAGGGAACAGAAGCAAAAGAAAACTCAGCCCAGTAAATTCGATGAAAGGGAAAGAGTGTCAGCCCAATGTCTTACAGTGTCCTCAGGAACCAGATGTCCTGAGAACGACTGCCGACACAAGATCATGTAGCCCAACCATCCACCAGCTTTCAAAGAGCAACGCTGAACTGGAAAAGCTGATACTCCAGATGCAAAAAGAGATGATAGAGATGAAAACACTTCTCCAAGGTTCGAGAACTCGACTAGACCGTGAGTTTAAAGGAGCTCAGGTAACAGTGGGAATGAGCAATGGATGTTGTCAATCTTGTAAAAGAACTGGTCGGAGAACTGCCTGTGACCATTGCTTCAGCTGTAGTCAATCTAAACATATAGCGAGATACTGTAAAATGACCAGTTCCAACCAGTTAAACGGGAGAGGGTTGCTGTCAAGGGACCGACAATAACCTGTGCGAGAACCAACCCTGTGTCCCAAAGTGCAACTCTTGTCGGTAGCAAAGCAACAAGTTCTCAAACCACCATCAGTGCCACGGCTGGAAGGGTGAGCCCAGATCCCTTGCAAAGGGTACCCACCCGCAGTAACCAAAGACTCTACCAGGTGGCTGAGGAAGTGCCAACTCATGTGGACGGTGCTACCATGAGACAAAACAGCAAGTTACTGAGTCTCGTTGGAAAAAGGTGCCTTGTGAACTGTGAAATAGATGATACTCCTGTCCAGGCCCTATGGGATACTGGCTCTCAGGTTAGCATTATCAATGAGAGCTGGACAGCGGGTTCTGCCACATACGGTGCTCCGATCTTTTGAAGAATTGCTTGGGCCCGGAGTCCTCCTAGGAAAAGCAGCTAATGAGACTGAGATTCCCTTCTCCGGGTGGATTGAGGTAGTTTTTCAGCTAACATCGGGAAGTAACACCTGCCAAAAGTTAATAGTGCCCCTTGTGGTATCGGAGGATGAGAAAGTAGCTGAAAAGCCCATCATCGCTTATAATGTCATTGAAGAACTCTTCAAGGAGACATCTGCCAAGGGAAAGAAAGCCATTCCAGGTTTTGTAGATGTACTAGGGACAGCATTGGAACTGTCGACCACCAAAACAGAGATCCTTGTAAGTCTACTACAAGCCAGTCCCAGGGAAACTGGTGGTGCTACACTAAAGACTGGTACTAAGAGCCAAAGAATTCCAGCAAACACTGGGACGTATCTCAGCTGTAGGGCTCACGCCAAACCAGCACTGCAAGATCAGACAGTTTTATTTACACCTGATGAGGCCCATCATTGGCCTGATGGACTGCATGTAGGTGAGACATTGGTATCACTCCAAAAGGGACAATTTTCCAAACTATCCATCCCGGTTTGGAACACAACTAAGCGGGACATTATTTTATCAGGTCAGACTAGGATGGGGGTGCCTCGAGCCCATAAAGACAACTTACCCAGCTCAGGTGAAACTGAAACAATCAGTGAGTGTGGCCACTCACTCAGTAACTTATCGGCCACCGACATCTAGACAAGGGCCGGAAGGTCGAGTGCAAAACCTAAACACGAGTCCATCACCGGTAAGCGATGCTAATGGAGAACACTGGGATCCACCAGTGGCTATCGAACACCTACTGGGGGAGGATCAACAGTTAGTCAAGACGATGTTAAGGGAGGAATGCAATGCTTTCGCCAAAGATGACTGATGTAGGATGTATTCCTTCCCTACAATTGCAACTTCGCCTCAAAGACAACACACCTGTTAGGAGAACGTACATGTCTGTACCGAAACCACTGCACCAAGAAGTGAAAGAGTACCTGCAAGATCTACTGAACCATGGATGGATTGGGGAGTCAAAATCTCCATACTCATCACCCATTGTGTGCGTAAGGAAGAAGGACGGTAGTTTAAGACTGTGTTATGACTACAGAGAATTGAACCAGAAGTCCATCCCTGACCGCCATCCAATCCCTAGGATCCAAGACATGCTGGACAGCCTAGGAGGAATTTCATATTTTTTGGTGCTAGACCAAGGGAAAGCCTACCATCAAGGATTTGTGGAAGAATCCAGTCGACCACTGACTGCATTTATCACACCTTGGGGTCTGTATGAGTGGATCCAAATACCCTTTGGCCTTAGCTCTGCACCAGCTGAATTTCAACGCAGCATGGAAACCTGTTTAATGGAACTGAGGGATGAGATATGTCTGCTGTACCTAGAGGACAACCTTGTTCACAGCAGATCATTCCAAGAACATGTGAAGCATGTCAGGTTGGTACTGCAACGATATCAGCAACATGGAGTCAAGGAAGTGTGAACTCTTCAGAAACAAAGTCAGATTCTTGGGCAAGATCGTGTCCAAAGATGGTCATTCCGTGGATCCAGCAGACACTGCGCCTGTGCTGGCATTGAAGAACAACCAGCCAAAGACTGTTGGAGAACTCAGGAAACTACTAGGATTCATTTCCTATTATCGCCCTTATGTCCAAAACTGTTCCAGAATTGCAAAACCGCTCTATGAATTACTGTCAGCAGATACGACACCTGCCGCATCATCAGCACCAACTAGCCAGTCCAGGAAGAAGAAGCCATCACCAAAGCTAAGAGGTCAACTACCCTCTCATCAGTCTATAGTCTGGACTGACCACCACCAGGTAGTGCTGAACCGGCTTATTGATGTGTTAACCCATCCTCCAGTGATGGGTTACCCTGACTACAGCAAATCCTTTGTTCTACACTGTGACGCCTCGCAAGAAGGACTAGGAGCTGTGCTGTACCAAGAGCAAGAGGAAAAGTTAAAGGTAATTGCTTACAGGTATAGAACTCTCACAGCTGCCAAGAAGAACTATCACATGCATTTGGGAAAACTAGAGTTCCTAGCGATGAAGTGGGCCATATGTGATAGGTTCCGAGACTACCTATACTACTGTCCATCCTTTGTAGTATATACTGACAATAATCCCCTAACCTATGTCCTCACTACGGCTAAACTAAACGCAACAGGCCATCGATGGGGATTGTGCTCTTGGTGGAAATTCTAAATGAGTGCCACATCCCTAGATGCATAGAACAAAACAAGGGGGGTTCCCCTAGTGGTGGGACTTTATAGGCACTTCAAACGTAGAAACATATCATAATAATATAAATAGAACTTTATTCAATAAATATACATATAACAATGTTAAAAATAAGCAAGCAGTGTACATTATACAACACAAAATGCTAGAGATAACCACAGTGGACAGGAGGTAAGATCCCAACGCGTTTCAAAGTGACTGACAACTTCTTCTTTAGGGGTAACCTTGGGTGGTTTTCTCTTGATAATTAAATACAATCACAAACATAGTCTATTTCATTTTAAATCACATTGTAAATAAATATCTGAATATGCATAGAAATAATGCTTATTATCAATTGTCAAACACCTATATCATTTGCTTTTTTGTGGAGTTATACCGCTTGCGAGTATTAAAATCAACCAGGTTTTGGAGAGCCTGACTGGTAAACCGTAGCCAGAGCAACAAAGGATAGATGGTAGGTGGTGGTCCCAAAATGGCTATCACAGGTGTGTGTTTCCAGCATGAGCTGGTGGGGGTAGCTGAAGTCCAACAGGGCTAGAGATCCTGCTGAGCAGAGATAAAAGGGGGTATGATAAATTCTATACAGAAAGTAGAGAGATATCTACCTATTAATAGAAACTGAAAACATAAATAAATAAAAATCAGGTATCAAAAAAAAAAAATATATATGGAGGGGTACAAAGACCTATTTCCACCCATATATTAACAATGTGGTCTAAGGTTGCAATACATAAAAAGGAAAAAAATGAAAAACGGAAAAAAAACACAGCATGGTTTTGGGAGTCTTGGTAAAAGGCTCACCTTGTATAGACACACAAAAACAAAGGGAATATCCAGGCTCCTGGCAGGCAGAGATACAAATGACTGCCATATGAAGCTGGATTTATAAACTACCTCTCAGAGTAAATTGGCTCCGCTGTCTGTGAATAGCAATGGTTAATCTCAATCAGCTGACTCTTAGCAAATGGACTCCCTGGTTCAAGAAAAAAAAAAAATATATGGAGGGGTACAAAGACCTATTTCCTGACAGACTCCATGGCAGCCTACGTGTGGGTTAGTCCCGCCTCCTCCTACCTCATAGGACCCCACTCCCATAAATTTCACTCTGCCCTAGAGACCATGTTCCTTTTTTGTCCTCCTCCTGTTGGATGGATATCAAGTCTTACCTCATGAAGATTTTCGGTCTATTTCCTGGTGATTTACACGATTGATTCCAGGCTGAATTCCTGAAGAGTCCAGTACGCCCTAGCTACTAGCGGGGTATAACACGGGTGTGCAATCCCATGCATTGGAGAAGCATAAAGCCTGGCCACTGGCGGGCAAGCTGAATATGGCCAATCGTCCTAGCTACTAGCGGGAGGCCCATTAATACACCCGAATCGATGCACTGGAGGTTTTCGTGTCCCAGGTCAGACCGTGGTTTGGAGCGTGCTTGGTAACGTATGGCAGCCATTTTTTGTATATGTATTTTGTCTTGCAGTGTTTTGGAACGCAGGTGCGTTTCATCTTGCGGCCCCGGCTCTTCCTGTGTCCCAGCGCAGCTTCCAGGTCACCGCTGGGTGTCTGGGGACGGTGCCGGCGCAGTGGAGTGGCTGTTCGTGCTCACACATGCGCACGGATGCTGTCTGTCACGGGGGGGCGGTGACGTCATCATCTGGTGGCAGATTTAAACTGCTGTCACAGTGGGTCACATTGGGATTGTACTGCGGGCATATGCGGCGGCTTCCCTGTGTTTGATCGTTCTCTGCTAGTGGTAAGCTTAATCCTGCTGGATGTCTGTGTGCAGTCTGTGGTGTATGCAGCACTTCCTTATTCCTGTGTTTGTTACAGTCTTCCTGTTAAGAGCAGTATGGATACTTCACCGCCCCCCAGTGGCCAACCCTTACTCTACAGGTAAGAATGGTATTATTTTTACCTATCCCTGTACGGTTCGGATTTAGGGCAGTAGGGGTAGTTTTTCCCTTTTCTCTTAGCCCTTCTAGGTCTGATAAACAAACTAAAGCACGCGAAGATAAGGACCTTACTAGGTCACAACGTCATCACACATCTCCTGGCACTAGTCGCCACAAGTCTTCTACCAAACATCACAAGGAAGGCTCCACGCTTGCATCAGCACAAAGACACCCTAATAGAAGATCTTGCTGGGGTTGTGGAGCATGTGTTTCTGATGGCAAATCACTATGTGATGCATGTTTTGCCCATGCCTCTAGAGAAAGGGGGAATGATAACCAGCAGGTGGAATCCCTGGTTAGACGGGTGGTCCAAGAATCCCTACAAAACCTGGAGGTTGACCGCACCTGTAGCCCCTCGGCTGGTATGGCAGACATCCCTGTTAGGGATAGTCTCAGTACTCCCGGCCCTTCTCAGCAGAGCATTTCCGGCTTCAACTCCTGGGATAGTGAGGACGAATCGGATACTCCTGGCACAGACTTTGATTTAGCCTTAGTCCCTACCCTGGTTAAGGCAGTTAAGGGAGCCCTAAAGTGGGAGGAGCCAGTAGAGTCTCCATCTAAACAAAGAAGGTACTTCAAACATCTAAAGAAAGAGCGCCATAATTTTCCCTTTTTAGGTGAGCTTGGCAAAATCATCTCGGATGAGTGGGCATGTGCAGAGAGGAAAAATTCTCTGGTATCCAAAGTTTCCAGGATGTACCCATTCAAGAGTGAGGATGTGAAGCACCTGGAGTCAGCGCCCCTAGTGGACGTCGCCCTCATGAGATTAGCGAGGCACGTTACTCTTCCACTCGAAGACACAGTGTCTTTTAAAGATGGGCTGGAAAGAAAAATCGACCTTAAGAAGATTTATGTGTCTGCTGGAATGGCTTGTAAACCAGCCCTAGCCATTGTGGCTTTATCCAAGGCCATGGAGGCCTGGACACTAGAGGTGGATTCGGATCTAAGGTCTGTATCAGAAGAAGTAGCCAGAGCTTCTTCAGTGAATGAGCTCAGACTGGCTGCTTCTTTTCTGGGGGAGGCTTCCCTAGATATTATTCGTCTGGTGGCCCGGGTCATGCTCTCTTCAGTGACAGCTAAATGGGCTCTATGGCTGCGCCCTTAGCTGGCTGATCCTTTCTCCAAGCAGGCTTGGTGCCGTATTCCATTCGAAGGGTCTTCCTTGTTCAGGAACAAGCTGGAGAGTGCTATTTCGTGGGCCACGGGCGGTAAGTCGGGGTTCCTCCCGCAGGATCGTCGCTTGCTGGGTCAGAGAAGGACACAGTCCAGACAATTTTCGGATAGAGCGAAGGATGCTCGAAGTTACAGACCTGGTCGTGAATTCCAGAAAACATGGAGGAAAAATCCATCTTCAAACCAAAAGGCTTCCAAAGGAGCCTCTTCTAGTAGCCGGGAAGCGGCTAAGTCCTTTTGATGTTGGGCCCGTCCAGACGGTTCAGGTCGGTGCTCGCCTTCTCCGGTTTTGACACGTCTGGGCAGCCTCGATAAGAGATTTTTGGGTCATCAGGACAATCTCCACAGGCCACACTTGGTCATTCTGCAGTCCACCTATCCTCAAGTTCGTTCCCACAGCTCTTCCACGGTCGGAAGAAAAAAGGCAAATCCTTTCAGCATACGTAGATGCGCTGCTGCTTCAAGGCGCAGTAGTTCCAGTACCAGCCAAAGAGAGGTTTCAAGGCCTCTATTCTCCACTCTTCTTAGTAATGAAGAAGAATGGCTCCTGGAGACCGGTCATAGACCTCACACATCTAAATTCCTTTATAAAAAAGGAAAAATTCAAAATGGAGACACTATTGAAAATCCGCCAGGCGGTTCAGCCAGGAGATTGGCTTGTGTCAATAGACTTGGAAGGATGCATATTTCCATGTGCCTATAGCAGCAGAGTTCCAGAAATACCTGCGGTTTGCTGTGGATCAACACCATCTTCAGTTTACATGTCTCCCATTCGGGCTCACAACATCTCCTCGAGTATTTTCAAAACTCTTATTGGCTGTGGTAGCCCTGATCAGAATCAAGGAAGTTCGTCTTCACCATTATTTAGTCGACTTACTACTTCTGTCGCAAGATCGAGAGCAACTCCTGGTTCACAGAGATCTAGTCACTGCGACTCTTCTCGAGTTCGGCTGGTTGCTAAACCTGGAAAAGAGCCATCTGGAGCCCACACAGGCACTTATCTTTCTCGGGGCTCAATTCAATACAGTCAAGGGCACCATCTCCTTGCCTCTAGAGAAAATCCGATTATCAGAGACAGAGTACAGCTGGCTATGTCATCATCCCATCTCCGGGCCTCACAGTGCCTCAAAATAATAGGTACTATGGTGGCCACGACACCTATGGTGAAATGGGCTCAATGGAGGATGCGTCCTTTTCAAACAGGTTTTCTTCGCCAATGGTGCCCAGGCGACATGGATCATCTGATTTGGATTTCCCCAGTAATGCAGGACAGTCTCCTGTGGTGGTTGCAGAAGAAGAATCTACTCAATTGCCATTCTATCCTTCCCATCTCCTGGGTCACGATAACCACGGACGCAAGCAACACAGGTTGGGGCGCTCATTGCCTATCAGAGATAGCCCAGGGCAAATGGAATCCTCGGTTACACAGGGAAGTCTCGAACATCCTGGAGCTTCGGGCAGCATTTCAAGCTCTCCAAGCATTTCATCACCTTACAGTAGGAACATCTGTCCTCCTGAGGCTGGACAATACGACGGCAGTGTCGTATATAAAGCGTCAAGGGGGAACTCGCAGTCACTCTCTATTGAAAGAAGTCGAGCCAATAATGGTCTGGGCTCAGAAACACTTATCCAACCTCACTGCGGTTTATCTACCAGGATCACAGAACATCCAGGCGGATTTTCTATCACGAGTCTCCATGGACAACAACGAGTGGAGTCTTCATGCCGATGTGTTTCAGTGGCTAAAATCCCTAGGGTTCCTTCCGGAAGTGGATCTGTTCGCTTCCCCGTGCAACTTCAAGTTGGAGAAGTATTACACGAGATCCAAATGCCCACAAGCCTTCGGGGTGGATGCCCTAACAGAGCAGTGGAGGTTTCACAAGGCTTACGCCTTCCCACCAGTTCCAGTCCTCCTTCAATTCCTGACGAGACTCAGGTCAGAAGAAGTGGAGGCTCTTGTGATAGCCCCATATTGGCCGAACAGGTCCTGGTTTCCGATGCTGCTACAGCTGAGCTTTCGCGAGCCAGTTCCACTACCTTCCAGGCAGGATCTCCTGTCTCAGGGAACGGTGTTACACCCTTGCCCGGCCCATCTGCACCTGATGGCCTGGTTTTTGAAAGGGAAAGGCTGGAGGCATTAGGGTGTCCAAGCGGAGCTATCTCCACACTGTTGAATGCAAGAAGAGCTGGAACAAATAGAGTCTACGAAAGGATATGGAAGAAGTTCATGTCTCATATCTCCGGAAATATGGATGTGCAAGGCACTCCAAAGGTTCAACATATTTTGAGTTTTCTACAATCTGGCCTGGATCTGCCTTTATCAGTCAGCTCTCTTCGAGTTCAAGTGTCAGCTATCTCGGCTTTCACAGGAATATCCTGGGCAAAGCATCCCCTAGTGAGGCAATTTTTCAGAGGAGCTTCTAGGCTCAGACCACAAAGGAAGCCCAGATTCCCTAAGTGGGATCTTCCGCTTGTTCTGGATTTCTTTGCAGACCTCAGAAGAGATAACCTGGTTCAACTCTCCATCAAAGAATTGTCTCTTATAGTAGCGTTCCTGGTGGCAGTCACCTCAGCAAAAAGGGTCTCTGAGCTGGGAGCTTTGGGTTGCAAAGAACCCTTTTTGATGTTTTTCCCGGATCGGGTGGTTCTGATTCCCATGTTGGATTCTCATCCTAAAGTATCCTCTATTTTTCATGAAAATCAGGAAATTGTCTTGCCAACATTCAGATCCTCTGATTCTGCGACTCATCCACTGGATGTAGGGCAAATTCTGAAGCTATATCTGGAAGCCACATCTCATTTCCGCCATATAGATTATCTGTTTGTCCTGTTCTATGGGAAGAATAAAGGCTTGCGTGCTTCATCTAGAACGATCGCATCTTGGATTGTCCAGTCCATTCAGTGGGCCTATAGAGCTAAAGGGTTGGCTCCCCCGGAGGCTGTGACAGCACATTCTACAAGAGGAATGTCGACTTCTTGGGCAGCCTTCCATCATGTGGCTCCTGAAGTTGTATGCAAGGCGGCCTCATGGTCTTCAATTCATACTTTCATGGCTCATTATTGTGTCGAGCCAGCTTCTTTATCATCTGTTGATTTTGGTTTGCGGATACTATCAGTTGATGGTGCAAATTAAATTTCTTTTGAACAGCAGATTGCCCACCCTGGTGTGTTTGGCTAGTTATTTCCCACACGTAGGCTGCCATGGAGTCTGTCAGGAAAACGGAAAATTTATATCAAATACTTACCGTAATTTTCCTTTCCTGATGGACTCCATGGCAGCCGGAGTCCCCACCCATCTGCCGGAGGAGGCTATTTTATGGAACATGGTCTCTAGGGCAGAGTGAAATTTATGGGAGTGGGGTCCTATGAGGTAGGAGGAGGCGGGACTAACCCACACGTAGGCTGCCATGGAGTCCATCAGGAAAGGAAAATTACGGTAAGTATTTCATATAAATTTTCAGTTTTCCACCCATATATCAACAATGTGGTCTAAGGTTGCAATACATAAAAAGGAAAAAAATGAAAAACGGAAAAAAACACAGCATGGTTTTGGGAGTCTTGGTAAAAGGCTCACCTTGTATAGACACACAAAAATAAAGGGAATATCCAGGCTCCTGGCAGGCAGAGATACAAATGGCTGCCCTATGAAGCTGGATTTATATGCTATCTCTCAGAATAAATTGGCTCCGCTGTCTGTGAATAGCAATGATTAATCTCAATCAGCTGACTCTTAGCAAATGGACTCCCTGGTTCACCAGGGCTGAGCGCCGCCTCGGGCCCGTGTGCATGCGCATGATGCGGTGAAGCTCTGGCCAGCCTCCGTGTTCCACCGGCATGGAGTATCTCCGTCAGCGTGGGGACGCAGGCAGAGGTAGCCTGAGCATGCGCACAAGATCTCAAGGAGATCGGCATGAAAAACAGCATCATGTCAGGTAATTGGGTGTCCGCAAGGCAAGTTGTGCGCCATACTACCCTAGTACATGCAGACAAATTGCCTAAAATTAAAGTGGAGTTCCACCCATTTTAGTGACTTTAAATGTATGAAATCCCCTTTAAAACAACTTTTACCAATGGAAAGGTTTTTTTTTTTTGCTAGTAAATACCTTAATTTCTGATTGATTTATCCTCTTCTGACTTCCGGGTCCGGTCGGTGATTACGTCATTCGGCGATTCGCAGTGTGTGCTGGGATGTATCTCAGACCATGAAATCTCGCATTATTACACAGGATATGAGCTGTACTGCGTGCTCTGCCCCGCCTCCTCTCAGTGAGCTGTACTGAATATATTGTATTGAGGCCGTGCTCCGCCCCGCCTCCGCCCCGCCTCCTCTCAGTGAACGTGGACTGAAAGCATTATATCCTCACTGAGCTCACTGAGAGGAGGCGGGGCAGAGGCGGGTCGGAGGCGGGGCAGAGCACGCAGTGCAGCTCATCTCCTGTGTAATAATGCGAGATTTCATGGCCATGGACATCCCAGCACACACTGCGAATCGCCGAATGACGTAATCGCCGACCGGACCCAGAAGTGAGAAGAGGATAAATAAAGCAGAAATTAAGGTATTTACTAGCAAAAAAAAAAAACTTTCCATTTGTAAAAGTCGTTTTAAAGGGGATTACATACATCTATGTAATCCAATTTATTAAAAATGGGTGGAACTCCACTTTAAGTTCCTCATCCTGGACAGAATACACCCCAAGACTGGAATAAACTTCTTTTGCAAATGGAGCTGAGGTGGATACATTTGTTTAGGGCCACAGAGCCACCAGGCCTTAATGAAATGATCTCCTTTAGACCATTTCTGGAAGGTTTCACCTCTGGGGGGATGGAGAAATAAATCAGATTTTCTCTTTTCAAGTTTTTTTTGCCCCCTAGCTACATACCAACATATTGTGACATAGCATTTCTTCCTTAATGTGTTGTCGCACAAATTCCAGGTTGTTGGAGTCTGACTGGTACCTATATGGCCAAAATTTAAACTAATTCATGATTGATATAATTTTTTGACATACGTACTTATTAGTTTGATTATTGTTATGGGCAAGTCTCTTTGACTGTTGTCTTTCATTCTTTGCTCTTTAGGGTTTTTTTCTGCCCCTTTTCTTGCTTCTTCTACAAAAAAAAAAATTTATGTCCCCCTGACTTAGGTGTTGCCTTCCGGTTTTGCGCTGTTTCTTTTTGGGGACAGCCCGGCACGGACATGGGCGCCACCTTGCGGACGCCCAATTACCTGACATGACGCTGTTTTTCATCCCAATCTCCTTGAGATCTTGTGCGCATGCTCAGGCTACCTCCGCCTTCGTCCCCACGCTGACGGAGATACTCTGTGCCGGTGGAACCTGGAGGCTGGCCGCGACTTCACCGCATCATGCGCATGCGCACGGGCCAGAGGCGGCGCTCAGCTCTGGTGAACCAGGGAGTCCATTTGCTAAGAGTCAGCTGATTGAGATTAATCATTGCTATTCAAAGACAGCGGAGCCAATTTACTCTGAGAGGTAGTATATAAATCCAGATTTATATGGCAGCCAGTTGTATCTCTGCCTGCCAGGAGCCTGGATATTCCCTTTGTTTGTGTGTGTCTATACAAGGTAAGCCTTTTACCAAGACTCCCAAAACCATGCTGTGTTTTTTTGCAGTTTTTCATTTTTTTCCTTTTTATGTATTGCAACCTTAGACCACATTGTTGATATATGGGTGAAAATAGGTCTTTGTACCCCTCCATATATATATACATATTTTTTTTTGATACCTGATTTTTATTTGTTTATGTTTTCAGTTTCTATTAATAGGTAGATATCTCTCTACTTTCTGTATAGAATTTATCATACCCCTTTTATCTCTGCTCAGCAGGATCTCTAGCCCTGTTGGACTCCAGCTGCCACCACCAGCTCATGCTGGAAACACACACCTGTGATAGCCATTTTGGGTCCACCACCTACCATCTATCTTTTGTTGCTCTGGCCACGGTTTACGGTCTCGCAAGCGGTATAACTCCACAAAAAAGCAAATTATGTAAGTGTTTGATAATTGATAATAAGCATTATTTATATGCATATTCAGATGTTCATTTACAATGTGATTTAAAATGAAATAGACTATGTTTGTGATTGTATTTAATTATCAACAGAAAACCACCCAAGGTTACCCCTGAAGAAGAAGTTGTCAGTCACTTCGAAACACGTTGGGTACTTACCTCCTGTCCACTGTTGGTTATCTCTTGCATTTTGTGTTGTATAATGTACACTGCTTGCTTATTTTTAACATTGTTATATGTATATTTATTGAATAAAGTTCTATTTATATTATTATGATTTGTTTCTACGTTTGAAGTGCCTATAAAGTCCCACCACTAGGGGAACCCCCCTTGTTTTGTTCCAGGCCATCGATGGGTTGCAGAATTACCTGACTTTAATTTTACCATCAAGTATCGTCCAGGAAAAAGGAATGCAGATGCAGATGTACTTTCCCGTATGCCATTAAGTCCTGAACAATACATGCAACAGTGTTCTCAAGAAGTGGACCCCAAAATCGTCGGATGCATAACCCAAGCCCTTCAAGTACGTCAGAAAGAAGAAATGCCTTGGCTGTGTCCAGTAACCATCGCCCATATGACATCAGCAATAGATGGTACCCAAAAGAAGGTAGCTCAAATACCCAAAGGGACCATTAGGACAGCCCAAAAAGAAGACTCAGTGATTGGCCCAGTGTGGAAGTACAAGAGCCAAAACCGGTTCCCATCAAAACAGGAACGACAAGGTGGACCACTTGATCTCTTCATACTAATGAAACAGTGGACCAAGCTATACCTTGATGAAGATGGAATCCTGAGACGGAAAACATCATCGGGTTCTCAACTAGTGTTGCCCAAGTTGTATCATCAATTGGTGTTGAAAGAATTACATGAAGATATGGAACACTTAGGAGTCGAAAGGACTGTAAACCTGATCAGAGAAAGATTATTTTGGCCACATATGCAGAGAGACGCTGAGCAATACATCAACCACCAGTGCACTTGACTGAAAGACAAACGCCCACATAAGCCTACTAGAGCTCCATTGAACAATATTGCCACCACTTATCCTTTTGAGCTGGTCTCCATTGACTTTCTCCATCTCGAGACTTGTAAAGGAGGTTATGAGTACATATTAGTGGTAATCGACCATTTCACCAGGTTTGCTCAAGCCTACGCACCAAAAACAAGTCAGCAAAGACTGTTGCCGACAAGATATTCAGTGACTTTGTCCTTGAAGTTTGGATTTCCTACCAGAATTCACCATGACATGGGTAAAGAATTTGAAAACCAATTGTCCTTGGCATTAGGGAAACACTGCCATTTCCAGAACTCTCACACAACTCCATATCATCCAGAAGGCAATGGACAATGTGAAAGATTTAATTGTACCCTGTTGTCTATGCTTCAAATCCTGTCACCAGATTCCAAGAAAGACTGGAAAAGTTCACTTGCACATGTCATACATGCATACAATTGCACCAAAAGTGAAGCTACAGGGTATTCTCCATTCTTTCTACTGTTCGGGAGGTCTCCAAGATTACCCATAGATAGCATGTTTGACACTCCAGTAACAGAAAAATACAAGACTCACTCTGAGTATGTGAAAATGTGGACAGATAGGATGACTGAGGCCTACCAAGTTGCTTCAAGCTGCACAAAGAGGAAAAGAACACTATGACAAGAAGACTCATGGAGTTGAACTTGCACCTGGCAGCAGAATTCTTGTAAGAAACCTTACTGAAAGAGGAGGACCAGGAAAATTGAGATCGTTCTGGGAAGATGCCGTACATGTTGTCCTTAGGAAAGAGGGTGAAGATAGTCCGGTGTACGAGGTCAAGCCAGAAATTGGAAAAAGCTGAACAAGGATTCTACACCGCAATTAGTTATTGCCATGCGATTACATACCCGTCGACAGAGGTCAGAAGATACCTGACAGACCCAGTGCCAGAAAACAAGGCAAAGTTCCAAAGACTACTCAACTGCCTACACAGATATCTGAGGAAGTATCAGAAGATGAATCCGACCATGAACAAGAGCAATGGAGATCTTTCATTCCTGTAACTCAGAGAGACCACGCAAGGGAATCCAGAAGTAGCAGAATTCTACCCTTTTCAGTTTGAAACGAGTGAGGAAGTTACAGAGGAAAGTGCAGCGGCAGTTACAGAAGAAAGTACAGAGGAAGCTACAGCAGAAGTTACAGGGGAAGCTACAGTGGAAACTACAGAGGACAAGCCTGTGGGTCAACCTGAACAAACTGCATGTTCACCAGGAGATATAGAAGAAGAATATCCTTCACCAGGAAAGCCAACAGAGACAGTTGACTGTGACGAAGGAGAGTATGAGGACGCTTCGGATGCCCTTCCTCTACGCAGGATACAGCCCAGCAGGAACAGGAAACAACCAAAAGTTCTGACTTATGACACTTTGGGTCAGCCCAGTAGTACTGCCAGAAATGCAGCTGTACAGGTCATAGACTGTATTCATACACTACCCGTTTGCCCTAGCTGGTATTTAAGTCCAGAATGTTTTGCTGAGGACTCTAAAAACTGGTAAAAGCAGTCATATATATTATGATATGGTCTATTAATTATTACTATGTTAGAGTTGTTTACTTATGTCGAGGATGTTAGGTGTTATTTTCTGTAGTTAACAAAAGGACATTTCTTGCACTCTTACTGCAGATTTTCCAGGTCAAGCAAAAATAGCTTCACATGATGGGACTAGGTAGTTAAGGTAAAGTCGGCTGACAACAAAAAGGTAGAGAGTAGGGTTGAGCGGACACCTAGATGTCCGTGTTCGACGGGTTCGGCCGAACTTTAAAAAAAAGTCCGGGTCCGTGTCCCGGACTTTTACCGAACTTTTCCCGGACACCGAACCCCATTGAAGTCAATGGGGACCCGAACTTTAAGGCACTAAAATGGCTCTAAAACACCAAAGGAAAGGGCTAGAGTGCTGCAAATGGCAGCAAAACGTAATTAAGAGCATGGCAAGTGCTCTGCAAACAAATGTGGATAGGGAAATAACTTAAAACAACAAAAAAAAAACAGAAAAATAAAACAATGTTCTTCTTCATCTCTGAAGGACGAGGCCCATATGGAGTAGGAGGGAGGTTGAGGTGGTGGTGGATGTGGCGGTGACATAGGCGTGCGCACAGGGTGTGCTGGGTGTGCCTGGGCACACCCTAATCACCTAGGGCACATAGCATTGCCAGTGAGGAGATGGGAAAGATCTCCCTGGGACCTGCTCTGCTCTATTTCTCCTTGCCTACAGGTACATGGCCCCGATACATTACTCTCCCTGCTGGCAAACACATGCATGTGTATTTCAACTTTGGGGTGCACACCTTAATGCAATAGGCTGCGCACACCTATGGGCGGTGTAGGTGGAAGCGGCGGTGGAGGAGGACCAGGGCCGGATTAACAGCATCATGGGCTTGGTGCTGAGGATTTTGAAGGGCCTTAAGGGCCGTGCCTTGCCATGCACCCAGAGGAGGAAGGGTGCAGCCATGCATGCCTAATTCAACATGGGATGCTGTCTCTGAAGCCCATAAACACATCCATGCATCGCCAACTGTCCCTCCTTGTCCGGCCTTCACGCTGTGTGGGGAGGTTCTGAGGGTGCTGCCTGGGGAAGCGAGCATAGAAGCCAGACTTCTGTGTTTACAAGTGACAGAAGAGCGGTAACAGTGAATATGGCCAACCCGGGGCCTATATAAAAGGTAGGGGCCTGGAGCTGCAGCTCCAATAGCCCCTACATTAATCTGGCCCTGAGGAGGAGGACGAGGTAGCCAACACTGCTTCTTTTCAAAAATTTTAAATGAGGGTACACCCCAAAAGAGTGAGAAAGAGCAAAAATGGAACAATGGGTGGGTAAGGTCGGTATCCATTGCTATTCTGCATAAGGTACGGAAAAGTCCCGTGGGATCCATGCCTGGTTCATTTTAATGAACGTGAGCTTGTCCACATTGTCTCTGGACAGGCGGCTGCGCTTGTCTGTTATAACGCCCCCAGCCGTGCTAAATACCCGTTCAGATAATACACTGGCTGCAGGGCACGCCAGCACCTCCAAGGCGTAAAGGGCAAGCTCAGGCCATGTGCCCAATTTGGAGACCCAGAAGTTGAAGGGGGCAGACCCGTCATTCACTACATGTAGGCGTGTGCACACATACTGCTCCACCATGTTGGTAAAATGCTGCCTCCTGCTAAGACGTTCCATCTGAGCTGCTGGTGCTGCTGTTTGTTGTGGCGTGCTGACAAAGCTTTTCCACATTTCGGCCATGCTAACCCTGCCTTCTGAGGTGCTGGCGGTGCCCTGGTTGCGTTGGCGACCTCCTCCTCCTCCTCCTCTGCCTTGTGCTTCCACTGTGGCCCCGCTGTCAGATGGGAATGCCAGCAGCATGGCGTCTACCAGCGTGCGCTTGTACTCGCGCATCTTGCGATCGCGCTCCAGTGAGTGAATTAAGGACGGTACGTTGTCCTTGTAACGGGGATCCAGCAGCGTGGCCACCCAGTAATCAGCACAAGTTAGAATGTGGGCAACTCGGCGGTCGTTGTGGAGACACTGCAGCATGTAATCGCTCATGTGTGCCAGGCTGCCCAGAGGCAACGAAAGGCTGTCCTCTGTGGGAGGTGTATCGTCCGTGTCCTCTGTATCCCCCCAGCCACGCACCAGTGATGGCCATGAGCTGGCCTGGGTGCCACCCTGCTGTGAACATGGTTCCATCTCCTCCTCCAGCTCCTCCTCCTCCTCATCCTCCTCATCCTCCAGAACTGTGCCCCTGCTGGACAATTGCGTCCCTGGCGTTTGCGTGTGCAGGAACCCACCCTCGGAGCCCCTTGCGAATGACTGCCCTGAAAGCCTTGGAAATGTTACCTCTTCATCCTCCTCCTCCTCCTCATCCTGTGCCACATCCTCTTCCATCATCGCCCGAATTGTTTTTTCAAGGAGGCATAGAAGTGGGATAGTTAAGCTGAGAACGGCGTCATTGCCACTGGCCATGTTGGTGGAGTACTCAAAACAGCGCAACAAGGCACACAGGTCTCGCATGGAGGCCCAGTTAAATTAAATAGCGGAATAGAAAATATGATCCAAAAAAAGTGTATGTATATCACACGTACACAACCACACTAGGCCCCAATTACTATTGTTTGTACCCCTAAAAGGCTAGATGAGGAGTAGGGGGAGTATGGAACAGGCAGCACCCTCAAACCTTCAGAAGTATGAGATGAACCCCAACAACTTGGAAAGGTGGATCTCTCTCACACGTACCAACACAGACTATCCCCCAATTTAACTGATCCCCAAAGGTTTTTGATTAAATAGCGGAATAGAAAATATGATCCAAAAAAAGTGTATGTATATCACACGTACACAACCACACTAGGCCCCAATTACTATTGTTTGTACCCCTAAAAGGCTAGATGAGGAGTAGGGGGGGTATGGAACAGGCAGCACCCTCAAATCTTCAGAAGTATGAGATGAACCCCAAAAACTTGGAAAGGTGGATCTCTCTCACACGTACCAACACAGACTATCCCCCAATTTAACTGATCCCCAAAGGTTTTTGATTAAATAGCGGAATAGAAAATATGATCCAAAAAAAGTGTATGTATATCACACGTACACAACCACACTAGGCCCCAATTACTATTGTTTGTACCCCTAAAAGGCTAGATGAGGAGTAGGGGGGGTATGGAACAGGCAGCACCCTCAAACCTTCAGAAGTATGAGATGAACCCCAACAACTTGGAAAGGTGGATCTCTCTCACACGTACCAACACAGACTATCCCCCAATTTAACTGATCCCCAAAGGTTTTTGATTAAATAGCGGAATAGAAAATATGATCCAAAAAAAGTGTATGTATATCACACGTACACAACCACACTAGGCCCCAATTACTATTGTTTGTACCCCTAAAAGGCTAGGAGTAGGGGGAGTATGGAACAGGCAGCACCCTCAAACCTTCAGAAGTATGAGATGAACCCCAACAACTTGGAAAGGTGGATCTCTCTCACACGTACCAACACAGACTATCCCCCAATTTAACTGATCCCCAAAGGTTTTTGATTAAATAGCGGAATAGAAAATATGATCCAAAAAAAGTGTATGTATATCACACGTACACAACCACACTAGGCCCCAATTACTATTGTTTGTACCCCTAAAAGGCTAGATGAGGAGTAGGGGGAGTATGGAACAGGCAGCACCCTCAAATCTTCAGAAGTATGAGATTGTGTTCACTGTACCCCACAAAGATTGAGTTCACTGCACCCCACAATGATTGTGTTCACTGCACCCCACAAAGATTGTGTTCACTGCACCTCACAAAGATTGTGTTCACTGTACCCCCCAAAGATTGTGTTCACTGCACCCCACAAAGATTCTGTTCACTGTACCCCACAAAGATTGTGTTCACTGCACCCTAAAAGGATGTTGTTCACTGCACCCCACAAAGATTGTGTTCACTGCACCCTAAAAGGATGTTGTTCACTGCACCCCAAAAAGATTGTGTTCACTGTACCCCCCCCAAAGATTGTGTTCACTGCACCCCACAATGATTGTGTTCACTGCACCCCAAAAAGATTGTGTTCACTGTACCCCCCAAAGATTGTGTTCACTGCACCCCAAAAAGATTGTGTTCACTGTACCCCCCAAAGATTGTGTTCACTGCACCCCACAAAGATTCTGTTCACTGTACCCCACAAAGATTGTGTTCACTGCACCCCAAAAAGATTGTGTTCACTGTACCCCCCCAAAGATTGTGTTCACTGCACCCCACAAAGATTCTGTTCACTGCACCCCACAAAGGATTTTGTTCACTGCACCCCAAAAAGATTGTGTTCACTGCACCCCAAAAAGGATTTTGATCACTGCACCCCAAAAAGGATGTTGTTCACTGCACCCCAAAAATGATTTTGTTCACTCCACCCCAAAAAGATTGTGTTCACTGCACCCCACAAAGATTGTGTTCACTGCACCCCAAAAAGATTGTGTTCACTGTACCCCCCAAAGATTGTGTTCACTGCACCCCACAAAGATTCTGTTCACTGTACCCCACAAAGATTGTGTTCACTGCACCCCAAAAAAGATTGTGTTCACTGCACCCCAAAAAGGATGTTGTTCACTGCACCCCAAAAAGGATGTTGTTCACTCCACCCCAAAAAGATTGTGTTCACTGCACCCCACAAAGATTGTGTTCACTGCACCCCAAAAAGATTGTGTTCACTGCACCCCAAAAATGATTTTGTTCACTGCACCCCAAAAAGGATTTTGTTCACTGCACCCCAAAAAGGATGTTGTTCACTCCACCCCAAAAAGATTGTGTTCACTGCACCCCAAAAAGATTGTGTTCACTGCACCCCACAAAGGATTTTGTTCACTGCACCCCAAAAAGATTGTGTTCACTGCACCCCAAAAAGGATGTTGTTCACTGCACCCCAAAAAGGATTTTGTTCACTGCACCCCAAAAAGATTGTGTTCACTGCACCCCACAAAGGATTTTGTTCACTGCACCCCACAAAGATTGTGTTCACTGCACACCAAAAAGGATTGTGTTCACTGCACCCCAAAAAGATTTTGTTCACTGCACCCCAAAAAGATTGTGTTCACTGCAGCCCAAAAAGATTGTGTTCACTGCAGCCCAAAAAGATTGTGTTCACTGCAGCCCAAAAAGATTGTGTTCACTGCAGCCCAAAAAGATTGTGTTCACTGCAGCTCACACACAGAAAAATGGAAGTGGAACACTGACACCTGCCTATCTCCAATCCCACACCACACAGCAATATCGATTGTAGTTTGTAGAACACAGTTTCCCTAAAATTCAGCAGACTCTGTCCCTAACAGGATTGAGAAGAGATCGTAGATCAGGATTGAGTGCAGATTCACCCCACCCCCCACACAGCAATATCGATTGTAGTTTGTAGAAGACACTGACCCTATAATTCAGCAGACTCTATCCCTAAAATGCCTACAACTCGCCCTGCCTAAACACTCCGACCTGTCCCTCAATTCTATCCGGACACAAATGTTTTTTTCCTGCCTATCTGTCCCTAATCAGCAGCCAGCACATTGATGTGTGCTCTGTCCCTTAGCTAAGCAGCAGAATGACGCTGCTGCGGCGGCTGCCTCGAACTTATAAAGACTTGGTCACATGCTTCAGACGGCCAATCACAGCTACTAAGACATTTGCAGGCATGGCTGGGATGGCTTAAGGCACACCAGTTAAACGATTGTTGATTGGCTGTTGAAAGCCCGCCATGAAAAGAGCGCCAAAGCATGCAAAACCCGGAAATAAAACGACCGAACACGGATTTTTACCCGAACATACAGTAAAGTGTCCGTGTCCGTGTTCGGGTAAAAAAAATCCAATTATTCGGTACGAACACGAATAATACAGTCCGTGTTCGCTCAACACTAGTAGAGAGTATTAGGTGGTTATGCTGTATTGTATTAATAACGTACCATGGGTATTCCACCTTTTAAAAAACAATGGACAGAAGTAATAAGATGTTCCCTAGTTCTCCATCAAACCTCATCTTCTCAATAGCCTACACAAAACTGTGTTGTAGAGGTTTACTAATTGGTTGGCTATATGCAACAATATCTCACCAGGTACATGAGCGCTCTGGACCTGGTGAGAAACTGACATAACTTGGAGTAGATGTCGCAGGGAGGACGGTTCCTCCAGTAATTGGATTACTACTTAACCTTGGCTCCCAATGGCTATTGTGAGATGGGGAAAGGAATGGTTCTAATACTAAATCTGCATATGTCGGGGACGAGTGTAAGGGATGTCAGGTACCCCATAAAAAAAAAACACATTTCCGTTTCACAGCATTTCTATGAAACCACCAGTAGATGGCAGCACAAAGTTCAACTGCAGCAAGGCATGGGAGGAACTAAAAAGTTAGACCTTTTGTTCCTGGGGGAACAGAATAGCAGTTGCTGTGTCCCTCAGACTAAAGGTCATCATACCTCATGTCATGTCATTGCAGGTAAGAGTGAGTACATACCCAATTCCAAAAAAGTTGGTACACTGTACTAATTGTGAATAAAAACAGAATGCAATGATGTGGAAGTTTCAAATTTCAATATTTTATTCAGAATACACCATAGATGACATATCAAATGTTTAAACTGAGAAAATGTATAATTTTAAGAGAAAAATAAATTGATTTTAAATTTTATGGCATCAACACATCTCAAAAAAGTTGGGACAAGGCCATGTTTACCACTGTGTGGCATCCCCTCTTCATTTTATAACAGTCTGCAAACGTCTGGGAACTCAGGAGACAAGTTGCTGAAGTTTAGGAATAGGAATATTGTCCCATTCTTGTCTAATAAAGGTTTTTAGTTGCTCAACTGTCTTAGGTCTTCTTTGTTGCATCTTCCTCTTTATGATGCGCCAAATTTTTTTATGGGTGAAAGATCTGGACTGCAGGCTGGCCATTTCAGTACCCGGATCCTTCTTCTATGCAGCCATGATGTTGTAGTTGATGCAGTATTTGGTCTGGCATTGTCATGTTGGAAAAGGCAAGGTCTTCCCTGCAAGAGATGACGTCTGGATGGGAGCATATGTTGTTCTAGAACTTGGATATACCTTTCAGCATTGATGGTGCCTTTCCAGCTGTGTAAGCTGCCCATGCCACACGCACTCATGCAACTCCATACCATTAGAGATGCAGGCTTCTGAACTGAGCGCTGATAACAACTTGGGTTGTCCTTGTCCTCTTTAGTCTGGATGACATGGTGTCCTGGTTTTCCAAAAAGAACTTCAAATTTTGATTCGTCTGACCACAGAACAGTTTTCCACTTTGCCACAGTCCATTTTAATTGAGCCTTGGCCCAGAGAAAATGCCTGCGCTTCTGGATCATGTTTAGATTTGGCTTCTTTTTTGGCCTATAGAGTTTTAGCTGGCAACAGCGAATGGCACGGTGGATTGTGTTCACCGACAATGTTTTTTGGAAGTATTCCTGAGCCCATGTTGTGATTTCCATTACAGTAGCATTCCTGTATGTGATGCAGTGCCGTCTAAGGGCCCGAAGATCAGGGGCACCCAATATGGTTTTTCGGCCTTGACCCTTATGCACAGAGATTGTTCCAGATTCTCTGAATCTTTGGATGATATTATGTACTGTAGATGCTGCACTAGAGAGAGGAGGCGGCGCTGAGAGACACCGGAAGTTGTGCACTGTGTGTGTGCGTGCGGCAAGGCAGCTGAGTGCGAGGAGGAAGAGGAGCTGCGGGGACACGTGCGTGGGAAGCCGCACAAGGGGTGCGGGTGCAGGGACCGGTAGCTAGCAACTGAGCGGCGGTGGAGGACGGGAACCGCTAGAAGGACAGAGGGAGCGACAGCAGCAGGGACGTGAATAACCGCACCAGGATACCGGGTGCAGGGACCGAGGCAGACCGAGGCAGAGAGCGACGGTGGAGGTCGGAAACCGCCTTCCTTAGTGTCTGGAAGCAGAGGAGGAGGACCGTCCGTGCTCAGTGAGGAGGAGGAGACATCCGTTCCAGTGTGTGTGTGTGTGTGGCAGCAGCTGTGAGTAAGGCAGCCGCTGCAAACAGGGAGAAAGCTGTGTGACTGAGCTCTGTGAGAAATCAATAGCTGTTTGACTGTGCTGCGACTGATTGCTGTGTGACTGTCTCTGCGACTGAGTACCTGGGAAGTCTGGTAAGTATCCTTGCGACTGGTGAGTATCTTGCGACTGGTGAGGATCTTGCGACTGGTGAGGATCTTGCAACTGGTGAGTATCTTGCAACTGGTGAGTATCTCTGCGACTGGTAAGTATCTTGCGACTGGTGAATATCTTGCGACTGGTGAGTATCCTTGCGACTGGTGAGTATCCTGTGACTGGTGAGTATCCTGTGACTGGTGAGTATCTTGCGACTGGTGAAGTAGCTTGCGACTGGTGAGTATCTTTTCGACTGGTGAAGTAACTTGCGACTGGTGAGTAGGGATGATCGAACGGTTTGGGTCCACCATCGGTTCGGCCCGAACATTGGGTGTTCGAGGTTCGGCCGAATTTAGAACTTTTTGCCCAAAAAGTTCGGAATTCGGCAACCAGAACCGCCCAAAATGCAATGCTTCAGGAAATGGGCTTTAAAAGCCCGTGATTGGACCAGAACCATTAGCAAAAGCCAATTGAGGGGGCAGGAGAATGCTAGGAATGTGATTGGAGTGACTAGGGGGTCCCTAGACCAATCATTAGTGAATACGCCCCCCAGTATATAAGATCGCCCCCGCCATATTCCCAGCATTGTTATACTGGACATGGAAGAGAGTGGAAGCAGTTCTGTTAATTTTACTTTAAAAGTGTCATTTAGCTATTTTTAGTGTGAGGAAAGGGATATCTAGTGTAGTTAGAGTGCTCCTTTACACTTAAGTTAGCTTCAAAAATTTAGTTTCTGTAGGGAAAGTGTTAAGTGTCAGGGGACCGTAGTGTAGTGTAGGGTTAACTGGCAGTGACTGCTATGGCAGGGTGACGAAACCCTTCCATAGCAGGGTGACCGCTATAGAGAAATGATCATTTCTCTGAGTTGCTTCTGGACAGGATTATGGCTTCTCACCAGCAAGCATTTTTTATGCTGCAGGGGCTGCCACTGCCAGTGCTTTTTTGAGGACATGTTTGATGTCAGACATGACATCTGAACATGTGTATAGGGGGTATATATAGACATATATGTCTGAATATATACCCCTAGACATATATAGGTGTGATAGTAGCAGAAATAAATGCTTGCGCTAATGAAATCATTTACAGTAATATATTTCTGCTACGGGGGCGTGGCCGGATGTGAGCGAGGCTAGACGTGTCTGCCCGGAGCTCCCTGGATTATCCTGAATATCTCCGTTTTCGGTGGGCGGGCGACCCCCCTTTTTCACCCTGGTCGGTGGGTGAACCTCCGGGTGTGCTGGCGATGCCATTCTCGACCCCTAAATCGCAGCGGAAGCCGCCTACGGACCAGCGCCAGACCCGCTCAGCTAAGAGCTCAGGCTCCGCCTCCGCCATTTTGGCGCCGCCGTCCACCGCGAGGTGCTGTGGCGCTTGTGCAGGCATGGAGGATCGTCAGGCTGCGGATGTGCGGAGTCCCGGAGCGTCCCCAAATACTGCTCCGGCTCCGGATACCGACCAGAGGGCGATTACCACACCGATCCTGGAGGCTATAGACGCATGCAAAGCAGCGCTCATGGTCAGGATTGATCATCTGGCATCAGAATGTACTCTCATCCGCCATGACCTTGACAAGATCAGGGGTCGCCTCACTACAGCGGAGGATAGGATCTCTGAGGTGGAAGACTGTTCTCATGCCCACTCTGCCCAATTATCGGAACTACAGGGCATAGTGAAGTCCCTGCAACACCGCGCTGATGATGCAGAAGACCGTCAGAGGAGGAATAACGTAAGAGTGGTGGGGCTCCCTGAAGGGGTGGAGGGGAAGAAGCCTGCTCCTTTTGCTGAACAATTCTTTAAACAGCTGCTCTCCCTGGAGGATTTACCCCCTACTTATGTGGTTGAAAGGGCTCATCGGGTCCCGGCTGGGGCCAGGCCGCCGGGAGCCCCCCCACGGCCATTCCTGGTTAAGTTCCTCAACTACAGGGATCGTGACATGCTCCTCTCGGAGGCGCGAAAACATCCTGAGCTGCGCTTTGAAAATGCCCGTGTGATGTTGTTTCCTGATTTTTCTGCGGAGACCCAGCGGAAGAGGCGATCGTTTACTGAGGTCAGGAAACGCTTGAGAGCCAAAGAGATCACCTACAGCATGCAGTACCCTAGCAGGCTCCGGGTTCAACATAATGGCTCGATCAAATTCTTTGATTTTCCGCAGGAGGTGTCGGAGTGGTTGGATGGCCTGCGTTAACATCCTTCTTGCTCTGTCTGGCTGCTATGATTCTGGTTTCCTACGTGGCTTCTATATGCTTTCCTGAGACTCCTGGCCCTATTTGTGCGACTGTCGCTGCTTACCTCCTGAGTCCTTACCCTTGTTTGTCTTTCCCAATTTTTTTTTTGGGGTTCAGATCTTGTTTTTTTTCCTTTTTTTTATTACTAACTGGATGCTGGCACACCGTCCCCCTTATGTGCCCTGGGTTGCCTGCGACGGTGGGGTTGTTCTGCTTGGACGTCCCACTGCACTGATCACCATCCGCCAGGTCCAGGGGCTCCATGTGGGACAGTGACTGTCATCTAACTTGCCGAACTGTTGTTCACACTGGAGGACCGTTGCACTTGTCGTTTTTTTTGGGTTGTTCGGGATTCAAGCCACGTACTGGACTGTTTTTTCTGCTGTTTTTTTTTTTCTTGTTTTTTGCTTGTTTTTGGGGTTTTTGGTATGATGGCACGGGTTATGTTACACCAGCACCTGAACTTGAATGCTCATTTATGTCTAGAGGTCATTATCAGTATTTGCTATATTTTTCTGCAGTGCCCCCTAGGGTTCTTATTGCATTGGGCCTTGCCTCGGGTCCCACACCCATGCTTTCTCTATGCACATGGCTGACAATGTTAGGTTCCTCTCCTGGAATGTGAGAGGTTTAAATAATAAGTTCAAGCGGGCCAGGGTCTTTCAGTACCTGAAATTGATTAAACCACATATCCTCCTCCTGCAGGAGACCCACTTGGACGGTAATATGATTCTTGCTCTTAGGAGACCGTGGATCCAGAGAGCGCTGCATGCCACCTATTCCACCTATGCCAGGGGGGTCTCCATCCTCATAAGTAAATCTTTGCCCTGCACGATCCAAAGGGTGATCTCCGATCCAGGGGGCAGATATGTGGCGGTACTACTAGATATTTACTCGGTCACAATGCTGCTGGTGGCGATCTATGTGCCTCCTCCTTTTGGGATACAATTATTGTATGATTTGATGGACAAATTGATCGATTATTCTCATCTTCCGGTGTTGTATATGGGTGACTTCAATGCCATCCTGGATAGTACGATGGATTCTTCCAACCCCAACCGCTCTGCCTCGGTGGACCTGTCTGGGTGGGCGTCCGCGGTGGGTGTACTTGAGCTTTGGAGGTGGAAGAATCCTATGTTGCGGGAGTACTCCTATCTCTCCACGACGCACAAGTCGTCTTCCCGAATTGACTTGGCGTTTGGGACTGCCTGCTTTCAATCCCTCTTGGTCGGGGCGGAGTACCTATCGGGGGGGGGTGTCTGACCATAACCCGTTACTCTTGACAGTGAACCTCCAATTGGGGGCTAGAGTGCGGGGTTGGCACCTGGCGGCTGGCTGGCTCCAACAGGATCAGCTCGCCTCCCACCTGGGTGATTCGGTCCGATCGTACTGGGAAGAGAATGAGGATTCCGCGGACCGGCGGATGGTCTGGGATGCATTCAAGGCAGTGGCGCGGGGGGAATGTGTTTCAGCCATTAAGACGGCCAGGAAGGATCATAATGGCGAGGTCAGGGAGCTTCAGGAGGCGGAGAGACTGCGGGCGAGGGAACATGCGGACTCGCCAACTGATGCCAGCTACGTTGCGTTGCTGGAGGCGAGACGCCTTCTCTCCCTGCATGTCTCCGATCTTGCTCATACTGCGATCAACCGGACCCGGGAGTCGGTTTTCGCTCGAGGAGATAAAAATGGTAAATTATTGGCGATGCTGGTGGCCGACCAGAGGACCCCTGTTAACATCCCGCTGATCAGGAATAGGGATGGGGTTGTGCAGACTGATCCCAGAGACATACTGGCTACATTCCATAACTACTTTGAGACCCTGTATGCCCCGTTGCGGGATGTTGACCCCTCGGTGGCTGATGGGCTGCTGGGGAGTGTTGCCCTTCCAACTTTGACGTCTGAGGATAGCGCCATGTTAGATGCACCGATTACGACCGCGGAGGTGGAAAAGGCCATTGCGGCATTCCCGCCTCATAAGGCTCCAGGCCCTGATGGCTTCCCTGCAGACTTTTATAAACAGTTCTCTGAACAGTTAGCACCCAGACTGAGTTCTTTACTACAACATTGCTTGGAGAGCGAGTCTCTCCCTCCCTCTATGCTTGAGGCATATATGGTCCTGTTGCCTAAGCCTGGTAAGGATCCTATGGACTGTTCCTCCTACCGACCCATAGCTCTACTGAACATGGATCTCAAGATCTTGACGAAAGTCCTGGCCACCAGACTGGCGGGAGTACTTCCTTCCCTGATCGACCCTGACCAAACGGGCTTTATGCCTGGTAAGTCGGTTGACACGAATATCAGACGACTGTTCACTCACCTTCAGATCCCAGGGGGGGACTCAGGCTCACGGGTGGTGGTCTCTATCGATTTTGAAAAGGCCTTCGACTCGGTCGACTGGTCCTTTATGCTTAAGACTTTGGAACTTATGGGCTTTGGGACTAAATTCCGGACGTGGATTAGGCTTTTGTACACCGGTCCTAAAACGGCTATCCGTCTGGGATTTCTTACGTCTCCCTACTTCCAGGTGGGCCGGGGAACGAGACAGGGGTGCCCCCTGTCACCGTTCCTGTTCGCCCTCACACTGGAACCTATAGCTATAGCGTTGCGCGGCTCCCCGGCCGTCTGTGCCATCAGAGTGGGCTCCATTAAAGAATGCCTTGCCCTATACGCAGACGACATGTTATTATTCCTGGACGATCCGGGCCCCTCTCTTCGAGCGGCCCTGACTGTGTTGGATGACTTTGGCAAGTGCTCTGGCCTTCGGGTCAATTGGGGGAAGTCCGCTATCCTGTCTGTGGATGATGGTGCCCGCTCTGCTGCGGCTGGGGACCTGCCCCTCTGCTGGGTTGATAGCTTTACCTACCTGGGGGTCAAAGTGACAAGTAGCCCTCAGGACTATTACCATCTTAACCTCCTACCCTTGTTGTCTAGACTACAGCAACATGTACAGTCTTGGAAGAAGCTCCCACTGTCCCTCTTGGGTCGTATTAGTGTCCTTAAAATGAAATTTTTGCCAGTTGTATTGTACTTCCTCCGTAATTCCCCCTTATGGGTTCCCATGTCATTTTACAAAAAACTGGACAGTATCATCAGTTCCTTCCTTTGGTCACCGGGGGCTCCCAGGATTGGCCTACGGGCCCTCAGGGAGCCCTGGGGCAGTGGTGGTCTGGCACTCCCTGACTGGCGTAAGTATTACCTGGCGGGTCAGATGGTGTTTGCAAGACGATGGCTGCGGGCGGATGACGGGGACTCGGCCACGATCCTGGAGGCAGCTCATCTGGGCTCATTTGAGACTCTCCGGTTGGCCCTGTTTAGGGGACTTGGCTCGGATCTCCCGTTAACGTTGACCATGAAAGCCACGGTGAGAGCTTGGGCGCAGTCTTTGCGCTTGACCTGTCCTAGCTATGTTGGCTTCTCTCCGTCTACCCCCCTGTGGATGAATCCTACCCTCCCCCACTTCCATAAGTTTCCTGACCCGGTGGTATGGGCGGTGAAAGGGGTTAAGACCTTGGGGGACATTACAGAAGCGGGGGATCTTCTTCCTTTTGACCGTTTGAAAGAAAACTTTGACCTGCCCAATCATTATTACTTTAGATATCTCCAACTGCGACATGCTTTCCGAAGCCAGTTTGCCACGTCTCACGTGGAAATGTGCCGTTCGGATCTTGAGTGTGTGTTAACTTGTGACACCTCGCTGAAGGTCCTTTCGACTGTGTATAAGGATATGTTTAGACTGACCCCCCCTTGCATTACTAAATGTAGAGACAGATGGACGTTGGAGGTGCCCGACCTGCAAGGTGACGACTGGGATGAGGTCTGGACTGAACCCTTTAAATATCTGGTGTCCGCTAGGGACCGGCTCATACAATTTAAATTCCTGCACCGGATCTATTACACTCCGGCCCGCCTGGCAAGGATTTATCCGACCTCGTCCGCTGAATGCTGGCATTGTTCTACTTCTCCGGCAGACGCGACTCACGTCTTTTGGGACTGCAGCCAGATCCAGATGTTTTGGAGGGCTGTGACTGACTGTATTAATGAGGTGTTGCTGACCCCGATTCCACTGACCTCGAGGGTCTGTCTCTTGGGTTTGGTGGAGGAGGTGGTCCCTTCGGTGGCCCACAGAACGTTGCTCAGTATACTGCTGTTCTATGCCAGGAAGGCGATCCTGCTCCATTGGAAGAAGGAGGCTCCTCCCTCGCTTTCTTTCTGGAGGGGCTTGGTCAATGCTGGCTTGCCGCTCTATAAGGCGACATACTTATCTAGGGGTTGTCCCAAAAAATTTGACAAGGTCTGGAGGGCGTGGGTTGACTCATCTTCATCAATTGGTTAACTTTACACTTTTTGGGTGAGGAGGCTGGACGCTGGCCCTGAGTCCTGTTATTATGTTATGCCATTTGCATGTTGATTTGCTGGATTTATGTACTTTATTTTATATTGCTACCTAGCCTGAACTATACTGCATGACAGCTGTGTTTTGGGTGTGCACTGAGGGGGGTTTGATTGGGTGCTACTGGGGGGTGCTCTTCTCTGTGGATCGGAGCCGGCCCGCGTTTGTTTCTGGCGCGGGCCGGTGCCGACCCTGCTGGCCTCGGTCATCCGGGATGATGTTGGGGTGCTGGTGTCTGTTTAGGGGGGGTGGGTGATTTCTGGGGTTAGGTAGATGTTTTTGTTTAATGTCTGCCTTGTCTTATTGTAACCGTTGTTACTGTTTTCTTTTTGTATGTTCTTGAAAACTGAATAAAAATAATTTTCCAAAAAAATATATTTCTGCTACTATCACACCTATATATGTCTAGGGGTATATATTCAGACATATATGCCTATATATACCCGCTATACACATGTTCAGATGTTTTGCCTGCCTCAAAAGAACCCCAAAAAATGCCACAAAAACGCTAGCGTCAAAAAAAAAAAAATGCCCAGGTGTGTTTTTGCTGGCATTTTTTGGGGGGTTTTGGAGGCAGGCAAAACATCAGAACTTGTGCACAGTACCACTATACACAAGTTCAGATGTTTTTCCTGACTGCAAAGAACCCCAAAAAAATGCCTTCTATTAAACCGGCAAGGTGTTACAGCAGAGAAGCCATATTCCTGTGCTTAAAGTTTTCTAATACAAACGATCTTTTTTTATGGTTCTGGACTTGCTACAGAGCTGAAACTTCACATGTACACTTTTTAGACCCCCCAGATCTGAAATCCAAAGTAAAAATCAAAAAAATATTTTTTTTTTTTTTTTATATATTTATTTTAATTTTTCAATAATTTGCTTTTTTATCAAAAATGACAATTTTTAAGAACTTTTTTGTGTGATTTTGTGTCTGGGGGGTCTAAAAGGTGTACCTGTGAAGTTTCAGCTCTGTAGCATGTCCAGAACCCCAAAAAAAAGATCATATAAGTGTAAAAGAGGGGTCCCACCATCCCTGCTCTACTGAAAAATGATCTTTTTTCTGGTTCTGGACATGCTACAGAGCTGAAACTTCACAGGTACACTTTTTAGACCCCCCAGACACTAAATCCAAAAAAAGTCATGCCTGCCCCAAAAAATGCCCGATAAATGCAAGAAAAAGCGCCGTAGAGAAGCCGTATTCCTGTTCTAATAAAAATTATAAGAAAATGCTATTTTTGGGGGGGTTCTGGACATGCTACAGAGCTGAAACTTCACATGTACACTTTTTAGACTCCCCAGATACTAAATCCAAAGTAAAAATCAAAAAATCTCTTTTTTTTTTTTTTTTTTTTTAATTTTTCAATAATTGGCTTTTTTTTATCAAAAATGACAATTTTTAAGAACTTTTTTTTTTGTGTGATTTTGTGTCTGGGGGGTCTAAAAGGTGTACCTGTGAAGTTTCAGCTCTGTAGCATGTCCAGAAACAGAAAAAAAGATCATATTGGTGTTAAAGTTAAAGGAGGCTCCCGAACCACATCCCTGTTCTACTGAAAAATTATCTTTTTTTTTTTCATGGTTCTGGACATGCTACAGAGCTGAAACTTCACATGCACATCTTTTAGACCCCCCAGATACTAAATCCAAAGTAAAAGTCAAAAAATCTCTTTTTTTTTTTTTTTAATTTTTCAATAATTGGCTTTTTTATCAAAAATGACAATTTTTAAGAACTTTTTTTTGTGTGATTAATAGTTAATGGGGCATGACCCAGAACCCTAGGCACTTTTTAGGGGCATTTATTGGGTTTTGGGGCTTCAAAATGGTGTTTTTTGATTACCGAAGTTCGGGTCCCATTGATTTCAATGGGGTTCTGAAATCCGGGCCGAACTTTCGGGAAGTTCGGATGTTCTGGCCGAACCGAACTTTTCAAAAGTTCGATCATCCTTACTGGTGAGTATCCTTGTGACTGGCGAGTATCCTTGCGACTGGTGAGTATCCTTGCGACTGGTGAGTATCCTGTGACTGGTGAGTATCTTTGCGACTGATGAAGTAGCTTGCGACTGGTGAGTATCTTAGTGATTGGTTAGTATATTAGCGACTGGGAGTACCCCAGGTTTAGTACCAGGGGAGATAGAGGTAGTGTAGGTAAGGAATAGCAGGTCGTAATATTATCCCCATAGAGGGATAATAATGTCCGACAGGATTGGGGATGCCACTCAGTGCACTTCTTGCGGCATGTATGAGTTCCTTGATGAACCAATCGAGGACGAATACTGCTGTGCAAGATGTGAGCGACTTGTTGCTCTATAAACCCACATCGTGGATCTAGAGAACACAGTGGCAAGACTGCGTGGCATCTACAACCTGGAAAGGAGCTTGGACATTACCCATCAGGCGCTGGCAGGGGCCAGCATAGAGGAGGAAGGAGTAGAGGAGACGCAGGCATCAGAGGTACGTAGCTGGGTGACCGTTAGGAAGGCTAGTGGGAAGAGCGTCAGGGAGGCCAGTCCTGAGTTGGTACACCCTAACATATTTGCCACGTTGCAGGTTGAGGGGGATATCAACTCAGGGGTGGCAGTGCTGGAGCAGGCGCCCTCCCCCAGCTGCCAGGGGAGAGGCGGCTCCAGGAAGAATGGGGGCCGAAATTCAGGACAGGTTAGACAGGTTGTGGTAGTGGGTGACTCAATTATCAAGAGGACAGAGAGGGCAATCTGTAAGAAAGATCTCGGTAACCGAACAGTATGTTGTTTACCGGGCGCCCGCGTTCGGCACATCGCAGATCTGACAGACAGATTATTGTGCGGGGCTGGGGATGACCCAGCGGTCATGGTGCATGTGGGTACTAATGACAAAGTAAAAGGTAGGTGGAGGATCCTAAAGAACGATTTCAGGGACTTAGGTAATAGATTGAGGAAAAGGACCTCCAAGGTGGTTTTCTCTGAAATACTGCCTGTACCTCGAGCCACACAGGAGAGGCAGAAGGAGATTAGGGAACTTAACAAGTGGCTGAGGAATTGGTGTAGGAAGGAGGGGTTTGGGTTCCTGGAGAACTGGGCTGACTTCTCAGTCGGCTACCGGCTCTTTAGTAAGGATGGGCTGCACCTTAATGGGGACGGTACAGCTCTTTTGGGGAGAAAGATGGCCACCAAGTTGGAGGGGCTTTTAAACTAGGAGACGGGGGGAGGGCTCAGAAGTAGAGTCAGTCAGGAGGGAGCAGAGGACTGAAGGCAGTTGTAGGGTCAGCAGCGACAGTAGGTCCACAACATCAATTGGCAGGTCTGTGCAGGAAATTCTCAGACCAAACAGGAATAAACATAACCGCCAATCACGTTTAAATTCCGTAAAACTAAGAGGGGTATATGCTAATGCCAGGAGCCTAGCTAATAAAATGGATGATTTGGAAATGTTAGTACATGAGGATGACATAGACCTTGTGGGAATAACTGAGACTTGGTTCGACCCCTCACATGACTGGCTGGCCAATATCCAAGGGTATTCGGTGTACCGGAAGGACAGGGTAGGAAAAAGAGGGGGAGGGGTATGTCTCTATGTCAAGAACAATGTAAAGGTGATAGAGAGGAGTGACATCACGGAAGGGATGAGCATGGATTTAGAATCTGTGTGGGTAGAACTCCATAGAGAAGGAGATAAGGGAAAAGTAATTGTGGGGGTTTGCTATAGGCCACCTAAACAAGGGGAGGCGGTAGAGCTGGAATTTTTAGCACTACTGGGTAAAGTGGCAAAACTGGTATCAGTCATCATATTGGGGGGACTTCAATTATCCCGACATTGACTGGGAAGAGGGGACTGCACATTCACAGAAGGCCCGTCTATTCACGGAAACCTTACAGGATAATTACATGTCACAGTTGGTGGATTCTCCTACTAGGAAAAACGCAGTCCTGGATCTATTGATCACTAATGATCCTGACCTAATTTCGGAGGTAGGAGTCCAGGACTACCTGGGCTCTAGCGATCACAGGATGATCACATTTAGTGTAAATAACAAAATAACAAGGCAAGTGGGGAACATAAGAACCCTAAACTTCAGAAGGGCAAACTTTCCAAAATTGTACTCATTGATGGAAAGGGTAAACTGGGACCAAACCCTGGGATCACTGACCACTGAGGATAAATGGGAATGCTTTAGGAACATAGTAAGCAAATGCATCTTGCAGTGCATTCCTATGGGAAATAAATTTAAAAGAGACAAAGCCAAACCTGGCTGGCTAAACCATAGCGTTAAAAAACTTATTAGGGGAAAAAAATTGGCCTTCAGGAAATATAAATCAGAGGGCACAGTATCAGCTTTCGAGCAATACAAGGAGGCAAATAAGAAAAGTAAACACGAAATCAAGATGGCTAAAATCAACTTTGAGAGACAAATAGCGGAGGATAGTAAAAAAAACACAAAGAAATTCTTTAAATATATCAACAGCAAAAAAGCTAGGGCTGAGCATATTGCACACATAATTAACGATGATGGGAGGATGGTTACAGAGGACACTGAAAAAGCAACGGTGCTGAATGCTTTTTTTTTCGTCAGTCTTTACACATGAAAAGGAGGGGTACACTGACCATGACTGTATGGTTAGTAGTAATACACAGGACTTGCCACTATGGCTAACAGAGGGTGAAATCAGGGAAAGGCTGGATAAACTTAACACAAACAAATCACCAGGCCCGGATGGCGTACATCCGAGAGTACTCAAGGAACTCAGTAAGGTTATATCTAGACCACTATTCCTGATCTTTGCTGACAGTATTAGGAGAGGAGATGTACCAGGGGATTGGAGGAAGGCTAACGTGATTCCGATATTCAAAAAGGGTCAGAGGCATATCCTGGGAAATTATAGGCCAGTCAGTTTGACATCAATAGTATGTAAACTTCTGGAGGGGATGATAAGGGACTATATCGTAGAGTTTGCTAAAGACAACAACATCATCAGCAGTAATCAGCACGGGTTTACAAATGGGCGTTCTTGTCAAACCAATCTCCTAACATTCTACGAGGAGGTGAGCTGTGAGCTAGATAGGGGCAGACCAGTGGATGTGGTGTACTTGGATTTCGCTAAGGCGTTTGATACAGTTCCCCACAAGCGCTTAATTTATAAAATAAGGTCTGCAGGTATCGACAGCAGGGTTTGCTCTTGGATACGGAATTGGCTTAAAGGGCGTGTCCAAAGGGTGGTAATAAACAGCGCATACTAAGACTGGTCTGAGGTTGTAAGCGGGGTGCCCCAGGGCTCAGTCCTGGGACCAACCTTGTTCAATTTATTCATAAACAACATTGAGGACGGGATCAGGAGTTCGTTATCAGTTTTTGCAGATGACACAAAATTGGCCAGGGCAATAACTGCACAGCATGAAGCAGATATCCTACAGAATGACCTGGACAAAATAACAGAGTGGGCAACGACATGGCAAATGAGGTTTAACGTGGAGAAGTATAAGGTTTTGCACTTGGGGACTAAAAACATAAAAACACAATACACGTTAGGAGGGGAACCCTTGGGGAAATCAAAAATGGAGAAGGATCTGGGAGTCTTAGTTGATGATAGATTAGGCAACAGCATGCAATGTCAAGCGGCAGCTGCCAAGGCCAGCAGAATATTAGCATGCATAAAGAAAGGGATGTATTCCAGAGATAAGACTATAATCCTTCCACTTTATAAAACTCTGGTCCGACCGCATCTGGAGTATTCTGTCCAGTTCTGGTCGCCAGTCCTCAGGAGGGATGTGTTGGAGCTGGAGAGAGTCCAGAGAAGGGCAACTAAACTAATTAGGGGATTGGAGGACCTTGACTATGAAGAGCGTCTGCAATCGCTCGATTTATTCTCCCTGGAGAAGAGACGTCTGAGGGGGGACATGATAGCAATTTATAAATATCTTAATGGTGATCCCAGCTTAGAAAATAAGCTGTTCATTCGAAGGGATTGCATGAGGACTCGAGGGCATACAATGCGATTAGAGGAGAAGCGTTTTAACCTCAGGCAACATGGGGGGTTCTTTACTGTTAGGGCTACAAGATTGTGGAATTCTCTACCACAAGAGGTGGTTTCTGCGGGTAGTATGGTGGCTTTCAAAAGACTCTTAGACTTACATCTCAAGGATCAGAACATGCAGGGGTATGAGAGATGATTACAGCCACACACACCTACACAGGTTGAACTGGATGGACTATTGTCTTTATTCAACCTCACCTACTACGTAAGTACAAAGAAAGGGATGTATTCCAGAGATAAGACTATAATCCTTCCACTTTATAAAACTCTGGTCCGACCGCATCTGGAGTATTCTGTCCAGTTCTGGTCGCCAGTCCTCAGGAAGGATGTGTTGGAGCTGCAGAGAGTTCAGAGAAGGGCAACTAAACTGATTAGGGGATTAGAGGACCTTAATTACGAAGAGCGTCTGCAATCGCTCGATTTATTCTCCCCGGAGAAGAGGCGCCTGAGGGGGAACATGATAGCAATTTGTAAATATCTCAATAGGGATCCCAGCTAAGAAAAAAAGCTGTTCAGTCGAATGGGATTCCATGAGGACAAGAGGGCATACAATGCGATTAGAGGAGAAGCGTTTTAACCTCAGGCAACGTGGGGGGTTCTTTACTGTTAGGGCTACAAGAGTGTGGAATTCTCTACCACAAGATGTGGTCACTGCAGGAAGTATGGTGGCTTTCAAAAGACTCTTAGACTTACATCTCAAGGATCAGGACATTCAGGGCTATGTGAGATGATTACAGCCACACACACCTACACAGGTTGAACTGGATGGCCTATTGTCTTTATTCAACCTCAACTACTATGTAACTATGTAACTATGATAACTTCAAACTCTTTGCAATTTTTCTCTGAGAAACTCCTTTCTGATATTGCTCCACTATTTTTCACCGCAGCATTGGGGGAATTAACGATCCTCTGTAGGGATGATCAAACTTTTGAAAAGTTTGGTTCGGCCAGAACACCCGAACTTCCCGAAAGTTCTGTTTGGATTCCAGAACCCCATTGAAATTAATGGGACCCTAACTTTTGAAATCAAAAAACACCAATTTGAAGCCCTAAAACCCAATAAATGCCCCTAAAAAGTGCCTAGGGTTTTGGGTCATGCCCCAGGGACTATTAATCACACAAAAAAAGTTCTTAAAAATTGTCGTTTTTGATAGAGAGCCAATTTTTGAAAAAATTATTGAAAAAAAAAAAAGACCCTAGGCTTTTTTTAGGGGCATTTATTGGGTTTTAGGGCTTCAAATGGTGTTTTTTGATTATATATATATATATATATATATATACATTAAGGTCACCTTGGCATGGAAGAGTTCAGTCACCCTGGCATAGCAGAGTCAGTTCACCCTAAACTACATTACGGTCACCCTGAGTTCGGTCACCCTGGTATGGCAGCAGGCTAAGTCAGCTAAACTTCATTACGGTCAGCCCGACATAGAAGTGTTTGGTCACCCTGGTATGGCAGGCTAAGTTAGCTAAACTTCATTACGGTCAGCCTTACATGGCAGAGTCAGGTCACCTAAACTACACTACAGTCACCCTAACACTTTTATTGTCCCTACAGAAACTAAATTATTGAATCTAACTATAGTGGTATATAGTACCCTAACTACACTGGATATCCCTTTCCTCACACTAAAAGAACAGCTCCATACACTAATGCTTCCACTCTCTTCCACAGCCCTTGTATTACTGTGCTAGAGATTTGGTGGGGCTATGTTATATACTGGGGGGCGTATTCACTACTGATTGGCCTCTGGACCCCCTAGTCACTCCAATCGGCTTTTACTGATGTTTCTGGGCCAATCACAGGCTTTTTAAGCCCATTTCCTGACCCATTGCATTTTGGGCGGTTCTGGTGGCCGAATTCCGAACTTTTCCCGCAAAAGTTCGGAATTCAGCCGAATTTCGAACAGCCAATGTTCGGGTCGAACCGATGGTTCGATCATCCCTAATCCTCTGCACATCTTGACTTCTGAGGGACACTGCCACTCTGAGAGGCTCTTTTTATACTCAATCATGTTGCCAATTGACCGAATAAGTTGCAAATTGGTCCTCCAGCTGTTCCTTATATGTACATTTAACTTTTCCGGCCTCTTATTCCTACCTGTCCCAACTTTTTTGGAATGTGTAGCTCTCATGAAATCCAAAATGAGCCAATATATGGCATGACATTTCAAAATGTCTCACTTTCAACATTTGATATGTTATCTATATTATATTGTCAATAAAATATAAGTTTATGAGATTTGTAAATTAGTCCATTCCTTTTTTACTCACAATTTGTACAGTGTCCCAACTTTTTTGGAATTGGGTTTGTATATTTAGGACTATAAACAGGGTGAAACTGATTTAATTTACATCCCTGTGATCAGTAAAGGCTGCTGTCACTACTGTGTGAATAACACACTGCACAAATGTTAGGGGGTCACACTGTTTCGCCACGTGACTACAGTGTACCAGGAATGTGGTTATTATAGTGTTATGTTTTTATATCTCATATTAGATTGTATTATGAGACCACTGTGATGCAGGAGGAGTAACAACATATCAGCACATGTTTCATTGGTTGTTATTTTTTATGAGGACGTTATTCCTGTATATCAGAATGTTGATATTATTATATACAAAGTATATAGTTATGTAATAGTATGTATGAAGAAAATAGCAGTTGCTGTTCTGTGTCCCTCAGACTAAAGGTCATCATACCTCATGTCATGTCATTGCGGAAACTTGTTCAATAAAAATAATTCTGGTTTCACCCGGTCCGATCCCTTTGCACATTGGAATTATTGACCATACTTTCAGCATATGTGCAACACAACCACCACATCTAATGACTGGTGAGCTGCAATATATTACATTTTTGGTTTTAGATTTAGTACCACTTTAACCTTCTTTGCAGCTTCAGGTTTTCTTCCTTCCAATCTAGATTGTTGCTACATTATTGCTGATCTGGTCTGTAAATGCAGATAGCTGGACCCTCCCCATGAGACTGGAGATGTGTGAAGTATGTGTGTGCTCCTGTGTCTTCTCTCTGTCACCTTCTGTCTGCAGCCTGCAGGAACTCTATTACTTTGCTGATCTGATCTCACTCTGCAAGCTTGAGCTGTTTCATGTCATCTGCTCTGTGCATTCCAGCTTTGGATATCAGAGCCATCCACTGTCCATGTTACAGTTATTATTATCTAATCATCAGGCAGATTTACATGTCATAACTATCACCAACAATTAGATCTTCTGTGGAGGATTATCAGCAATCTATGCTGTAGAATAGAGGTGACTTTTTCAGACTGCACTTGTACTTTAGCATAGTACCAGTACTGGTGTGAGTGATGTGTGTGGTATGTAAGGCTGGGCGGGGGGATAATGCCATCACCTTTTATGTTCATTGGGGGCTTCAGTCAGTTATTCACTATTAATAAAATTATTTTGCACATGAGCTTTCCTTTGTACTATTTTCTATTCTTTTTGTAATTTAAAGTACACTCTATTGCCAAAGTATTGGGACTTTACACGCACATGAACTTTAACAACTTTCAGACCGGAGGATTTGGCTGCTCAATGACCAGGCCCTATTTTGCGATTTGGCACTGCATGATTTTAATGGACAATTGCACAGTCGTGCGACGCTGTACCCAAACGAAAATTGACGTCCTTTTTTTCCCCACAAACAGAGCTTTCTTTTGGTGGCATTTGATCACCTGTGCAATTTTTTATTTTTTTGTGTTATAAACAAAAAGAGCGACAATTAACAATATTTTTCACATTTTTTTTATATGAAATTCTCAAAAAAAATGTAAAAATCTAAATTTAACATTTTAGGCCAATTTGTTTTCTGCTAAATATTTTTGGTTAAAAAAAATCGCAAAAAGCATATTTTGATTGGTTTGCGCAAAAGTAATTGTGTTTACTAACTATAGGAAAGATTTATGTCATTTTTTTTATTTTTTTGAAAATTTCATGCTCCCCACTTTGTGGGAAAAGTTTGGAGATGGTCTCTTCCTGTTCCAACATGACTGTGCACCAGTGCACAAAGCAACATCCATAAAGACATGGATGAACAAATTTGGGGTGGAGGAACTTGACTGGCCTGCACAGACTCCTGACCTCAACTCAATAAAACACCTTTGGGATGAACTTAAGCGGAGACTGTGAGCCAGGCCTTCTTGTCCAACATCAGTGCCTGACCTCAATATTAAACCCTACGGATTAAGACTGGGATGCCATCAAAGTTCATGTGTGTGTAAAGGCAGGTGTCCCAATACTTTTGGCAATATAGTGTATATCTAAAACCAAGAAGGAAAATTTAATGTCTTGTAGCTCCATCGTGTGACTGCCTCCTCTGATGTATCTAGGAAGGATTCCAAAGCAGTACTGAGGATTTCTGACTCTGACAGCAAAGGCCATAAGCACCTCCCACACCTTCCCCTGCAGAATCTCTATCTGATCTGCACACATCATTAGCAGCCTTTGAGCTTTCATCTATCCGGACTCAGGGGCGTAGATAAGGGGAGACAAGGGGGGTTGAAACCCCCCCAGAGCATCTGTCAATGGCACAGAAGTTATGCAATTGTAGTCTTTCACCTGAGGGACGGGATGGAAGCCGCGCAGAAACATTTTCCTGATTTTAATATATGTCAGTCCCGGCCTATTAGTTTACTGTGCGGGCAGGCTGGGACTCGGGATACTGCAGGGTGATGTCATGAGGGAGGGACTGAGGTAGCTGAAGCTGCCCATTGGCTGAGGAGACAGCAGGTGGTGATGTAGCCTATAGGCTGCTGCCTCCCACTGCCTCCTCAGCCAATCGGTAAAGTGTGCTGTCCATCACTGCAATTTAATGTTTATCCTGCGGGCTTCCTGTCAGTACAGATGTAGGATGGAGCAGCGACTCTAATGCGGGGAGAAGCCTGCAGACAAGCTCCCGACCTGATCTGCAAGCAGTGAGGCTTCTCTCCTTCAATGATTGATAAGGTGAGGGGGAATAGAACAAGAAAGCAGCATTTTTCCCCAGTAGAAATGAAGGGAAAATTGGGAGCTGCTAGAAGTGCCTCCTGTACAGTGCAGATCCTGCACCCCCCTCTAACAACACTCATTGTAACACCAGCCATATTCCTGTCCTTTTAACCACTTCTGGACTGGAAGGATTTACCCCCTTAAAGACCAGGCCATTTCTTTGCGATTCGACACTGCGTTACTTTAACTGATAATTGCGCGGTCGTGCGATGCGGTACCCTAATAAAAGTGATGCCTTTTTTTCCCCACCAATAGAGATTTCTTTTGGTGGTATTTGATCCCCTTTTTTGCGCTATAACAAAAAAAAAGAACGACAATTCTGAAAAAAAAAAAACAATATTTTTTACTTTCTGCTATATAACATTCCCAATAAAAAAAATTAAAAATTCAATTTTTTCATCATTTTAGGCCAATTTGTATTCTGCTACTTATTTTTGGTAAACAAGAATCCCAATAATTGTATATTGATTGCCTTGAGCAAAAGTTATCACGTCTACAAACTAGGGGAAAAACTTATGTTTTTTTTTTTTTTTTTTACTAAGTAATGGCGACGATCAGCGATTTTTTTTTTTTTTAAAAAGGACTGTGACATTGCGGACACCAGACATTTTTGACACTTTTGGGGGGACCAGTGACATTACTACAGTAATTAGTGCTAAAAATATGCACTGTTACTGTAATAATGACACTGGCAGAGGAGGGGTTAACACCGGGGGGGCAATCAAAGGGTTAAATGTGTCCCTAGGGGGGCTTTCTAACTGTGGGGGGGGGGTGTTTTTTCTGCATGAGCAAAGAGACCTGTGTTCCTAAATAAGAGGATCCCTGTGTTCATAACTGACAGAACAGTGGTCTGCCGTGTTTACAACGACAGACCGATGTTCTGTCTCCACGAGGAGCAACCCTGGGTGCCCGCCGGACCCGCTGATCGGCTTCTCCTGTGGTGAATGGCGTGCGTCGCCGCTAAGCGACATACAGGTACGTCATTTCGCGGGACAGAGCCGATCTGTCGCAGTAAAACTGCAGCGGACGGTCGGCAAGCGTTTACCAGCACCACAGCAACCTGAGAAGTGTGAACCTGTGCAGCATAAGTGTCAGCTTACTGTCACCATGGTAAAAGGACAGAACCATAGCTGGCATTACAATGAGTGATATTAGGCTGGGTTTACAATAGCCAAAGCTCTGAAAAGTGATCTGTGGTGGATCAATTGTCAGAGTGCAACTAAGTGGCTGCTGTAAGTTATTCAGGAGGACAAATGGCAGTTTATAATGGTGCGAATGCACCACAACCACAAGCCCAAGTGTTTGGCCCACAGTTGCGGCGCAATTCCATTGACTTGAATGGCTTGTTTGATAGTCAACTCAAAATGCCAAAGTTGATTCTTCGTGGCTGTGATGCAAAGTACCACAGCTACAGCATGTGAGCAGCCTCCTCCAGCTGTATTTTAGATTTGGGTGTGTTGCCAGGGGGCAGTAAAACAGGGGTTTAGCCACCTGTATTTGCTGTCCCATGACCATCCTTGTAAGGCTCGGTTCACACTGGAGCGGCACGACCCCTTACTACTTCGGGGGCGACTTGTGCATTCCCATGCACCACGACTTTGGAGCGACTTGCATGGACTTCACATAATGGAAGTCTATGCAAGTCGCTCCGAGGTCGCCCCGAAGTAGTACAGGACCCTTATTCTAAGTCGGAGCTGTAGCTGGCCAGCTAGAACCTGTCCTAGGTTGCTAATATGACCTACATGCATATACAGCTAGACCTGTTAATAACCTCAATACAGTGCGCATATGTTTATATTTGAGAGACAAAAGCAGAGTTATTTACTGTGATTTCATATTTGGATGTCACATAACAGTTGTATGTTGTGTTCACAGAAGCAAAAGGAAATTTGCCTGTAAGATTCATTTATATGCCTGTAAGGTAAGCTCAGACACAGCAGAATTTAAACCAGAAAGCACAGAGTTAAACTTTATTACCCATAAGGAGTTGGTGGCCAATCACAGCCAATCTCACACTCAGCAACAGTCTTGGCCAGTCACAGCCAGCCTTACACCCATTTTTTCTCTGAAGCCTCATGCTTTCAGCCAACCTTCTCATTCCACTACAGAGCAAGAGAACTGAACAGACACACAGATCCACAGAGCAGTTTTATGGAAGCAAGTGGCCAAAAATAGGTAATTAACAGTTATACATGTTCCTATTGTTAGTAATGTGATTAGAGCTGTATACTGAACTAGTTATGTGTTCACTTGTAGTTCCACCAAACACGAAATCAAACAAACAAACAAACTATCAAACTTCAAAAGTTATATCGAATTCAAACTATCGAACAAACCCAAACAACTCTAACAACTCAAAACCAAACCCAAGCAAACAAACTCAAACAGCAAACAGCAATACAGAGAGAAATATATCCACCATTTGTTTTACTGTATTTAGCACATGTTGTACATGGACTGTCTGCTGCAAAAGTGTCAGTGTTATCTATGAAGAAAAGTTGAAGTTAATAAAGAAGATATCTTAAAGCGGTAGTATCCCGCTTTTTGACACTTTTACCTACAGGTAAGCCTATAATAAGGCTTACCTGTAGGTACAAATAATATCTCCTAAACCGGCACGGTTTTGGAGATATTTACAGTGCATGCAGCCGCTCGCGCGAGCGGCGCATGCGCTCTGAAGGTCCGGGGGGGACCTTCAATTAGTTTGCCGGAGCTTGCCGGAAAAATCACTCCCGCGCGCATGCGCGGGAGTGACGTCATCGCGGCTCCGGCCAATCATTGCGCCGGAGCCGTCTCTTCCGGCCAATCAGCGCGCCGGAGCCGCCGAACCTGGAAGAGACTGTGAGGGATCATGGCAGCGCCCGCAGCGATGTCCGGGGTCCATGTCGGGGCTTCGTTTTAAGGTAAGTTACACATAATGGGCTAGTATGCGATGCATACTAGCTCATTATGCCTTTGTCTTGCAGGTTTTTTTTTTTTATAGGGTTTACAACCGCTTTAAGCGTTTGGTGTGCTCTTTAAACCTACTGCTTTCCATGGAACGGTATTAGAGGAATTTATAGAGTAACAGTCAGTCTGGTTAGACTGAAGTCAGAGAGAGACAATTCTTCTAATGCCACAGCGCATACGGCACTTTGTAGTGCTGCGCCTGCCACAGGAGCGACTTGTGTCGCTTCTATTAGAACGGATCCTGTAGCAGTCAATGGACCGCCAGGGACCGCGACTTGTCAGGCTGACAAGTCGCGGTAGTGTGGACCGAGTCTTAAAGGCCTTAAAGGGGTAAAATTATTTGTCTGCAAGCATTGAACCTTTTAAAGTGTTACTAAACCCACAACAGTAAAATCATTATGTATATGCAGTAAAGCGCGCTTGTTATACTCACTGTGGAACCTAAGACTGCTAAATACTGCTGATGAGCAAAGATATTTAGCAGTTTATATTTACTAAAATAATTGCATTTCCATGTTCTGTGTATTGTGGGAGACCAGATATAGTGAATGCAGGGTACTGGGTTTAGTAACACTTTAAGACCAGTAGATGATCACGCATTTTGTGCTTCATGCACTCCTGACTCCTGTGCTCTGTACATTACGTATTACTTGACCTCTGTACTCTGTGCATTACACAATCCTGACCTCTACACTTGCAATAGCAGCTCTTCCCCACACAGCACAGAGATTAAATCTGATTCTCTTGCATACAGCTACATGCACTACTCTGTGTGGGTAGCTGGTGCCTAGAGCCGCCCTGCTATTCTGACCAGAGAATCCCACAGGCCAGAAGTGGAACATAATCACCAGCTTCACACAGTACATGTAGCTGTGTGAGAGGGAATCAGATTTCAGCTCTGTGTTGTGTGGGGAAGAGCCGAGGTGGAGATCTTGCTGCCTGTGTTCAGGTTGTGTATGTACAGTGAAGGGATGGGAGCTATGCTGAGTGTCCTGTCAGCAGTTATCCCTGTCCTCTCTCCTTCCAGTGGTGACCCCTGCCCTCTATCGTGCCAGTAGTGACCCCTGTCCTCTCTCCTGCCAACAGTGACCCCTGTCCTCTATCCTGCCAGCAGTGACCCCTGCCCTCTATCCTGCCAGTAGTGACCCCTGTTCTCTCTTCTTACAGTGGCGAACCCTGTCTTCTGCCCTGTGAGCAAAGGCACCTGTCCTATTTCCTACCAGTGGTGACCCCTGCCCTCTCTCCTGCCAGTAGAGACCCCTGTCCTCTATTCTGCAGCGGTGACCCTGCCCCTTAAGCCCCTCTCACTGTTAATAGTTTGACCACACCCATTTTCTCATTGATAAATTCAGAAGTTGGGAGGTATGATATGTGTTCCAGCAGCAGGATGGAGACTTCCCATCATTCTCTCAGAACAAAATTGAGTCAGATTAAGTGCTCAGCTATTCACAGGACACCTTGTATTTTATCAACAAATACAGGGTTTCTGATTGACTAAGGTGGGTGGATAATGTCACAATCTCCCCCTCAGCTAATCAGAGGAAGCTTTGTATCTGTTGGTAAAAAAACAAGGTGTCCTGTGAATGGCTGAGCACTCAACCCAACTCAATTTCCGTCTGATAGCAGGACGGGAAGTCTCCATCCTGCTGCTGGAACACAGCGCTGTATCCTGTATATAGCTGATTCTACATACACTTTACCCAGCTCTGACAGCGAGCACATCTATTAGTTAAGGAAATAGTTAATTTGTGCCACACCCACAATTTGTCACAGTGTGGCAGGCACACAAATTATTGTCTTTTGGGTATCCAAGGCTGAACCTCCTTGGAGAAAAAATTATCTATGGCCCTGTCTAAACTATTAGATGCCGAGTCTCTAAAGTCCCTGAGGGATGAATCTGCACCTGCCATTACTCCCAGCACAAACATTCTTACTAATGTGGTGAGCAGCACCTTATAACGTGAAGAACATCCAGTACCCTCTACCAGTGCTCTCCCCAGTCTAGGCTCCTTAGGGCCTCCTAAGACCACCAAGACCTTTCCACTACATCTTCTGTTTGCAGTCTTCCTTTATGGAGAATGGGAAAATCCTGACAAGCTCACTGTGCCTCCCAAGCAAGTCTCTATCCCTGTAACCGTTTGAGAAAGATTTTGTTAAACAATGGTCTACCCCCTTCATGGTGTTAGCAGTATGACCCATCACTGGAGTATCTAGATCTAATCCTAGACACAGCTCAAGCCAGAGTTTTATTTCTTTGGTGAAATTCCAATCTCTCTGCTCCCTGACCGGACTCTTCAGTTGTGGAGTAATTTATGAGAGGCTCACCCATAAGTGCAGCTAGACCTCTTATAACTTTGAGGTGTACATTTTTGATAAGAGTCCACATTGTCCTTGGTGGTGGTTGATTTTTGGATTGTACATGATGTTTCCCTTTTGGATATTTCACATTTGGATTGCACTATAACTATACTAATCACTAGATGTGTTATCTGTTTATATCCATTAACTGAGGTAGATAGAAAGAAAGGGTGTTGGCGCTGCCTATTGATTATGAACTACGTTAATATAGGCAATAATAGATACAGTGAATGGGTGATAAATAAATAAATGTGTATAAAATTAATATAAATCCAGTGAATAAGTGATATGAATAAATATGTGTAAAATAGTGTATAAAAACATCAGTATGGTATTAATATCACAGAAAAAATTGCAATAAATAAATTGAATATCCTTAGTAAATAATAAAGTGAATAGGTGCACTCATAAATATCAAAGTGATATAGTGCAATAAGAATAAAGTGTCAATGTGCATACAAAAATAATAATGATAGAGTTGGTAAAGCGAAACAATTAATACTTTACAATAATCTATGCACATAAAGTGAATAAACGAAGCTCAAAGTAAGGAGCACAAGAAGATAATAATAAGTGCACAAAAAATGCAATAACAGTGACTGGCAGGAGAATCTGTATGGCCAGTATGAATTATTTCAGGAAAAAAATTGTGATGTGACAAAGTGACCAAATAAGTCCATAGGCAGGTCAATATGTGGATAAGTGACTTTGTGGACGGTAAACAAATAGGGGTGACCCCGTGGTGGGTAACAGGTTAGGTGCTGGGTGACCCCTAAGGTAAATAGCCCACTCACCAGATGTACCCACCCCACACAGGGGTATAGAGCGGGTACTGAATATGGGTGATGGTTCCTCAGTGGGCTGCTCTCTCTCTCTTCTGTGTTAGGATGATACCAAGGGTCCTCCTTGGGGGTCCGGGTTGTGTAGGGGTCCAAAAAGGGGGTGATTGGAATCCTGCAGTCGTCCACGCTAGGAGCGGTGGTATGTCCAATGATCCGCAGGTGGGTCTCAGCCAATGGTAATTGGCAGGGGCAGGAGAGTCATATGGGACAAAAAGAGGCTGATAGTGTAATACTGTAAAGCCTTTATTTATATTGCATACATAAAATGGGTACTCACATAGGTGTAAAGAGTTCAAAGCGATATAGCGTGTGCTGGAACGCAATGCGATCCACCAGAATGCCGGAACCGGAAATGACACGATGGTGCTGTACGCGTTTTGTCATCAGACGTCCTCTGCAGCATCGTATCACTTCCAGTTACCTCCCTTATGTGGATAGTGATTGCCGAGTAACGGAAACAAGGCGCCAGAAAACCGGGCAGCAGAGGTATCTACAAGTACAAGAGGCTACAAAATCATGGCGGAACGGTGTATCCGTTCATGATGAAAAAATGATGATGATACATGCTGCTCCGTGGTGTGAAAATAAGAATAGTAATAATAATAAAAAATAATAAAAACTGCTGCGGAAATGTAAAAACAATAATAAATCTTGCACCAATGGCAAAATAATAGAGAAAAAATATATGTTATGAATAGATATAAATATAATAATTCCGTGCTGGATTGAAACCACTATAAACATGAACAAGAGGAGTATATAAAATACTATGATAATAACAATATATAACATTTGACATTAAAATTAGTTTTAGAGGCTAAAAGTCTATAGATGGACATCTAGTGGGTAAATTTGGTATCGGTATAAGATATAAATATGAAGCACGAGAGGAATTAATATATGCATATAAGATATAAAATATATATGTATATATATATAATATGGGGAGTAAAGAGGACAACATAATATTATGTGGTGATATGATAAAAAAAAGTATTATATATGTAAAAACGATATATGTGTGGACCATGTACATATGTGTATAATAAATAAAATTAAAAATGAGTATATAAATATTAATAAATAATAAATAAAATGAGGGCCCAAGTGGAATATATTCTTATGTAGCAAGATCTGAATGGACCTAGGAAGGATGGTAGTAGTATGATATATATGTAAATTAATTAAAGGTATGGAAGGAGGGGGGGATAATATATTTTAGTAAGGAGCAGGCGAAAAAGGTATAAATAAGGGACCTATAGAATTAAAAAATTGGAAATAAAACAATTAAGGTCAATGTCCAAATTTAAACCCTTGGTCTGAAGTGTATTGAGCCTGTATATCCAGGCGGTTTCATTCTTGGAAATTTTAATTCTTTTATTTTCGCCCCTCCAGTGGCCAGAGATCGAGTCAATCCCCGTAAAGGTAAATCCGCTGGGATCCTTATTATGTGTTTCTGTGAAATGTCTGTAAAGGCTATGCTTCGGGAATCCTTTTTTGATGTTATTTATATGTTCCCTAATTCGTACGAAGAGAGGCCTAGTAGTCCTGCCGACGTACTGGAGTTGGCAGGGGCACTCTATAAGGTAAGTGACATGGGTTGTCTGGCAGGTAATTAATTTGTTAATGTAGAATTCTTCTCCACTCCATCTGGACCTGAAACTTGTGGTTTTCCTTGCCTTGTTCCTGACTGTTTTGCATGGTAGACATCTATTACATCGTATAAAACCTTTAATGTCTGAAAACATCTTCACAGGTTTAGGAGGGTCTACAACATTATGGACCAACTGGTTCCGTAGGGAGGGGTCCCTCCTGTAGATAAATTTGGGCTTATTTGGTAATACTTTAGATAAAGTTTTATCTGATTTTAGTATGGGCCAACATTTTTTAACTATTTGTTCGGTCTGTCTAAAACCTTTGTGGAATCCAGTGATAAACGCCAGATCTTCAGATTTGCATGCTGGGACCGTGGGCTTGTATAAAAGCTCGTCCCTATTCATATCTTGTACGGATTTTCTGGTGTTAAGTAATTTTTGTTTGTTATAGCCTTTTTCTTCTAATATAGCCAGTAAAATATCTGATTGTTGAATATAGTCTTCCAGATTATCGCAATTTCTTCTCAGTCGAATGAATTGGCTCTTCGGGATACTTTCTTTCCAGGTCGGATGGTGACAGCTAGTTGTGGGTATGTACCCATTTCTGTCGGTAGGTTTAAAATAAGTTTTACTTTTAAGACTATTACCCTCTTTAAAAATGTATAAATCAAGATAATTAATATTTTCGTGACTTCAATCTCTGGTAAATTTGATCTCATAAGGGTTGTTGTTTAGCTTTAAAAATAAATTATTTAAAGAATCTTCTGTGCCCTCCCATAAAATAATAATATCATCAATGTATCGCCGATAAAAAATAAGTTGTGGGATATTCTGTGTATAAATAGACTCCTCTTCCAGTAGGTCCATAAATAAATTAGCAAAGGGGGGGGGGGGGAGATTGGCGCGATCGGACTGAACAGGCTGCTAAAGTAGTCTAAGTGTGGGTAAAGGTAAATGAACAGGACAGAGGGATTGCTGGAACACTTGGATGGCTGCAGGCTGTGAAGGGTGAAGCAACCCTGTATGGATCCAAAGAGAGAGAGAGAAAACCAAGCGCCGATCTAAGTGTAGCAATAAGCGTTTCTTTAATATCACATAAAAGAGTGTTACTCACAAGAGTCCTTTAAAAACAGGCATCTTAAAAGCAGTGGGGCAGTCTGTGTGGTCACATCAAGGGTGTCCTCTTGGGTCTGCTGCAGAGCTGGTTCTGTGAGGGACGAGCGATGTTCTCCTGTTACGAGGCAGGGGATTTGCAGGTCCACAGCGGCGATGGGGCAGATTCGGTAAGCAGGTCGGACTCAAGAGGACACCCTTGATGTGCAGACCCAGCAGACCCAAGAGGACACCCTTGATGTGACCACACAGACTGCCCCACTGCTTTTGAGATGCCTGTTTTTAAAGGACTCTTGTGAGTAACACTCTTTTATGTGATATTAAAGAAACGCTTATTGCTACACTTAGATCGGCGCTTGGTTTTCTCTCTCTCTCTTTGGATCCATAAATAAATTAGCGACACTCGGTGCATAGCGGGCTCCCATCGCTACCCCTTTAGTTTGTAAGTAGTAGTCGTGTTTGTGCCAAAAGAAATTGCTGCTCATAGTAAGTTTCAGCCCAACCAAAATATATTGGATTTGTGTTTGCTTTAGTTTAGTTCGCTCACGTAGGGCTTTATCCACTGCCTTGAGTCCATCAGTTTGTCTGATACTGGTGTAGAGCTAATTGGCATCTATGGTAGCCAAAATACATTGTTCGGGAATCTGTACTTCTTTAAGTGTCCGAATAAGATCTGTGCTATCCCTGAGGTAGGATTTGCCCATTTTTACCGCTGGTTGTAGATAGCCGTCCAAGTATTCACCGAGTCTGGAGAATAGTGAGTCCACTCCGCTCACAATAGGCCTTCCAGGAGGTTTCACTGGGTCCTTATGTATTTTGGGTAAATAATAAAGAACTGGGATCTTGCTAGTCTCAGGTATGAGGTATTGTGCTTCTTTTTTCTCTAGTATGCCCAGATCTTTACCTTTCTTGATGTAGTCTTTCAGTTTTTTCCTATATGTTCTAGTTGGATTGCTTCTCATTTTTTCGTAGGTACCCTCCACCTGCAGTAGGTTGGTCGTTTCTTGTTCATAATCTGTTTTATTTAAAATGACTAATCCTCCTCCTTTATCCGCAGGGCGAATGGCTATTCCCTTCTTTTTCTCCATTTCTTTAATGGCTAGTTTAATCTTATTGTACCTTTTCGGTTGGATTTTAATCTTACATAAATCTTCTTCCACCATCTTTTTAAAAGCTCCTATACATTCCCCTCCAGGTACTTGTGGATTGAATATAGAATGATTTCTGAGGCCAGAATGGATAAAGGAGGGGTCTAATGTGGTAGATTTAGTGCCTTTGAGTTTAAAAAACGTTTTAATATTGAGCTTCCTAACAAATTTGTGCAGGTCGATAAAAACTTCAAATGGATCAATTTCTTTGGTGGGGGCGAATTTAAGACCAAGATCTAAAACCTGTAATTCCTCTTTACTATATTCATTATACATTCATTATATTCATTATACCACATTCATTATACCGAAATTCATTATACTGCATGCTAACGTTTTGCAAAACGTAAATTTTTGAGCCCAGTTGGCGTTGCGCATGCGCACATGAGCCTTCTTGCAGCTCGGACTTCAGGAGCTATTTTTACTTTTTACACTTTTGTAGAAATCTCTTTATATGTCAGTTTTTGAGACAGTTTAAAAGCCATTCATCTCCAAATGATCTCCCACATCTTCCACAGTGATTTGGGCTTTTTTGGGGTACTAAACAATGTTTTTGAAAAAAGTAGTCAAGCTTTTAGCTGAACTGTTTTTACCACTCGCCCTGACGTTGTAGCATCTTAGTGAATCTAACACTAGGCGTTATTATCCGCCGGCGGTTCAATGAATACCAATGTCATATGTTAAAATTCGCCATTGCGCAAAAATCCCGGCGATGGTGAAATGGCGGTACAATGAATTAGGCCCTAAGTGTAGTAATTATATTAAACTATTTGTACTTCTATATCAGAATTCCTGCTGGCGGATGCTTTTCATTCATTAGATTTTCCACAAAGTTTTTCACGTTTTTAATGCAGAGATTTCATTTTTATTTTTGTTTTATATCCATCTTTAGAGAAATGTCTGATATTGGTCATATATAGAGACAAACAGGAGGTGAAATATATCTCCATTATTATTATTTGATTTATGGAGTTTGGACAGAACAGTCCAGGATTGGATATTTATGGAGCCTAAAGATGGATTTTGATGACATTCTCATATTTCTATATTGTTTATGTGGTTTAGATATAAAACTGTCCCAGAATATTTCTGTCTCAGTCAGTCCTGTTATACTCACAGTAATTCATCTATCCGGCTTGTTGTCAGAGCTTCCATCACTTCCCTGAAATGAGGACCCCCCAGATTGTTATAGGACAGGTCCAGTGTCTTCAGTGTCTGGTTATTTCTTATTCCAGATGCCAGGTGGGGGCAGGAACTGTCTGTCAGCTCATTACCCATCAATCTGTAGAAGAGAAGAATGTTACCAGAAGAAAATGAATTTCTCCCCCAGGAATGAATGGAACTATTCTCTACATACATGGAACTCATTTCTCTTTATTGGAATCATTTATATTAGATCACTTTATAAAACACGATCTAGCATCTACTCCACAGGTGTCAAACACAAGGCCCACTAGGCCATGTCATGTGGCTCTCGCAACCAGTGCTTTTTTTCAGCTGGAATGTGGTGGAACTCCGTTCTACCACTCCTGACTCTTGCAGATCCCTGTCTACCCTGCATGCACTCACAGCAGGGCACAGCAGTGCCGATCAATGATCTCCCTTCAAGTAAGAGAGAGACACGGAGCCACCTAAACTGCCGGAAGGTACTAGAGCCAGGCAGATGAGATGTATGGAAGCTTTTTTGGGGGTGGGGGCACTCTGTACTCTGCACACTCCTGAACTCTGCAATCTGTATGTAGCACACTCATGAACTCTACACTCTGTACACTGTACACTGCATACTTCTAGATAGATGCATAGTCTTACAGATACAATCGGCCCTTTGAGTACACTAATGCTGATGCGGCCCACCATAAAAATTAAGTTTGACAACCCTGATCTACACTATTGGAGATTTCTCTTTTTGTGGATCCCAATTAGTAAATGTGAGATGAGAAGTGGATGAGGTGGTGTGATCCATTCATTATTCCTGTATGGGGATTGTACCATACACACTCACACTGACCTCTAGGCTTTCACCTCCAACCTTCTGCTAAAGCCCTGTACACACTTGACGGAAATTGGACGAAATATCCTCCGATTTTTCTCTCTCTTGTTCATTACTGTTTTTAGTTGACAGTGCATAAATGTTCACAAAATTTCTCGTCCGATTTCTTCCATTCAGTTGTGGGGATTCACTTTGATGGTCAAAGAAGTCTCACTCATGTTGTGGAAACTTCATTGACTAAAAGGGACACCATTGTACTTTGGAATTTCCTTTGAACATCACGGTGGAGGATTTGATCTTATGGTGTGGAGAAGATTTTATTATTACCGTTCTTGTATTTGGACCTTTTTTTTTTTTTTAAAATACGTACTAATATTGCTGCACTAATTTTTATATATGCTGATTATAAATTCTCTTCATTAGTTATCAGTGAAATATTCACCATACCATTGTTATATATACACTTATAGGGAGTTTTGTGTTGGGGAATCTCAATTTTATTGTTATATTATCACATTTATATTGTTTGAATGTTATATACTAGTGCTGCAGTCTTCCATATTATACTAGATGTGTGAACTCCACCAATACTCATCAAATATAACAATTACATTTACTACAAATATTTCATACATGTGAGCAAGGGCAGATCTCCTGCAACCTATTCACAGCTACTTCAATCTATATAACATATAATGTACAAAAATACATAAACATGAAGAGCAACAAAGTTATCTCTAAAAAATGGAAACATCAAGAGAAAGTTCATAAACATAAAAAGCGAATTTCCTACAACCCATTCACCATTACTTCCATCAGGGCTGGCCCAAGACATTGTGCTGCCTGGGTCGAAGAATGAAATGCTGCCCTCCAAAAGGCCCCCACATTCTATAGGACTATGAAAGCATGATACAGGAAAATGCAGGGCTGCGAGCATGGTACAGGAAAATTCAGGGCTGCGAGCATGGTACAGGAAAATTCAGGGCTGCGAGCATGGTACAGGAAAATGCAGGGCTGCGAGCATGGTACAGGAGAATGCAGGGCTGTGGGCATGGTACAGGAGAATGCAGGGCTGCGAGCATGGTACAGGAGAATGCAGGGCTGTGGGCATGGTACAGGAAAATGCGGGGCTGTGGGCATAATACAGAAGAATGCAGGGCTGTAGGCATGGTACAGGAGAATGCGGGGCTGTGGGCATAATACAGAAGAATGCAGGGCTGTAGGCATGGTACAGGAGAATGCGGGGTTGTGGGCATGGTACAGGAGAATGCAGTGCTGCAGGCATAATATAGAAGAATGCAGTGCTGCGGGCATAGTACAGAAGAATGCAGGGCTGTAGGCATTGTACAGGAGAATGCGGGGCTGCGGGCATGGTGCAGGAGAATGCGGGGCTGCGGGCATGGTGCAGAAGAATGCGGAGCTGCGGGCATGGTACAAGAGAATGAGGGGCTGTGGGCATGGGGCAGGAGAATGCGGGGCTGCGGGCATGGTACAGGAGAATGTGGGTCTGCAGACATAGGGCGGGAAAATGCGTGCTGCAGGCATGGTACAGGAGAATGTGGGGCTGCGGGCATGGGGCAGGAAAATGCGGGCTGCGGGCATGGTACAGAAGAATGCGGGGCTGCAGGCATGGTACAGGAGAATGCGGGGCTGCGGGCACCGGGCAGGAGAAAGCGGGGCTGCAGGCACAGGGCAGGAGAATGCGGGGCTGTGGGCATGGTACAAGAGAATGCAGGGCTGCGGGCATACTATAGGAGATGCAGTGCTGTGGGCATGTACCATGCCCGCAGCACTGCATCTTCTGTAGTATGCCCACACCCCAGCATAATGGCAGGTAGTGTGGCTGTGGAGAAGTCTCACTTACCTGTTCCTGAGGCTTTCGATTTAAAAATGGTGCCGCCCGGCGCCAACACATCACCGCGCATGCGTCGCCGCCACTCGGGAAAGCCTGTATATGTTCGTCTATTCCCGGAAATAGCCGAACGTGTACGGGCTTTCCCGAGTGGCGGTGGCGGCGCATGCGCAGTGTGCATGTCGGACTGGCCACGGACCTTTTTTTTTTGACTCGAGTATGAGCCGAAGAGGCGGCCGGGGGCCGCTCCTTTTTAAGTGCCGCCTGGGTCCCATGGTCCCACCGGGACCCATGGTAGGGCCGGCCCTGACTTCCATCTCCAATCACCAAGCAGTGACTTGTGCAGTACATAATCCTTAAATATATATTGAATGACAGATTATACACTTCCATCATATACACGAGTATACACAGATCTCAGAGCACACACCGCTCCGGACTGCAGCCGTTCATGATGGAGTGAAGGAAGTGATGTCATCGCACACGGCTGCAGTCCGGAGCGGTGTGTGCTCTGAGATCTGTGTATACTCGTGTATATGATGGAAGTGTACAATCTGTCATTCAATATATATTTAAGGATTATGTACTATGGAGGCTTTTTCTTTTCTATGTGATGTGATTGCGGCCATTGTCTGGATACCTCGGGTGATATTGGAGATACTACCTGGAGGTGTGACATTCCATGGCACAGTCTGTTCTCATCGGAAGCCGGCTTGAGCGGAGTGGCGCTGCTGGAAGGATATAAACATGCATGTCTGGGCTTTGCTTGTGGGGACAAACCTTTTGGTAAGTGACCTGTTTCCTCACTGGTGTGGTGGAGGATGATTGAAGTTGCTGCAAAGAGGTAGCAGCTGATCAGCATTTATATAAACCATCTGGATGAATCTTTGGGAATTATTATTTCTGTTACTGCACAAGTCACTGTATGGTGATTGGAGATGGAAGTAGTGGTGAATGGGTTGTAGGAAATCCACTTTTTCACATTTATGAACTTTCTCTTGATGTTTGCAATATTATAAGATAACTTTGTTGCTCTTCATGTTTATGTATTTTGCACGTTATATGTTATATACACTCACCGGCCACTTTATTAGGTACACCTTGCTAGTAGTGGGTTGGACTCCTTTTGCCTTCATTCTTCGTGGCATAGATACAACAAGGTGTTGGAAACATTCCTCAGAGATTTTGCTCCATAGTGACATGATAACATCACGCAGTTGCTGCAGATTTGTCGGCTGCACATCCATGATGCCAATCTCCCGTTCCACCACATCCCAAAGGTGCTCTATTGGATGAGATGTGGTGAGTGTGGAGGCCATTGGAGTGCAGTGACCTCATTGTCATGGTGAAGAAACCAGTGGTGAGATGATTGGAGCTTTGTGACATGGTGCATTATCCTGCTGGAAGGAGCCATCAGAAGATGGGGACACTGTAGTCATAAAGGGATGGACATGGTCAGCAACAATACTCAGGTAGGCCGTGGTGTGTAAACCATGCTCAGTTGGTACTAAGGGGCCCAAAGTGTGCCAAGAAGATATCCCCCATACCATTACACCCCCCCCCTCCCTCTCACCATTACACCACCAGCCTGAACTGGTGATACAAGGCAGGATGGATCCATGTTTCATGTTGTTTACACCAAATTCTGACCCTCCCATCTGAATGTCGCGGCTGAAATCGAGACTCATCGAACCAGGCAACGTTTTTTCATTCTTCTATTGTCTAATTTTGGTGATCCTGTGTGAATTGTAGCCTCGGTTTCCTGTTCTTAGCTGACAGAAATGGCACCCAGTGTGGTCTTCTGCTGCTGTAGCCAATCTGCTTCAAGGTTCGATGGTTGTGCATTCAGAGATGATATTCTGCATACTTTGAATGTAACGAGTCGTTATTTGAGTTTCTGTTGCCTTTGTTTTATCTGGAACCAGACTGCCCATTCTCCTCTGACATCAACAAGGCTTTTTGCTCCACACAACCGCCACTCACTGGATATTGTCTCTTTTCCCCACCATTCTCTGTAAACTCGAGAGATGGTTGTGTGTGAATCCCAGAAATACTCAGACCAGCCCATCTGCCACAAACAACCATGCCATGTTCAAAGTCACCTAAATCCCCTTTCTTCCCCATTCTGATGCTCAGATTGAACTTCTGTAAGCCGCCTTTACCACATCTAGATGCCTAAATGCATTGAGTTACTGCCATGTGATTGGCTGTTCAGCAATTTACATTAGCAAGCAATTGAACAGGTGTACCTAATAAAGTGTCCGATGAGTGTAGATTGAAGTAGCTGTGAATAGGTTGTAGGAGATCTGTCTTTGCTCACATGTATGAAAGTGGATTTTTGTAGAGAATTTCATTGTTAGATTTGATCCCTATTGGTGGAGTTATCACATCTACATTAAATGTTTTACACTTTCAGCAAGTGTTGGTATTCGGACACATTGTAGGGTGCAGATTTCTCATTTGTTTCATCACACATTTTGTCACTAAGTGTAGGGCTCTATGCATAGAATTCTATTATACTATTTGTACTTCTATATCAGACTTCCTGCTGGCGGATGATTTTCATTCATTAGATTTTCCACAAAGTTTTTCACGTTTTTTAGTGCAGAGATTTCATTTTTATTTTTGTTTTATATCCAGCTTTAGAGAAGTGTCTGATATTGGTGATATATAGAGACAAACAGGAGATGAAATATATCTCCATTATTATTATTTGATTGATGGAGTTTGGACGGAACAGTCCAGGATTGGATATTTATGGAGCCTAAAGATGGATTTTGATGACATTCTCATATTTCTATATTATTTATGTGGTTTAGATATAAAACTGTCCCAGAATATTATTGTCTCAGTCAGTCCTGTTATACTCACTGTAATTCCTCTATCCGGCTTGTTGTCAGAGCTTCCATCAGATCCCTGAAATGAGGACCCCCCAGATTGTTCTCAGTCAGGTTCAGTATCCTCAGTGTCTGATTATTTCTTATTCCAGATGCCAGGTGGGGGCAGGAACTGTCTGTCAGGTCATTACGGGACAATCTGTAGAAGAGGAAAAGAATGTTACCAGAAGAAAATGAATTTCTCCCCCAGGAATGAATGGGACTATTCTCTACATACATGGAACTCATTTCTATTTCTCTTTATTAGAATCATTTATATTACATCACTTTATAAAACACAATCTAGCATCTACTTCACAGGTGTCAAACACAAGGCCCACCAGGCCATGTCATGTGGCCCTCGCACCCGGGGCTTTTTTTCAGCTGGAATGTGGTGGAACTTCATTCTACCACCCCTGACTTTTGCAGATCCCTGCCTACCCTGCATGCACTCACAGCAGGGCACAGCAGTGCCGATCAATGATCTCCCTTCAAGTAAGAGAGACGCAGAGCCACCTTAACTGCAGGAAGGTACTAGAGCCAGGCAGATTAGATGTATGGAAGCTTTTTTGGGGGTGGGGGCACTCTGTACTCTGCACACTCCTGAACTCTACACACTGCATACTTCTGATCTCTGCACTCTGTACATAGCGCACCCATAAATCCTGTACTCTGTAGGTCATGCACTCCTCAACCCTGCAGTCTGTACATAGTGCACCCCTGAACTCTGCAATCTGTATGTAGCACACTCATGAACTCTAAACTCCGTACACTGCATACTTCTAGGTAGATGCATAGTCTTACAGATACAATCGGCCCTTTGAGTACACTAATGCTGATGCGGCCCACCATAAAATTGAGTTTGACACCCCTGATCTACACTATTGGAGATTTCTCTTTTTGTGGATCCCAATTAGTAAATGTGAGATGAGAAGTTGATGAGGTGGTGTGATCCATTCATTATTCCTGTATGGGGATTGCACCATACACACTCACACTGACCTCTAGGCTTTCACCTCCAACCTTCTGCTAAAGCCCTGTACACACTTGACGGAAATCTGACGAAATTTCCTCTGACCTTTCTCTCTCTTGCTCAGCGTTCATTACCGTTTTTAGTTGACAGTGCATAAATGTTCACGAAATTTCTCGTCCGATTTTTTTTTTTTTTTGGCACATTTGTTCCTAGACTTCCGGGTTGTCAGCAACTTCAGATCATGCGCGGTCTTTTGTATCCGATTTTTCACGGACGTACTGCATACACATTAAACGAAAATTGGTCGTCAGGGGATGGACGATAAAAATTTTCGTTGAAAATGTCGGCATCGGCTGCTGAAAGTTGTGTACACACTAGCCGAAAATCGTACGATTTTACCTCGGATGGGAATTTTCAGCAGATTTTCTACTAGTGTGTACCCCACTTAAGTCTTCCATTCAGTTGTGGGGATTCACTTTGATGGTCGAAGTCTCACTCATGTTGTGGAAACTTCATTGACTAAAAGGGACACCATTGTAGTTTGAGATTTCCTTTGAATATCATGGTGGAGGATTTGATCTTATGGTGTGGAGAAGATTTTATTATTACCGTTCTTTATTTGGACCTTTTTTTTTTTTTTAATACGTACTAATATTGCTGCACTAATTTTATATATGCTGATTATAAATTTTCTTCATTAGTTATCAGTGAAATATTCTCCATACCATTGTTATATATACACTTATAGGGAGTTTTGTGTTGAGGAGTCTCACTTTTATTGTTATATTTTCACATTTATATTGTTTGAATGTTATATACTAGTGCTGCAGTCTTCCATATTATACTAGATGTGCTAACTCCACCAATACTGATCAAATATAACAATTACATTTACTACAAATATTTCATACATGTGAGCAAGGGCAGATCTCCTGCAACCTATTCACAGCTACTTCAATCGATATAACTGTTGGCGCTATATAAATCCTGTATAATAATAATAATAATAATATAACATATAATGTACAAAAATACATAAACATGAAGAGCAACAAAGTTATCTCTAAAACATGGAAACATCAAGAGAAAGTTCATAAACGTAAAAAGCGAATTTCCTACAACCCATTCACCATTACTTCCATCTCCAATCACCAAGCAGTGACTTGTGCAGTACATAATCCTTAACCGCTTCCATACAGAGCAGTTTGACACCCTTCCTGCCCAGACCAATTTTCAGCTTTCAGCACTCTCACACTTTGAATGACAATTGCTCAGTCATGCTACACTATAACCAAACAAAATTTTTATCATTTTTTTCACACAAATAGAGCTTTCTTTTGGTGGTATTTGATCACAACTGGGGTTTTTTTTTTTCGTGATATATGCAAAAAAAGAGCAAAAATTTTGAAAAAAAAACACTTTTTTTTAGTTTCAATTATGAAATTTTGCAAAAAATAAATTTTTCTTCATACATTTGGGCCAAAATGTATACTGCTACATGTCTCTGGTAAAATTAACCCAAATTAGTGTATATTATTTAGTCTGTGTGAAAGTTATTGAGTCTAGAAGCTATGGTACCAATTACTGAAAATTGATCACACCAGATGTACTGACTGCCTATCTCCTTTCTTGAGGCCCTGAAATGTCAGGACAGTACAAATACCGACCAAATGACCCCTTTTTGTAAAGTAGACAGTCCAAGGTATTTAGTAAGAGGCATGGTGAGTTTTTTGAAGTTGTAATTTTTTCCCACAATTCTTGGGAAAATGAAGAAAACATTTTTTTTTTCTTTTTTTTCCCACAAAGTTGTCAATTTATAAGCTATTTCTAACACATAGCATGTACACAGCAAAAATTACACCCAAAAATACATTCTGCTACTCCTTCCGAGTATGGCGATACCACATGTGTGAGACTTTTACACAGCCTGGCCACAAAAAGAGACTCCACGTCCAAGAAGCACATTCAGGCGTTCTAGGAGCATAAATACACATAAAACTTTCTTACTACCTATCACACTTTTCAAGGCCCTAGAGCACCAATACAATGGAAAAGTCCACAAAATGACCCCATTTTGGAAAGCAAACACTCCAACGTATATTCTATGAGGCATTATGGGTCGTTTGAACATATCATTTTTTTCCACAGGTTTTTGGAAAATGTGGGAAAAAAATGAAAACTTTTTTTTTTTACACAAAGTTGTCAATTTATAGGATATTCCTAACACATAGCATGTACACAGCAAAAATGACACCCCAAAATACATTCTGCCACTCCTCCTGAGTATGGCAATACCACATGTGTGAGACTTTTTCACAGCCTAGCCATATAGAGGGGCCGAACATCCAAGGAGCATCATCATGCATCCTAGCCACTTGCCTAGGCCTATTTTTGACATTTGGTGTTTACAAGCTAAAATCAGTTGTTTTGCTAGAAAACTGCTTAGAACCCCCAAACATTATATATTTTTTTTTAGCAGAGACCCTAGAGAATAAAATGGAGATTATTGCACTATTTTTTATCACACCGTATTTGCATAGCGGTCTTCCAAACGCAATTTTTTTGGAAAAAATTCACTTTTTTTAATTAAAAAATAAGAAACCAGTAAAGTTAGCCCAATTTTTTTCCATAATGTGAAAGATAATGTTACGCCGAGTAAATAGATACCCAACATGTCATGTTTCAAAATTGCGCACGCTCACGGAATGGTGACAAACTTTGGTACTTAAAAATCCCCATAGGCGACAAATTAAAAAATTTCTACAGGTTGCCATCTTTGAGTTACAGAGGAGGTCTAGGGCTCAAATTATTCCCCTTGCTCTAACGATCGCGGCGATACCTCACATGTGTGGTTTGAACACCGTTTACATATGTGGGCGGGGTTTCTGTATGCATTCGCTTCTGCGCGCGAGCTAACGGGGACAGGGCGCTTTAATTTTTTTTTTTTTTTTTTTTTTTACTATTTATTTTATTTATTATTTTTTATTTTTACACCGTTTAAAAAAAAAAAAAAAAATTGATCATTTTTATTTCTATTAAAAGAAATGTAAATATTCCTCGTAATAGAAATAGGCACGACAGGACCTCTTTTTTGTGAGATCTGGGGTCAAAAAGTCCTCAGATCTCACAAGTACACTAAAAGATAGAAAAAAAAAAAAAAAAATAATAATTATAATATAAAATGAAAAAAAAAAAAAAAAGGACCTTTAAACCGGTTGCTAGGCAACAACATTTTCCGTAGCTCCGGTCCTCCAAGACCATAGAGTCAAGTGAGGGCAAGCTTGCCCTCACTCGACATCCTGTCTGTGAGGATTCGGGACCGGATCGTTTTCCCCGCTGCCGGCGGGTCCGGTAAGCGGGGAAAGGGACCGGAACGCGTCGGGAGGGGGGGGGCGCCTCTTCCGCCATCCCGGAAGGGTGATCCCACGGCGAATCCGCCGCTGGGACCACCCTTATCGGAAAGCCAACCGTCCACCGTTTAAAAAAATACCAGGGTTATGGCAGCTATCTGCTACCATAACACCGGTATTTAGGTTTAAACGGACGACGTATATAAACCTTTTTGGACTTGGACATGGTGGCTGTATGAAGGGTGACAGGTACTCGGGTACTTTGTTGGGCAGGTGACAGGTACTCTGGTACTGATGAGCAGGTGGCAGGTACTCGGGTACTCCGATAGGCAGGTGACAGGTACTCGGGTACTCTGATGGGCAGGTGACAGGCAGGTGATAGGTACTGATGAGTAGTACTGATAGGTGATACTGTACTGATGGGTACTGATGATCAGTACTGATACGTGATAGGTACTGATGAGTACTGATGAGTAGTGATGGGTACTGATGAGCAGGCGGCAAGTACTTGGGTACTTCAGGCGTCAGGTACTCTGATGAGCAGGTGGAAGGTACTCGGGTACTCTGATGGGTAGGTGACAGGTACTCAGGTACTCTGATGACGGGTACTCCGTTGACAGGTACTCAAAGTACCCGAGTACCTGTCATCAGAGTACCCGAGTACCTGTCATCAGAGTACCCGAGTACCTGTCAGAGTACCCGAGTACCCGTCATCAGAGTACTCGAGTACCTGTCATCAGAGTACCCGAGTACCTGTCATCAGAGTACCCGAGTACCTGTCATCAGAGTACCCGAGTACCCGTCATCCGAGTACCCGAGTACCTGTCATCAGAGTACCCGAGTACCCGTCATCAGAGTACCCGAGTACCCGTCAGAGTACCCGAGTACCTGTCATCAGAGTATCCGTCATCAGAGTACCCGAGTACCTGTCATCAGAGTACCCGAGTACCCGTCATCAGAGTACCCGAGTACCCGTCAGAGTACCCGAGTACCTGTCATCAGAGTATCCGTCATCAGAGTACCCGAGTACCTGTCATCAGAGTACCCGAATACCTGTCACCAGCCCATCAGAGTACCCGAGTACCTGTCATCTGAGTACCTGATGACAGGTACTCGGGTACTTTGATGGGCTAGTGACAGGTGCTCTTTATTGGGGGGGGGGGGCAATCAGTGTGTTTGGGGTGCACTCTACTTGGTAACTAGCTGTTACCACAATCTCCTCCTCACACAGGATCAGTGTGTGAGGAGGAGAACACGGTGACAGCTAGTTACCGTGTTCTCTGTTGACATTTGTGACCGGCTGTGATTGGACACAGCCGGTCACGTGGTAAAGAGCCAATTTCATTGGCTCTTTACCTAGATCGGGGATCGACTCTGTCCGAGGGACGGGCCTCGTCCCCGATCGCTGCTCTGCGCGCCCCCGGGGGCGCGCATTGCAGAGAGAACGAGCGGCTCGTGCTGGAGCCGCTCATGTGATCGGCTGTGATTGACACAGCCGATCACGTGGTAAACAGCCAATTTCTATTGGCTGTTTACCTTGATCAGTGATGGGCTATGTCCGAGGGACGAGCCTCATCCCTGATCGCGCCGCTGCGCGCCGCCGGGGGTGCGCAGTAGCAGCTAGAACGGGCCGACGTCATATGACGGCGGCCCGGATCTAGACAACCACTTTGCCGACGTCATTTTACATGACTCGGTAAGGAAGTGGTTAAATATATATTGAATGACAGATTATACACTTCCATCATATACACGAGTATACACAGATCTCAGAGCACACACCGCTCCGGACTGCAGCCGTTCATGATGGAGTAAAGGAAGTGATGTCATCGCACACGGCTGCAGTCCGGAGCGGTGTGTGCTCTGAGATCTGTGTATACTCGTGTATATGATGGAAGTGTACAATCTGTCATTCAATATATATTTAAGGATTATGTACTATGGAGGCTTTTTCTTTTCTATGTGATGTGATTGCGGCCATTGTCTGGATACCTTGGGTGATATTGGAGATACTACCTGGAGGTGTGACATTCCATGGCACAGTCTGTTCTCATCGGAAGCCGGCTTGAGTGGAGTGGCGCTGCTGGAAGGATATAAACATGCATGTCTGGGCTTTGCTTGTGGGGACAAACCTTTTGGTAAGTGACCTGTTTCCTCACTGGTGTGGTGGAGGATGATTGAAGTTGCTGCAAAGAGGTGGCAGCTGATCAGCATTGATATAAACCATCTGGATGAATCTTTGGGAATTATTATTTCTGTTACTGCACAAGTCACTGTATGGTGATTGGAGATGGAAGTAGTGGTGAATGGGTTGTAGGAAATCCACTTTTTCACATTTATGAACTTTCTCTTCATATTTGCAATATTATAAGATAACTTTGTTGCTCCTCATGTTTATGTATTTTGCACGTTATATGTTATATACACTCACCGGACACTTTATTAGATACACCTTGCTAGTACTGGGTTGGACCCCCTTTTGCCTTCATTCTTCGTGGCATAGATACAACAAGGTGTTGGAAACATTCCTCAGAGATTTTGCTCCATAGTGACATGATAACATCACGCAGTTGCTGCAGATTTGTCGGCTGCACATCCATGATGCCAATCTCCCGTTCCACCACATCCCAAAGGTGCTCTATTGGATGAGATGTGGTGAGTGTGGAGGCCATTGGAGGACAGTGACCTCATTTTCATGGTGAAGAAACCAGTGGTGAGATGATTGGAGCTTTTTGACATGGTGCATTATCCTGCTGGAAGGAGCCATCAGAAGATGGGGACACTGTAGTCATAAAGGGATGGACATGGTCAGCAACAATACTCAGGTAGGCCGTGGTGTGTAAACCATGATCAATTGGTACTAAGGGGCCCAAAGTGTGCCAAGAAGATATCCCCCATACCATTACACCCCCCCTCTCCCTCTCACCATTACACCACCAGCCTGAACCGTTGATGCAAGGCAGGATGGATCCATGCTTTCATGTTGTTTACACCAAATTCTGACCCTCCCATTTGAATGTAGCAGCTGAAATCGAGACTCATCGAACCAGGCAACGTTTTTTCATTCTTCTATTGTCTAATTTTGGTGATCCTGTGTGAATTGTAGCCTCAGTTTCCTGTTCTTAGCTGACAGAAATAGCACCCAGTGTGGTCTTCTGCTGCTGTAGCCCATCTGCTTCAAGGTTCGATGGTTGTGCATTCAGAGATGATATTCTGCATACTTTGAATGTAACGAGTCGTTATTTGAGTTTCTGTTGCCTTTGTTTTATCTGGAACCAGACTGCCCATTCTCCTCTGACATCAACAAGGCTTTTTGCTCCACACAACCGCCACTCACTGGATAGTGTCTCTTTTCCCCACCATTCTCTGTAAACTCGAGAGATGGTTGTGTGTGAATCCCAGAAATACTCAGACCAGCCCATCTGCCACAAACAACCATGCCATGTTCAAAGTCACCTAAATCCCCTTTCTTCCCCATTCTGATGCTCAGATTGAACTTCTGTAAGCCGCCTTTACCACATCTAGATGCCTAAATACATTGAGTTACTGCCATGTGATTGGCTGCTCAGCAGTTTGCATTACCAAGCAATTGAACAGGTGTACCTAATAAAGTGTCCGATGAGTGTAGATTGAAGTAGCTGTGAATAGGTTGTAGGAGATCTGTCTTTGCTCACATGTATGAAAGTGGATTTTTGTAGAGAATTTCATTGTTAGATTTGATCCCTATTGGTGGAGTTATCACATCTACATTAAATGTTTTACACTTTCAGCAAGTGTTGGTATTCTTCGGACACATTGTAGGGTGCAGATTTCTCATTTGTTTCATCACACATTTTGTCGCTAAGTGTAGGGCTCTATGCATAGAATTCTATTATACTATTTGTACTTCTATATCAGACTTCCTGCTGGTGGATGATTTTCATTCATTACATTTTCCACAAAGTTTTTCACGTTTTTTATTGCAGAGATTTCATTTTTATTTTATATCCATCTTTAGAGAAATGTCTGATATTGGTGATATATAGAGACAAACAGGAGATGAAATATATCTCCATTATTATTATTTGATTTATGAAGTTTGGACAGAACAGTCCAGGATTGGATATTTATGGAGCCTAAAGATGGATTTTGATGACATTATCATATTTCTATATTATTTATGTGGTTTAGATATAAAACTGTCCCAGAATATTATTGTCTCAGTCAGTCCTGTTATACTCACCGTAATTCCTCTATCCGGCTTGTTGTCAGAGCTTCCATCAGATCCTTGAAATGAGGACCCCCCAGATCGTTCCCAGACAGGTTCAGTGTCCTCAGTGTCTGGTTATTTCTTATTCCAGATGCCAGGTGGGGGCAGGAACTGTCTGTCAGCTCATTATCCATCAATCTGTAGAAGAGAAGAATGTTACCAGAAGAAAATGAATTTCTCCCCCAGGAATGAATGGAACTATTCTCTACATACATGGAACTCATTTCTCTTTATTGGAATCATTTATATTACATCACTTTATAAAACATGATCTAGCATCTACTCCACAGGTGTCAAACACAAGGCCCACTAGGCCATGTCATGTGGCCCTCGCAACCAGTGCTTTTTTTCAGCTGGAATGTGGTGGAACTCTATTCTACCACCCCTGACTGTTGCAGATCCCTGCCTACCCTGCATGCACTCACAGCAGGGCACAGCAGTGCCGATCAATGTAAGAGAGACCCAGAGCCATCTAAACTGCCGGAAGGTACTAGAGCCAGGCAAATGAGATGTATGGAAGCTTTTTTGGGGGTGGGGGCACTCTGTACTCTGCACACTCCTGAACTCTTCACACCGCATACGTCTGATCTCTGCACTCTGTACATAGCGCACCCATAAATCCTGTACTCTGTAGGTCATGCACTCCTCAACCCTGCAGTCTGTACATAGTGCACCCCTGAACTCTGCAATCTGTATGTAGCACACTCATGAACTCTACACTCTGTACACTGCATACTTCTTGGTAGATGCATAGTCTTACAGATACAACCGGCCCTTTGAGTACACCAATGCTGATGCGGCCCACCATAGAATTGAGTTTCGACACCCCTGATCTACACTATTGGAGATTTCTCTTTTTGTGGATCCCAATTAGTAAATGTGAGATGAGAAGTTGATGAGGTGGTGTGATCCATTCATTATTCCTGTATGGGGATTGTACCATACACACTCACACTGACCTCTAGGCTTTCACCTCCAACCTTCTGCTAAGTCTTCCATTCAGTTGTGGGAATTCACTTTGATGGTCACAGAAGTCTCACTCATGTTGTGGAAACTTCATTGACTAAAAGGGACACCATTGTAGTTTGGGATTTCCTTTGAACATCATGGTGGAGGATTTGATCTTATGGTGTGGAGAAGATTTTATTATTACCGTTCTTTATTTGAGCTTTTTTTTTTTAAATACGTACTAATATTTCTGCACTAATTTTATATATGCTGATTATAAATTCTCTTCATTAGTTATCAGTGAAATAGTATCCATACCATTGTTATATATACACTTATAGGGAGTTTTGTGTTGCGGAGTCTCACTTTTATTGTTATATTATCACATTTATAATGTTTGAATGTTATATACTAGTGCTGCAGTCTTCCATATTATACTAGATGTGTGAACTCCCCCAATACTCATCAAATATAACAATTACATTCACTACAAACATTTCATACATGTGAGCAAGGGCAGATCTCCTGCAACCTATTCACAGCTACTTCAATCTGTGTAGACATGCATGTTTATATCCTTCCAGCAGCGCCACTCCGCTCAAGCCGGCTTCTGATGAGGACAGACCGTGCCACGGAATGTCACACCTCCTGGTAGTATCTCCAATATCACCCGAGGTATCCAGACAATGGCCGCAATCACATCACATAGAAAAGAAAAAGCCTCCATAGTGCATAATTCTTAAATATACAAACCCGATTCCAAAAAAGTTGGGACACTGTACAAATTGTGAATAAAAACAGAATGCAATGATGTGGAAGTTTCAAATTTCAATATTTTATTCCGAATACAACATACTGTAGATGACATATCTAATGTTTAAACTGAGAAAGTATCATTTTAAGAGAAAAATACGTTGATTTTAAATTTCATGGCGTCAACACATCTCAAAAAAGTTGGGACAAGGCCACTGTGTGGCATCCCCTCTTCTTTTTATAACAGTCTGCAAACGTCGGGGGACTGAGGAGACAAGTTGCTCAAGTTTAGGAATAGGAATGTTGTCCCAGTCTTGTCTAATACAGGCTTCTAGTTGCTCAACTGTCTTAGGTCTTCTTTGTCGCATCTTCCTCTGTATGATGCGCCAAATGTTTTCTATGGGTGAAAGATCTGGACTGCAGGCTGGCCATTTCAGTACCCGGATCCTTCTTCTATGCAGCCATGATGTTGTAATTGATGCAGTATGTGGTCTGGCATTGTCATGTTGGAAAATGCAAGGTCTTCCCTGAAAGAGACGACGTCTGGATGGGAGCATATGTTGTTCTAGAACTTGGATATACCTTTCAGCATTGATGGTGCCTTTCCAGATGTGTAAGCTGCCCATGCCACACGCACTCATGCAACTCCATACCATTAGAGATGCAGGCTTCTGAACTGAGCGCTAATAACAACTTGGGTTGTCCTTGTCCTCTTTAGTCCGGATGACATGGCGTCCCAGTTTTCCAAAAAGAACTTCAAATTTTGATTCGTCTGACCACAGAACAGTTTTCCACTTTGCCACAGTCCATTTTAAATAAGCCTTGGCCCAGAGAAAACGCCTGCACTTCTGGATCATGTTTAGATAGGGCTTCTTTTTTGGCCTATCGAGTTTTAGCCGGCAGCGAATGGCAAGGTGGATTGTGTTCACCAACAATGTTTTCTGGAAGTATTCCTGATCCCATGTTGTGATTTCCATGACTAGGGTATTAAATATGGCTTGTCTGTTCTGCTCAAACCATAACCCCATCACATTCTTTACTTATGTTAATAATAACAATAATAATAATGACACCACCACAATTTGGAGGTAAATGGCCTGTAGCAGCCTTTTATTAACCAAAATATAAATTTGCATTTAATACCATGGAGCCCCAAGGTCCTGTTAGGCCTCCCAAGAAAAGAAAGTAGCTGCGTATCACTTAATCAGGCCTCCAGCCGCAAGACCACCGACTCGGAGACAAACACGCAGAACACATCCCAACAACAGGGAGCCGTACCTCGGACGGGTCCCTACAACGTACCTTTTTACCCACCATAACCTAAAAGGACCTTGTACCCCCACCCAAAATTGACATATAACCACAAGTTTCTGCTAAGCATAACGAGAAAGAAAATAACTGCGTATCACCTGATTAGGCCTCAAGCCGCAAGACCACCGACTCGGAGACGACACGCAGATAGACATCCCATCAATAGGGAGCCATACCTCGGACGGGTTTCCAGAAAATAGCTGCTGCTCACTTAATCCTGGCCTCCAGCTGCAAAAACACCGGCTCGGAGACAACACACAAATACACTTTCTACACAACAGGGAGCCGTACCTTGGACAGGTCCCGACACAGACCTTTATTTAAATTTTTATTTTTTTTGCATTTATTTATCGACTCAAGTTTATGCATTCATTTTTCATTTTCTTTTTTTTTATAATTTATTTATTTTTTGTACCCACCCTGACCTAAAAAGGGGCCTTGTACCCTGCCCGTTGCAGGCCAGAGAAAAACACAAAACCAAGATTGCCCAGGCCGAAAAAACACAATTACAGGGCGGGAGGGAGGGAAGATTTCCCCAGCTCTTCAGTTCAGACGTCTGACTGGCAGTCTTCCCAGACAAGTTTTTAGATCACCCCTGCAGCTCCTCCCAACCCTGACCTAGACCCAATCAGATGAGTTCTGCTGCTTATACTTTCAGCCAGCCCCTGAAAACCCCCACCTAGACTGACGCCTCTTTAACCCCTGTCATGCCGGTGTTGTAAAATTTTGTCGGACCCGTGAAAAAATCGGACCTCGTCACTTCCGGTGGACAGAGCATCACAAAACAGCTGATGGGAGTCGTCCGTGCGCATGCGCAGAAGAAATTTTTCGAGGTTTGGCAAAATTATAACAGAGAGCGGACAGCTGATTGAGAGGAGGCGGGGCTGAGGTGCGACGGAGGACACCGCCGCTTCACTGAAACATTACAGGGACAGAGGCACATCTGCCGAGCTGAATAGAGGAGGCGGGACGGAGGTGCGGCCGTAATAGATGCAGGGCTTAAGCGACTCCTTCTGTTTTATCATCTTTATTAATTATTGTATTATTAATCCTTAGGATTTCATTACATTTAGTATTTCTTATTTTGTATTATAGAAATACTAAATGTTATTAAATCCTAAGGATGAATAATAGATTAATTACTAAAGATAATAAAACAGAAGGAGTCGCTTAAGCCCTGCATCTATTACGGCCGCACCTCCATTCCGCCTCCTCTATTCAGCTCTGCAGATGACACGGCGGTGTCTTCCGTCCCACCTCAGCCCCGCCTTCTCTCAGTCAGCTGCCCGCTATGTGTTATAATTTTACCAAACCAAGATAATGTTTTGTGCGCATGCGCACTTGAGACTCCATCAGCTGTTTCATGAAGTAGGACCACCGGAAGTGACGAGGTCCGATTTTTTTCATGGGTCCGAGGAAATTTTAGAACACCGGCCCTCCGTCCATTTCTTTGTGCATTTTACTTTGGGCCTCCCTTGACTAGGGTATTAAATATGGCTTGTCTGTTTTGCTCAGACCATAACCCCATCACATTCTTTACTTATGTTAATAAAAACAATAATAATAATGACACCACCACAATTTGGAGGTAAATGGCCTGTAGCAGCCTTTTATAACCAAAATATAAATTAGCATTTAATACCATGGAGCCCCAAGGTCCTGTTAGGCCTCCCAAGAAAAGAAAGTAGCTGCGTATCACTTAATCAGGCCTCCAGCCGCAAGACCACCGACTCGGAGACAAACACGCAGATACACATCCCAACAACAGGGAGCCGTACCTCGGACGGGTCCCTACAACGTACCTATTTACCCACCATAACCTAAAAGGACCTTGTACCCCCGCCACACCGCACAAACATGACCCCTTATGTTTGTGCGGTCCACCACGCCTCAGGGCCTGTTGGACACCCCTTTGTAAGCTCACAAAGAAGACCACACGTTGAGCCCAAAGCATTCAAGTGCACACACCGTCACCACCTGAACGTCTCCAAGCAGCCAAATCCAATGTATGAGGTCCGATCACCAAACTCCCGTCAGGCAGCACCAAGCCGGACACCACCCCATTAACTATGCGCCCGAGCCTGTCACAGCGTACTACCGCCCATGCCACTGACAGAGTACGAGCCACCCAGGAACCCACACAAACCACAAAGTTGGGTAAGACATATGAAACCATAGCAATTTAAATTCAGTATCCTGCACAAGATCCCCCATAGACCTCAGACCCAATTCAGTACCCCCTGCATGCACTAATAACATACACACACGGGGGCCCCAACCAGGAGCACAAACGTCCCCCTGCAGGAATTACTATGGTCCCCCCACACACCCGTCAATACAACACATGACAGAAAAGAAAGACAATCAATCAACTAGAAAAAGTGGGGGGGGGGGGGCAATAGACACCAAAAAATCCAACAGGGTGCCAACAACCCCGCAGTGTGCGACCAAATACGGTAGAAACCTAGAATCGGAAATGCTGAGGTTCACAGCGAACCCCACACCCAGAACCCCCGTGCCCAAAAGAAAAAGGATTCCCACGCCCCGCCTCTGTAGCTGCCGTATTGGAGAAATAGTGAGCCGCAATGGCAGAACTACAAAGCCACTAACCTGTTCAGAACTCAGAAGTGACTTGACACCTGGATAATGCCAAACTATCCACAGGCAACAAAAGGACAAAAGAGGGGGGGGGGGACATGCCCCGAATGCAAGATCCAAATGTAGCTGAGGACTAAAATCAGACTGCGTCCAAACCAAGACCACTTCCCACGGACACCCCTACCTGCAGGATATGCCTCGGACCTGCGGGTACCCAAAACACAGGACAGACACAAAAAACCCACAGAAGCAGACTGTAAACCAATGGACCCCCACTTAGAGGAACATCCAAATCCCTAAGGGGCAAAGCCCAACAGAAGGACAATGGAAACACCGCCCGGAACACCACCGCTGCATAAGGAGGAGGACACGGGCCAGAAAACACCCATGACAGTCAACACAATGCCGAAAAACCTCACCGACCTTTATACATCCGCGGGGCTCCGACTCAGCTATACCCCGACAGGACCTACCCTGACAGAACCTAATATACAAAGAGTATGCCCCACTGACCCCACCATCTAACCACTTGCGCAGCACACATTATGCCCAAGAAAATATGACGAACAACCCGCCATAGCGGTCAAAACCAGAACTACCCAAACACGTGACCAAACCCTTACTTCCACACTTCGGAACATCCTAACCATGTAGCCTCCAATCAAATGACTAATCAGCGTAGCTGCCACGGTAGGAAACCGCACACTACCAGACTGAACAAGGAACCCCATGTTACCACAGCCGAAATCAACAAAACGCAAACCTATCCTGCTCACCCAGCAAACAACACCCCCAGTGGGTTAACACAACCAGGGTCACAGGCAGCATGCGCAACTGCAGCACCGTGTAACCAGACAAAAACCAATCCACATCATGCGATAGCCCTAGGCGGGGAAGCTGACACCCTGCCAGAGAGCCGCCACCACAACCATGTGGTCGCCGGGAAAACGAACCCACCTTTTTCCCAATTGAGAATCCCACCGTTCAACCACACGCGCCATGGAAACAATGGAAAAGCCACCAAGTTCTGCATGGGGCCAGACTACCACAATTCCACTGGCCGAAGGCCTGCATGCCACCCACCAACGAAAGCTGCGTCGTGGCAAGCGGAAACCACTACCGCCATGAAAATCTCCCACTCAAATATGACCTGGCATTGGAACTCCCATCTCTGCATTACAGTAGTCTAAAGAAGGTACCTAAAACCACACAAGGCCGCCTCATGCTCCAGCGGAATTCGAATAAGAAGGCCCGTGCCCAAACCCCAGCGGGGACATCCCCAAACCGGCAAATAAAAACTGCCACCCAAAGGCCCGACCTGCAGGACAACAGCTTCGCTTACCTTAAAGTGACCACAGCTGGGGCAGCAGAAAAAACCTGCCACGCCACCGTGCCGAAAATCCAAAGGCTCAGAATCCGTCCGCTTGCCACATGGGAGCCGACACTCCATATCCCCCCCAGGGCCAATCAAAACACTCAGAAAACACAATGCCGTACCCGCTGAGCAACCAGGGGAACGCTAAAACAATCTGCAACCTGATGCAAGGTAGCCAACAAAAACCCCAGCGGGTGGAACCTGCAGGGACAAAACACAAGTCAGCCAAGTAAGGAATGACCGAAGGAAAACCCACAGACACGTCACAAACACCCAGTCGCCAATTGAAAGGTGCAAACAGCATAATTCAACCACCAAAACTGTCCGGGTGCACTGGCGACAGTCGCCAAGCAGATTCAGGTCCGGTTCACATAGTTTCATATATTGAACAAATCGTACATTGCTCACCATGAATGCAAGATCGGACCGACATGTTACTTCGTCGAGCCACCTCCGGGACCTGACCAACGATGAAGCCACCACCGTGTTCCTACTCAGGGAGGACCACCAAAGGGGAAACCACTAAAATGTCCAGTGGCGTGGCAAAGATCTAAAGAATCCCGCCACCTGGATCAAAGCAACTCCCTCCGACTGCTCCACCGACACTACAGCAGGGGAAGCCCGCGCTGATCACCAATGTGCCTTTGCTTGAGGGGAGGGAAGCAAGACAACAAAACGTGAATACATCAAAACCATTTTGCAGCAGATCCTCCACACCCCATCAGGACACCTACCCACAAAAGGATGCGTATCCGCCACCTGTACCAGAGACATACCTCTTCCCCCAGAATCCCCAGGCTATCACAGTCCCCATGCAGGCACGCCGAGCCGAAGGGCGGGGGCCCTCGCAGCCCTCAAGCCTGAATTGACACCGCATGCCAAACCCCACAAGTTCCTCCGACATCCCGCCAACAATACCCCTACACTTGCAGGCCGGCTGACCAGTGGCCCCAGCCCCACCTGCCCAAAACCGATACCCAGTTCGTGTAAAATCAGGAGTGTTCCCTAAAGACTGATGTCCATGCGAGCACAATTCAAGGACAGCCAAACTGTCGTGTGTTGGCAGAAATGCCCATTGCACCGCAGCCCGTCCAGTCCCCTATGGACCCGACATGCTTCTCCAGTAGCAACCAAGTAGTGGACTAACTCCGAAAAATAACTGTTGCCCTCGCCAGAATCCCAAATGCTAACTACCAGTCATGAATCGTCCGCAAAAGGAAACTATCCCACGGTTCACCCCTGACTGCACGTGCACTGCCAACTTGCCTCCACCAGAGTAAACATCCCAATGGAAGCAAATTCTCGAAGTACACACCCATCCATGTGCTCCTCCACACCTCCAGGTCCAGACGCGCCCTTACCGATCCCCCACAACCCACGTAAACCGCACATTTCCCCCAATTCTAAATGAAGCCCAGATCCCTGTTTAGTGGCCACTGTACCCCGCCGCCTGTTGAACACTGGCGGACCCCCTCCCTAAGGGCCCAGCTTGAGGCCTACTCCGCTAGGGAACCACCAACGGAGACTCCGCAGGAAGCAGAGACTTGAGAGGGACCTCAAACCCGTGAAAGTACCCACCACAGGCCCCCTCCATAACTACATAAAAACCGACCAACAATTACAACCCTTGTGCCCACCTGGAGCCCAAAAGCAATGCAGCCAGCACCCCCAGCAGCCCACACTACTCTCCCTTATCCCTAAGAGCAGACCCCAGCACTACCGGCAAACAGAAAGCGAACAAAGCACATAGAGAATACTTACAGGGCTGCAGCGGACGCACCAGTCCACCAGCCGCTGCCTGTTGTTCCACCGCTGAAAACAGTCCAGCTGACCAGTCCCACCGCTCCCCTTTAGACTGTCCGAGACATGACAGAGCTGTAAAGCCCCGCTGCTGCTTCAGACACTCTCTGAGCAGTTTCCCGCCAGACCGTGACGCCATCCGCCGCCAGCTCCAGAGAGGACCTGGACTGGGAACTGCTGCAAAGCCCCCGCTGCTGTCCCTGGCACTCTCCCAGCAGCTTCCCGCCAGCCCATGGCGGCGGCCGCCACCCCCTTCAGAGAGAACCTGGACCGGGAACCGCCGTAGCCACGCCGTGCCCCCCCCCCCCCACCGGAGCGAGAAGAGGAAGCCGCCCGCCATGCAGGTAGAGACGCTCACCCACAAACACCTCCCCGCATACCTCAGGAGCTCCCGCTGTAGAAAGTGACAGGGACACCGGCTGCCCAGGATGACAGGCCGGCTCCCGCTGACACTGGACCCCTTGGCAGAGCAAGGCCATCCGAGGGTGGCGGGAAAATTGAAGATAAAGATGGAGGGAGGGAAGATTTCCAAGATTTCCCCAGCTCTTCAGACCTCTGACTGGCAATCTTCCCAGACAAGTTTTTAGATAACCCCCTGCAGCTCCTCCCAACCCTGACCTAGACCCAATCAGATGAGTTCTGCTGCTTATACTTTCAGTTAGCCCCTGAAAACCCCCACCTAGACTGACGCCTCTTTAACCCCTGTCATGCTGGCCCTCCGTCCATTTCTTTGTGCATTTTACTCCGGGCTTCCCTTTACAGTAGCATTCCTGTATGTGATGCAGTGCCGTCTAAGGGCCCGAAGATCACCGCCATCCAGTATGGTTTTCTGGCCTTGACCCTTACGCACAGAGATTGTTCCAGATTCTCTGAATCTTTGGATGATGTTATGTACTGTAGATGATGATAACTTCAAACTCTTTGCAATTTTTCTCTGAGAAACTCCTTTCTGATATTGCTCTACTATTTTTCGCCGTAGCATTGGGGGAATTGGTGATCCTCTGCCCATCTTGACTTCTGAGAGACACTGCCACTCTGAGAGGCTCTTTTTTTACCCAATCATGTTGCCAATTTACCTAATAGGTTGCAAATTGGTCCTCCAGCTATTCCTTATATGCACATTTAACTTTTCCGGCCTCTTATTGCTGCCTGTCCCAACTTTTTTGGAATGTGTAGCTCTCATGAAATCCAAAATGAGCCAATATTTGGCATGCCATTTCAAAATGTCTCACTTTCAACATTTGATATGTTATCTATATTATATTGTGAATAAAATATAAGTTTATGAGATTTGTAAATTAGACCATTCCTTTTATTCACAATTTGTACAGTGCCCCAACTTTTTTGGATTTGGGTTTGTATATTGAATGACAGATTGTACACTTCCATCATATACACGAGTATACACAGAACTAAGAGCACACACCGCTCCGGACTGCAGCCGTGTGCGATGACATCACTTCCTTCACTCCATCATGAACGGCTGCAGTCCGGAGCGGTGTGTGCTCTGAGTTCTGTGTATACTCGTGTATATGATGGAAGTGTACAATCTGTCATTCAATATATATTTAAGGATTATATACTATGGAGACTTTTTCTTTTCTATGTGATGTGATTGCAGCCACACCAGCCTGAACCGTTGGTACCAGGCAGGATGGATCCATGCTTTCATGTTGTTTACACCAAATTCTGGCCCTCCTAGCTAAATGTCGCGGCTGAAATCGAGACTCATCAGACCAGGCAATGTTTTTCCAATCTTCTATTGTCCAATATTGGTGATCCTGTGTGAATTGTAGCCTCAGTTTCCTGTTCTTAGCTGACAGTAGTGGCACCCGGTGTGGTCTTCTGCTTCTGTAGCCCATCTGCTTCAGGGTTTGATGTGTTGTGCATTCAGAGATGGTATTCTGCATACCTTGGATCAGTGGTTCTCAACTCCGGTCCTCGGGACCCACCAACAGGCCAGGTTTGCAAGATAACTAAATTACATCACAGGTGATCTCATTTGCTGCTCAGTGATTGCAGTATTCTAGTCTGCATCCCCCAAGGTAATACTTAAAATCTGGCCTGTTAGTGGGTCCCGAGGACCGGAATTGAGAACCACTGCCTTGGATGTCACGAGTCGTTATTTGAGTTATTTTTGCCTTTCTATCATCTGGAACCAGTTTGCCCATTCTCCTCTGACCTCCACACACAACAATCACTGGATAGTGTCTCTTTTCCCCACCATTCTCTGTAAACTCGAGAGATGGTTGTGTGTGAAAATCCCAGAAATACTCAGACCAGCCCATCTGGCACCAACAACCATGCCACGTTCAAAGTCACCTAAATCCCCTTTCTTCCCCATTCTGATGCTCAGTTTGAACTTCAGTAAGTTGTCTTTACCACGTCTAGATGCCTAAATCCATTGAGTTTCTGCCATTTGGTTGGTTGATTAGCAATTTGTATTACCAAGCAATTGAACAGGTGTACCTAATAAAGTGGCTGGTGAGTGTAGATTGAAGTAGCTGTAAACAGCACGAGAAATATGCAGCACTATGGCATAATTGGGACCTGTTTCTGGTATCTGAGGAGGGGGCTGCACTGTTGAGTGGGTAGTTTCCTTCAAATGGTATATTGGCTTTCCCGTTCTGATCCTTCCATGCCGGGCCCCCCTACCCTTCCTTGCCTTACCCCCCCCCCCCCCCTCCTGTCACTTCTTTTCTACCCTTCTGTCCCCTCTTTTCTGTTCCCCTTTCTATCTTCTTTATTCTCTCACCTCCATAAAAGCAAGCAGGGAAAGTGCTAGACCTGTTATTTACATACCTCTGATGTATACAAGAATGTTTCTTCTATATCTATGTATGCTTTGGTATTTACGCTATTTTTGTATCGTTTACGATGTCTTCCTTTCCTTGCCTTAATAAAAACTCATATTTGAAATAGCTGTGAATAGGTTGGAGGAGATCTGCCCTTGCTCACATGTATGAAAGTGGATTTTTGTAGTGAATTCCATTGTTAGATTTGATCCCTATTGGTGGAGTTATCACATCTACATTAAATGTTTTACATTTTCAGCAAGTGTTGGTATTCAGACACATTGTAGGGTGCAGATTTCTCATTTGTTTCATCACACATTTTGTCACTAATGCCCCATACACACGTGCAGATTATCTGCAGACTTTTGTCTGCAGACTTACCAAAACCATATAATATGAGGTCAAACCTAAACACTTTCAATTTGTATGCAATCCGGCAGGCCCTTGCACTACATAGAAAAGGTAAGTCTGCAGACAAAAGTCTGCAGATAATCTGCACGTGTGTATGGGGCATAAGGCGTACTTTGCTACTAAAGTCAGTTTGCTTATAAATGTCCCTTTAATAGCGTGTCTATGTTCTGCGATTTTTTTTATAGTAATGCACCTACAGTCGCAGATTTCATTCAGGCGTGTTTTGCGTCTGCAGTCTTTCTATTTGCAAATGTCCCGTTCAAAACGTGTCCTTACTTTCCATTCTTTTGTAAGGTTTCGCAATCACACTCGCAGATTTTCTGTAGGCATACTTTGCTACTAAAGTCAGTTTGCTTATAAATGTCCATTTAATAGCGTGTCTATGTTCTGCGTTTTTTTTTTTTTGTTACAGTAATGCACTTACAGTGGTAGCTTTCAATCGGGCAATGTCCCTTTAACAGCGTTTCTACAGTCGCAGATTTGCTTTGCTGAGTGTGACAGCTTTTTTCCTCTGTTTGAATGATCCTTTTCCTCACAGCAACAGCTTTTTTCCTTTAAAAAATAATCATGGCTCTATTCACTTTTTTTCACCACAATAATCACAGTCAAAGGGTTTGCCAAGTATAAGTTTCCTCATGCAACTCCAAGTATAAGTTTCTCTAGCGCTCATCGACAGACGTAGTCCTCGGTGATACACCACCTTCGGGTTATGTTACCTCCGCAGGAGCAGGACTAGACAGGAAATTAAAAAGCTCTGGCCACACCCTAGGGGCAGTCCCAGAGGGTATATCCTCTCTCTCTCTGCCTCAGCAAATCAGTTATTTTCTGTCTAGTTAGGAGTAAGGACCTAGATACCTTGCTGGGATCTTAGGTCCTGGCAAGAATTTTTTTCTTAAAGGATTTTTAGACAGCTTTTTTTCTCCAGTGTTCCTGTGAGATCTTCAAGCAAGAAAGCTGAACTGGGCGACGGGCTGGATGTTGAGATCCGGTGGTCACCCCAGTTCAGCCTACGAGCGCGTGCAGGCCATAGCTCCGCGCTGGGTCGGCCGCGACAAAGTCCCATTAAAAGGACTAAACCCGCGAGTTAAACGTCTCGCTGAAACGCCAAAGACCATGAGTCACGGCGTTCGTATCGGTCGACAGCCCTCCCGCCCCGGTGGAGAGGGGTACTGTCAGGAGTTGGTGCCCGCCTGGTTCCGGTATGGTGAGTAGTATGTTCCCCTTTTTCCCTGACGGGTTTTGTGGTGAACGCGGGCCCCTCTCTGTATGGTAAGAAAGAGTCCTTTCTATCCTATAACATGTCACAGATCCTCCTACTTTGAGTGTGATTTTTTGTGTACAAAAAGCCAGGAGGCTTGGTTTGGGAGCTAACAATCTATTGTATACATGTTTAAAAGATGTAATCTGTGGCATTCTGGGAATCTTATGGGTTAAGTATAAGCTACCTACCAGTCAGAAGCCACGGACATGTAGACTGCCTTCCAAATCAGATCTCCAGCTATTAGCAGGCCTCCCGAACGGCCATGCGGTCCGCCAGGGCCGGTACCGCCAACCACGCCATATCCCCATGCAGTGAGAGTGTTGTGTGCCCTGCAGCACACCGCCATTCAGCAGGCCGCCGCCATTTTTTCTTGCAGGATCGCACGAGCCGCCATTTTGGCGTAGCCTCGTGTCTCCAGCATGGGGGCGGCCATGTTTGAGGTGATCCTACACCTCGTGGAGCTTGGGGGAGGCGCCGGAAGGCGTGCAGAGGGGCGGAGCCGCCTCCTTTCTTCCTGGGCAGCCAGCCAAAAGACTTCCTGTTTGTCAAGACAGCGCTGTAAGCTGTTGCAGTTTAACTCTGAGCATCAGGTGGTGAGCCTGGGGGTCTATCTCTCTCTCTCTCGATCGATAGCTAGCAGGTAACACTAAGGGGCTTTTTTGTGGCGCTGGGGGTCAGAAAAGAAAAAAAAAAAAAAAAAAAAAAGTTTTTTCCTTTACTTTTGAATTATATTATCCAGGAAGTAACTGGAGTTATCATGGACCCTGCCACACATATTCCCCCACCTGTTTCCCTCGAGGGGGCCTCGGGACCCGCCGGTGCACAGAGTATAGAGTCATTTACAGCAATTTTGGAGTCTATGGTGGCTCGGGTGGAGGCGGCCTGTCAGGGACGGGGGTCAAGGAAGCGACCCCCGCCTACCCCTATACTATCTGACACCTCTGACTCAGATTCAGAGATGGTCACGGCAGTTGCAGGTTCCTCTGCAAGGGCTGCTATCCCAGGTAAAGCCCCCTCAGAAAGTGAGGAGGACGCTTCTTCTCTTGCTATTATTCAGGAAGAAGCATTGGTGGACGCACTAGTTGTGGCAGTGCAAGAAACCTTAAAACTTGAGGCTTTACCGGCAGAGGCAACTGAAACAGAGATGCCTTTTGGTACTAATAAGCCCATCAAGACGGCGAAGGCTTTTCCTGTACCTAAATGTTTTGGTAATCAGATTAAAGGAGAATGGGAGCATTCTAAGCGTACCTTTACTATTTCCAAGCGTATTGCTAGACGCTATCCGTTTGAGGAATCCATCATTAAGAAATGGACGGTACCACCAATCGTGGATCCGCCTATTTCCAGGCTGAATAAAGCCACGGTTATTCCAGTGGAGGACACTTCGTCCTTTAAGGATCCGGTGGATCGAAAGATAGAAGCAGAGTCCCGCACTATCTTTTCTCTGATAGGGTCAGCATTTAGACCAGTAATCGTTATTGGTCTAGTTTCCCAGACACTTACGGAATGGGCGAAAATGGTACGCCAAGATCTTAGGGGAAAAGATATTCCCCAGGAGACATCTGATTTGATGGAACAGATCATACAAGGGCTACAGTTTATCTGTGACGCAGCCTTGGACACTACTCCCTTATTAGGGCATGCATCTATGTCAGCGGTGATCCTCAGACGTGTGCTGTGGTTAAAATGCTGGTCAGCTGACCTAGGTTCCAAAAAGACCTTGACCAATCTCCCTTTTCAGGGGAATCGTCTATTTGGGGCCAACCTAGATGAAATCATTAAGGATGCCACTGGGGGCAAGAGCACTTTTTTGCCACAGGCTGCAAAAGCTAAGGGACCTCGCAACAAGCGAGGACCTTTCTTTACCACCCATAAAGGGCGCCCGGCTGGTACTAGCGGGAAAGGCAAGACTCCTCCAGGAGGGTTCAAGAAGGGCTGGTCGGACAAGCAGGGGACCAACCCAGCCAAACCCGAAGTAAAGGAGTACACAGCCTGAAGGTGCGCCCCCACCCGGTTTCAGGGTGGGGGGACGTTTTCACCGGTATTCAGGACATTAGATCGAGCATCAACCACTACTACCGGTGCGATTCTTCCCTTCCAACATTTAAGTACCACAGGAAGCGGTAGTTACCGTTCCCTGAAAAGATCTTATCCTTTACCTTTTCCTAAGATTAGTCCCGATACCTCACAGGAATCGGATCTGGTTGACCAGATAGGCCAAGTAGCCTCTAGTCGGGTGACTTCGGTCCCTGAGGTTCAACCAGAAAAGATCACCTTTCTTGATAACTATCAGGTATCTGATAAATGTGTGGGAACAGAAAACGACCAGACTTTCTCGGATGGTCGGGGCCAGATAGCTCTAGGGACGCCTGGTTCAGATCCAATCAGCGCCAGTGGTCCTAGCAGAAGCCTTTAGCTACCAAATCCTTGGTGCGGAATTTCATCCAGGGGGTGCGGCACCTGGCTCCTCCAGTCCGCGCGCCCTTACCGCCCTGGGATCTTAATTTGGTTTTGTCGGTTCTACAGAAACCTCCCTTTGAAAACATCAGGGAGATTCCCTTGCTTACTTTATCCCAGAAGGTGGCCTTCTTGGTGGCTATTACTTCTGCTCGCAGGGTGTCAGAACTGGCTGCATTATCATGCCAGTCACCATACCTAGTGATTCATAGGGATAAGGTAGTACTTCATCCTAAGCCATCTTTTCTTCCCAAGGTGGTTTCAGATTTTCATCTGAATGAAGATATTGTACTACCTTCCTTGTGTCCTCAGCCCAAGCATCATCGGGAACATGCGTTGCATTCCTTAGATGTGGTTCGGGCAATCAGGGTATACCTGAAAGCTACGGAATCATTCCGTAAGACGGATTCACTTTTTGTGATCACGGATGGCCCCAGAAAGGGTTTGCCTGCATCTGCCGCGACCATTGCCAAATGGATTAGACAAACGGTGGTACAGGCTTATTCTATTAAGGGTCAGAGTCCTCCGTTCCCTGTTAGGGCGCACTCCACTCGAGCGCTCAGTACTTCCTGGGCCTTTCGCCATCAGGCGTCAGTGGTCCAGGTATGTAAGGCGGCCACCTGGTCGTCGGTACATACCTTTACAAAATTCTATAAAATTGATGTGACGGCATCGGCGGATGCCTCATTTGGCCGCAAGGTTTTGCAGGCCGCAATTTGAGGAGACCGGTGGTCTACCTCGAGGGTTTTTTTCTGTTTGAAAAAAAAAAAAAAAATTTGTTTTCCCTTTTTTTGTTGAGTCTCATCATTAAGGATGAGCATTGTAAACTTCTAGTTGGCACCGGTTGGGCCTTCTAGATTGGGATTTGATTTTCATTTTCCCACCCCTCAGTTGTGATACTGCTCTGGGACGTCCCGAAGGTGGTGTATCACCGAGGACTACGTCTGTCGATGAGCGCTAGAGAAAAATGGATTTTTGTAAAATCTTACCGTAAAATCCTTTTCTCTTAGCTCATCGACAGACGTAGTCCCCGCCCCTCTGTTTTGGAGTTGGGTTGGGTTAAATTCTCTAAGCACTGCTTTTTCACATAACTGATTTGCTGAGGCAGAGAGAGAGAGGATATACCCTCTGGGACTGCCCCTAGGGTGTGGCCAGAGCTTTTTAATTTCCTGTCTAGTCCTGCTCCTGCGGAGGTAACATAACCCGAAGGTGGTGTATCACCGAGGACTACGTCTGTCGATGAGCTAAGAGAAAAGGATTTTACGGTAAGATTTTACAAAAATCCATTTTTCCTCATACAATGTCCTTTTAATATCTTTAAGTCTCTCCCTCATCAGCCTCCTTGTCCGACCTGTCACGCACTGTGCACTGCATCCCTGTTGCTCTAGCAATCTAGCAATCCAATCTAGTGTCCCCATCAGAGTGCCTCCTTACATCAGTGTCCCCATTGGAGTGCCTCCTTACATCAGTGTCCCCATCAGAGTGCCTCCTTACATCAGTGTCCCTTTATGTGTCCGGTCAGAGTTCCCCTGTATGAGCCCCGGTTAAAGTGCCCCTTTAATAATTCGGTCAGAGTCCCCCTTTAATAATTCGGTCAGAGTCCCCCTTAATAATGCAGTCAGAGTCCCCCTTAATAATGCGGTCAGAGTCCCCCTTAATAATGCCGTCAGCGTCCCCCTTAATAATGCCGTCAGAGTCCCCCTTAATAATGCCATCAGAGTCCCCCTTTAATAATGCATTCAGAGCCCCCCTTAATAATGCGGTCAGAGTCTCTTTAACCACTTTAGGACCAGAGGATTTTCCTGCTTTACGTCCAGGCCACTTTTTGCGATTCGGCACTTTGCGACTTTAACTGACAATTGCGTGGTCATGCAACGCTGTACCCAAATGAAATTTACGTCCTTTTTTTCCCCCACAAACAGAGCTTTCTTTTGGTGGTATTTGATCACCTCTGCGCTTTTCATTTTTTGCGATATTAATAAAAAAATGCGACAATTTTGAAAAAAAACAATATTTTTCTACTTTGACAGTTAAAAAATATCCAATATATTCAATTTTTGTCATATATTTAGGCCAAAATGTATTTAGCTACATGGCTTTGACAAAAAAAATCTCAATGAGCGTATTTTTAACTGCTTTAAAGTGGAGTTCCACCCTGTTTCACAACTTTACAGTTTTAGTTCGGGCTGTGCATTCTCAAGATCAATTGGGCATTTTTTTTTTGGAGTTTCTTATCTTATTTTTACTTCATTATAATGTTCACTTCCTCCTTCTTCTTCCTTCCTCCCCCCTCCTCGGCCGTGGTCGCTGTCGTCACTTCCTGTTTCGCATTGCCTCATGGGAGCTGTTTGTAATAACTCCCAGAAGGCAATGGGCAATGACGCAGTGGCCGGCCTCTCCTCATCTCGCGTTTTTTCAAAACCAGAAATGACGCGAGAGAGGCGGAGTAAAGCGCGTCAGGCGCCATCTTTAATAAGGGAAACACTGCTATTTTTGCCAGTGTTACCCTTTTCGTCCCAAATAGCGGATTGGAGTGAGTTGCAGATCGATCAGCGCTTTGATTTTTTCAGCAAGCAATGTGGATGGATGGGTGGGTGAATGACATGTCACAATTGTGATTTATGCAGCGATGGAATGTACACTGATAGAGGCAGCAGAGATTGCATACATCATGGGATGGTCAGAGATTGCATACATGGGATGGTCAGAGATTGCATACATGGGTGGTCAGAGATTGCATACATCATGGGATGGTCAGAGATTGCATACAGAATGGGATGGTCAGAGATTGCATACATGGGTGGTCAGAGATTGCATACATCATGGGATGGTCAGAGATTGCATACATCATGGGATGGTCAGAGATTGCATACATGGGTGGTCAGAGATTGCATACATGGGTGTTCAGAGATTGCATACATCATGGGATGGTCAGAGATTGCATACATCATGGGATGGTCAGAGATTGCATACATGGGTGGTCAGAGATTGCATACATGGGTGGTCAGAGATTGCATACATCATGGGATGGTCAGAGATTGCATACATCATGGGATGGTCAGAGATTGCATACATCATGGGATGGTCAGAGATTGCATACATGGGTGGTCAGAGATTGCATACATGGATGGTCAGAGATTGCATACATCATGGGATGGTCAGAGATTGCATACATCATGGGATGGTCAGAGATTGCATACATGGGTGGTCAGAGATTGCATACATGGGTGGTCAGAGATTGCATACATCATGGGATGGTCAGAGATTGCATACATCATGGGATGGTCAGAGATTGCATACATCATGGGATGGTCAGAGATTGCATACATGGGTGGTCAGAGATTGCATACATGGATGGTCAGAGATTGCATACATCATGGGATGGTCAGAGATTGCATACATCATGGGATGGTCAGAGATTGCATACATCATAGGATGGTCAGAGATTGCATACATGGGTGGTCAGAGATTGCATACATGGATGGTCAGAGATTGCATACATCATGGGATGGTCAGAGATTGCATACATCATGGGATGGTCAGAGATTGCATACATGGGTGGTCAGAGATTGCATACATGGGATGGTCAGAGATTGCATACATCATGGGATGGTCAGAGATTGCATACATCATGGGATGGTCAGAGATTGCATACATGGGTGGTCAGAGATTGCATACATGGGATGGTCAGAGATTGCATACATCATGGGATGGTCAGAGATTGCATACATCATGGGATGGTCAGAGATTGCATACAGAGGCGGCTCTAGACTTTTTGAGGCCTTAGGCGAAATTAAAATATGAGGCCCCCCTTGCGCGATAAAACCCCAGGCGCCCCAGGGAGCTATGTAAGAGGCACCGTGACCCAAGGACTCGAGAGCCATGTTTATGCCACGGTCTTATCTTCAGCAGAACTTCTGCTGAAGATAAGACCGTGGCATAAACATGGCTCTCGGTCAAGTCCTTGGGTCACGGTGCCTCTTACATAGCTCCCCCATTGGTATAAAAAAGGAGATCTCCATAGTGAGGCTGAGGTACCTTCCAGTTATTTTATTCAAACATCAGCTTCCCCTCTACCCTAGCAAATGGGTGCGTGCGCTCCTGCAAAGCGACATATGGGCACATCATTTTGCGGGAATCTGCCAACCTGCAGTATATGTTTTGGTGGCTGGTCAGCAAGTGGTAAAAGATAGGGGGGAAAAGAGAAACCCCATCTGATATACTTTATTTTTATATATATATATTGACACTCACACACACACAGAGTTTGGTCAGAAATATGGTACACTTCATGAATCGCAGGTGTCAAAGTGACGACATGTTTTGCGTTCAAAGCAGAAGTGATGTAACAGGGGACGGTAGGTGGCATTACATATACTCCAAATATACAAAGAATACTGGACACACCAAACTGGATTAATAATGTCCCTGCAGCCTTTTTTTATTGGTTTTTAAAAAAATTAACAATTCACTAACTCTTTTAACCACTTCAGCTCCAGAACATGTTACCCCCTCTATGCAGAAGTGCAGGCAGTCTACACACCATTCACCTGGGATTTGGCACCTTATTAAAGCTGTGACACTGTGACAGGCGTTATTCCCTTGAATTGTGCGGTGAGTTGGGGGGGATTGAGAGGGGAGCACTGAGTGGATGCACTGGTCTGGATATAAAATAAATTGTGAGGAATCCATCTGAGCACAGAGCACTTATATAAAGAAAAAAACCATACCATTGGGTTGTCATAAGAAAAGAAGCAATAGCATGATTCATGATGAAGCAGAAGCACTGAGCACTTTATTATTTTTTTTAATCTAATTTTTTCAATTGCATAGGATTATAGGACGTTTCCCATATTAATTATATTTTTCATTTCAAGCCAGCCTGGAACGGTACTTATAACTTAAATATTCAAATTTCAGGAGGATGACAGTTGTCAGGACAGTCCTCTGCAGCTGCAGGCGGCGGCTGGCTGCCTCTTGGACAGAACAGGCCTTCTTTTTGCAGTCAGTCACCCACTCTGAGTCCTCCAGCTCCAGTCCTTACCTTTTCGTCTTCTTCTTCTGGTCTGCTCTTATCTTCAAGTTCTCCTCATGGTACCGATGCCGGGAGAATGCAGGGGAGGGGTTACGTGACATCACGTTGTGACGTCATCGCTATCCCGGACCATGATTCGTGGAATGCAGGAGAAAGAGGCGGAGACTCAGTGCAGCAGCAGCCCAACCAGAAGAAGCCGATGTGAGTGCGTCAGGGGTGTACCTAGAGCATTTGGCACCCGGGGCGGATCCTATATCTGGCAAAGCCCCCCCCCAGGCGGAAAGACGACGCACCACACATCGACGTGTCATCAAGTGCACTGCGGCCTTAAACCTGAAAGAATTCTCCTCCCTCTGCTCCCCCTGGGCGGCCAGGCCCCCCTCCTCCTCTTCCTCCTGCAAAAACGGCGCCGACTGACCTGAGGCACCAGACAGAAATACATTTAACTGCCATGGCATCACTAGGATTGCAGTCACCTGGTGCATTAAAACATGGTGTAACTCCTCCCCCAAAAAAGATGATTTTCCTGTTTTCTGAAAGTGCGCCAAAGATGCAGCATGTGGGACTTTTGGTGCGCTTTCAGAAAATGCAGGGAAAAAAAAAAAGCGCAATCTAATAGAAATCTATAGACTGCAGCTATAACTGCGGGTAAAATGTAGGAAGACCCTCTTTACATTACACAGCCCCTGTACCTCTGGACCCCTTTACATTACACAGCCCCTGTACCTCTGGACCCCTTTACATTACACAGCCCCTGTACCTCTGGACCTCTTTACATTACACAGCCCCTGTACCTCTGGACCCCTTTACATTACACAGCCCCTGTACCTCTGGACCCCTTTACATTACACAGCCCCTGTACCTCTGGACCCCTTTACATTACACAGTCCCTGTACCTCTGGACCTCTTTACATTACACAGCCCCTGTACCTCTGGACCCCTTTACATTACACAGCCCCCGTACCTCTGGACCCTCTTTACATTACACAGCCCCTGTACCTCTGGACCCCTTTACATTACACAGCCCCTGTACCTCTGGACCCTCTTTACATTACACAGCCCCTGTACCTCTGGACCCCTTTACATTACACAGCCCCTTTACCTCTGGACCCCTTTACATTACACAGCCCCCGTACCTCTGGATCCTCTTTACATTACACAGCCCCTGTACCTCTGGACCCCTTTACATTACACAGCCCCTGTACCTCTGGACCCTCTTTACATTACACAGCCCCTGTACCTCTGGACCCCTTTACATTACACAGTCCCCGTACCTCTGGACCCTCTTTACATTACACAGCCCCTGTACCTCTGGACCCCTTTACATTACACAGCCCCTGTACCTCTGGACCCTCTTTACATTACACAGCCCCTGTACCTCTGGACCCTCTTTACATTACACAGCCCCCGTACCTCTGTACCCCTTTACATTACACAGCCCCTGTACCTCTGGACCTCTTTACATTACACAGCCTCTGTACCTCTGGACCTCTTTACATTACACAGCCCCTGTACCTCTGGACCCCTTTACATTACACGGCCCCTGTACCTCTGGACCTCTTTACATTACACAGCCCCTGTACCTCTGGACCCCTTTACATTACACAGCCCCTGTACCTCTGGACCCTCTTTACATTACACAGCCCCTGTACCTCTGGACCCCTTTACATTACACAGCCCCTGTACCTCTGGACCCTCTTTACATTACACAGCCCCTGTACCTCTGGACCCCTTTACATTACACAGCCCCTGTACCTCTGGACCCTCTTTACATTACACAGCCCCTGTACCTCTGGACCCCTTTACATTACACAGCCCCTGTACCTCTGGACCCTCTTTACATTACACAGCCCCTGTACCTCTGGACCCTCTTTACATTACACAGCCACTGTACCTCTGGACCCTCTTTACATTACACAGCCCCCGTACCTCTGGACCCCTTTACATTACACAGCCCCCGTACCTCTGGACCCCTTTACATTACACAGCCCCTGTACCTCTGGACCCCTTTACATTACACAGCCCCCGTACCTCTGGACCCCTTTACATTACACAGCCCCTGTACCTCTGGACCCCTTCACATTACACAGCCCCTGTACCTCTGGACCCTCTTTACATTACACAGCCCCTGTACCTCTGGACCCTCTTTACATTACACAGCCCCCGTACCTCTGGACCCCTTTACATTACACAGCCCCTGTACCTCTGGACCCTCTTTACATTACACAGCCCCTGTACCTCTGGACCCTCTTTACATTACACAGCCCCCGTACCTCTGGACCCCTTTACATTACACAGCCCCTGTACCTCTGGACCCTCTTTACATTACACAGCCCCTGTACCTCTGGACCCCTTCACATTACACAGCCCCTATACCACTGGACCCCTTCACATTACACAGCCCCTATACCACTGGACCCCTTCACATTACACATCCACCCACAACTCTGGACCCCTTTACATTACACAGCCCCCGTACCACTGGACCCCTTCACATTACACAGCCCCTGTACCTCTGTACCCCTTTACATTACACAGCCCCCGTACCACTGGACCCCTTCACATTACACAGCCCCCGTACCTCTGGACCCCTTTACATTACACAGCCCCCGTACCACTGGACCCCTTCACATTACACAGCCCCCGTACCTCTGGACCCCTTTACATTACACAGCCCCCGTACCTCTGGACCCCTTTACATTACACAGCCCCCGTACCTCTGGACCCCTTTACATTACACAGCCCCTGTACCTCTGGACCCCTTTACATTACACAGCCCCCGTACCTCTGGACCCCTTTACATTACACAGCCCCTGTACCTCTGGACCCCTTCACATTACACAGCCCCTGTACCTCTGGACCCTCTTTACATTACACAGCCCCTGTACCTCTGGACCCTCTTTACATTACACAGCCCCCGTACCTCTGGACCCCTTTACATTACACAGCCCCTGTACCTCTGGACCCTCTTTACATTACACAGCCCCTGTACCTCTGGACCCCTTCACATTACACAGCCCCTATACCACTGGACCCCTTCACATTACACAGCCCCTATACCACTGGACCCCTTCACATTACACATCCACCCACAACTCTGGACCCCTTTGCATTACACAGCCCCCCACACCTCTGGACCCCTTTACATTACACATCTCCTCACACCTCTGGACCCCTTTACATTACACATCACCCCACACCACCCCCCCTCATGGAACCCTTTAGATTATACAGCCCCCCCCCAAATGAACCATTTAGATTATATATACAGTATATATACACAGCCCGCCCCCATGAACCATTTACATTACATTATACAACCCCCCCCCCCATGGAATCCTTTAGATGATATATACAGCCCCCCACTCCCCCCCCCCCCATCCTCCCATCCTACCTTATTAGGAGAGCAGAGCAGGGAGCAGTCAGTGTAAAGCAGAACAGGGCAAGGAGAATCATCATCAGCGCTGAATATAGAGCGGGAATTACTGAAGTTAAACTTGCTAGTTCACAGCAGGTGATTGGTTGCTAGGGGGTCCTAGCAACCAATCACCTGCTCATTAATCGGCAGTGTCCGCCCGGGACCGCCCCACTGTATATTCAGCGCTGATGATTCTCCCTGTGGCTGTGCTGTTCTACACTCGCTGCCTCTTGCTACGCTCTCCAGGGTCAGTTAGCGGCAGACTCGGCAGTTTGGTGGCCGGCTCTGGGTGTCACCCTGGGGCTCCCTGGCACTCCCCAATGTGTAGCACCCGGGGCGGACCGCCCCCCCCCCCCGCCCCCTTGTTGGTACACCACTGGAGTGCGTGCACTGCGGGGCCTGGCTGGCTGGAGACTGGACTGGAGAATTGCTATACACCCACAGACAGTCTACTGGTGTAGCGCGTAGCGCTGCTGCGCCCGGCATTTAATGTTGTGGATGTCAGGATGTGGAGTGTGCGGATGCGGCCCCCGGCGACCTGGCGTGTCGCAAGGTGAAGGACAACTCTATTCATTAAAAAAAAAAAAATGTTTGGGAAGGATCATGCGAGGCCCCTTTAAGTGCGAGGCCTTCGGCGACCGCCTTACCGGCTTAATTAGAGAGCCGCCTCTGATTGCATACATGGGTGGTCAGAGATTGCATACAGTATGTTTCTCTCTGTCTCTCTCTCTCATGTGTCTTCCTGGAGGCGGGGAAGGGATATAGAGGGCGGCAACTTCCTCCTGAGCCAACGTTTCTATAGCAACCTGTACTATGCCTAAAGCATAGTACTGCCCATGTGCGGGATTTCCTGCTGCATTCTGGGTAGCCAGAATGAACAGCAATCAGGAAGAAGGTCAGTAAGTCTTACACTGCTGCTTCAGACGCCCTTAGTAAAGATGACAACGCACAGGCAGCAGTTTTAAAAGTAAGATTTTCACTAAACAAATACACTGTTCAACTCATAAATATGCAAATAGCGGTTTTATGAAGCGAGATGTATTAATATTACTGTGCTATTTTTGTTAAAAGAATTATTCTGAGGGTGGAACTCCGCTTTAAGACCGGAAGATTTTACCCCATTCCTTACCAGGCCATATTTTGCGAGTCTGCACTGCGTTAATTTAATGGACAATTGCGCGGTCGTGCGACGCTGTACCCAAATTAAAATTTATGTCTCTTTTTTCCCACAAATAGAGCTTTCTTTTGGTGGTATTTGATCACCTGTGTGATTTTTATTTTTTGCGCTATAAACAAAAAAAAGAGCGACAATTTTGAAAAAAATAACAATATTTTTCAAATTTATTTATATGAAATCCCCCCCCCCCCCCCAAAAAATGTAAAAATCAAAATTTTTTAAAATTTTAGGCCAATTTGTTTTCTGCTACATAACAAAAAAACACGCAATAAGCGTATTTTGATTGGTTTGCGCACAAGTTATCGCAGCTACTAACTACGGGAAATTTATGTCATTTTTATTGTTTTTTTTTAAACTAGTAATGGCGGTGATCTGCAATTTTTTTTGCGGGACTGTGACATTGCGGGGGACAGATCGGACCCTTGACTGACATTTTTGACACTTTTGGGGGTACCAGTGACATTACTACAGTAATCAGTGCTATAAATATGCACTGTTACTCTAAAAATGACACTGGCAGGGAAGGGGTTAACTTTTCTTGGTGATCAAGGGGTTAATGTATGCCTGGTGCTTACTGACGTGTGTGGGGGGAGGGGACTGTGTGACACAGGCACAGATCACAGGTTCAGCTGTAATCTGTCCCTTCCTGTCACTTAGGAGATCCGCCCGCTTTGTTTACACAATCGGGGGATCTCCTCACTCGATCCCCGACGATCGGGGAAAAGCGGCGCTGATCACCGCCGCTCCTCCCCTGGCCCGACTCCCGCTGTGACTGAATACAGCGGGAGCGAGCCTCCAGCGACACGCGCGCGCCACCCACAAGGGGGGGAGTCCAGCGACATAGACCTATGTCGCTGGACGATAACGAGCCACTTTGCCGCAGTACGCTCAATATGAGCGGTTGGCAAGTGGTTAATAATGCCGTCAGAGTCTCCCTTAATAATGCCTTCAGAGTCCCCTTTAATAATGTGGCCAGAGTCCCCTTTATTGTGCCCCGATAAGAGCTGTGTTTGTGTTCTCTAATCAGACAATATTCCTATATATATATATATATATATATATATATATATATATATATATACACACATATATATATATATATATATATATATTTTTTTTTTTTTTTTTTATTTATTAATTCTTCCATTTATATATAAAAAAAATATATATATAATTGTTTTTTAATATTTAGACCAAACTGTGGGTCGCGACCCACAGTTTGGGAAGTCCTATTGTAAGGCATAGATCATTTGTGTATTTATATTTATACAGATTTATATCCCATCTAGAAACAGTTTTTTTTTTTTTTTCATATACTTTATTTTTATATAAAATATATCAAAACAAATACTTCCCATCTGAGTACATTATACCCTGTACTTCTATACGCCGCATAACAATACAGTCCAATCATAAAACACAGTACAAAATGTCAGCTTCACAGAGTAATGAGACACCTCCTACTCTCTCTCTCTCTCTACTTATCGTCTATGTAACCCGATGGTGTACACAGAGCCTACCGTATATGTGCTGCTGAGCAGATAACTTCTACTGTCTGATTGGTAGGTGGGAGTGGTTTATGCAAATTACCCACAGAACTGCAGAGCTGATCACATGCTGAAGTGCCATGCTGTATTTATTCTTTTCTAATATATATATATTGTGCAGAATGAAATGTAAAGGCTTTAATATATATGTGCATTATGAAGTACATTGAATACAACATTTAAATGGCTTTTATTGTTCATGACAGAATTCATCACCGTATGTGAAAAGGCAGTTGTTATGGGCTCTCAGCAGTTACTGCCAGCCATTCACTCAGATTTGGCAAGTCTTGCCCTAGCAGACTGAAATAGGACGGGGCGAAGTCTCAGACTTGGATTTTATTATTATAGATTTGTACTTCTATATCAGACTTCCTGCTGGCATATGCTTTTCATTCATTACATTTTCCACAATGTTTTTCAAGTTTTTTTTTTAGCGCAGATATTTTATTTTTGTTTTATATCCAGCTTCAGAGAAGTGTTTGATATTGGAGATATATAGAGACAAACAGGAGATGAAATATATCTCCATTATTATTATTTGATTTATGGAGTTTGGACAGAACAGTCCAGGATTGGATATTTATGGAGCCTAAAGATGGATTTTGATGACATTCTCATATTTCTATATTATTTATGTGGTTTAGATATAAAACTGTCCCAGAATATTGTTGTCTCAGTCAGTCCTGTTATACTCACTGTAATTCCTCTATCCGGCTTGTTGTCAGAGCTTCCATCAGATCCCTGAAATGAGGACCCTCCAGATTGTTCCCAGACAGGTCCAGTGTCCTCAGTGTCTGGTTATTTCTTATTCCAGATGCCAGGTGGGGGCAGGAACTGTATGTCAGGTGAGTATAGGACAATCTGTAAAAGAAGAGAAGACTGTTACCAGAAGAAAATTAATTTCTCCCCCAGGAATGAATGTAACTATTCTCTATGGAGCAATATCAAGGACTGCTTGATAGTCACTCTGTAGGTTCCCCCTGGTTACCAGCACACGGCCATAAGCAAAGACAATTCCTTAATTCTCCTTGGCTCACTCCAATAATCAGTCCAGGGGTATTTGGTTGTTTTTGTGGTTTATTGTAAAATTGGGGATAGGAGACGGAAATAGTGGGATACTCCAATTTTACCTATTCACAGTGATTGAGGACTCCTATCTTCTCTGCTTTACTATAGATTTGGATCAGCCAGGCTGTTGATTCATCCTGCCACTTTGGATGAATGTGGATTAAGCCTCTTATCCTTAAGATGACTTGGTGAGCAACTAGTTATCTTCACTCTACACTCTCCATAGTATCCTCTCTCTCTTCTTCCGCTGACACCCGCCCACTGACTGTCCTACTTGCAGGGGTGGCCCCCCTCAGGTCAGGCCCATTGACATGAGTGCCTGTACTCACGATACTACAGTCCCAGGGTCTCCCCTCTCAGTCAGCTCTCCTGGGCCTCTGGGTTCAGCTCCTCTCCACCACTCCTCTGGCCCTCAGGACGACCTCCTGCGACCGCATTCCACCTCTACAGAGGAGGAGGCAGCCGCCTCCTTGGTCCGGACTCTCTCCAGCCAAAGACCCCGCAGCACATGTGCTCCTGGCTTTTATACAGTATCCCAGAATACAGTGAGGTGACCTGCCCTCTGCCAATCATCAGGACTGTATCAAAAGCCTATGCATCCATTTGTCATGTTTCCCGCCACTGTCCAACATGCCTCCCTATTGGACCAGAGTGAATCGCATGCTGAGCCCAATGAGCAGACCTCACTAACCGATCCTGCTCTCTGGTAGGCAGAGAACAATATAGATTTACCTGCAGTCCCTCTGGTAAGCAGACAGAGCTCAAATCTATACTCTCTCACTAGCACCTACCTAGGAGGGTGCTACATATACATACATGGAACTAATTTCTCTTTATTGGAATCATTTGTAGCACTACTCCCTTGGGAGCTGTTTGAAGCAGATTCCCCTGGGTTACCCATGACAACAACTTGTAATTTCCTATTACTTTAAGTGCTTGGCTCAGTCAGAAAACAGTCCAGGGTATTTGGTTTTTGTTGTTTTTATTTTAGAACTTGGGATGGGAGAAGGGATGAGTGGGATACTCCAACTGGATGAACTATGCACAATTTCAGGACTTCTAACTATGTTGAGTGCGGCAAGTCCGCTGCTTCACCTTGCCACTGTAGTGAAGTAGTTGATAAGCGAACTGTATAGTGAATTACTCTTCAGGGCCCCGCATGGCACCCCCTTTACCCTTACTCTTCAGGGTTCTTCTTGGCACCCCCTTTACTCTGATATACTGTGTGAGCTGACCTTCTTTTCTCTGACCTCACTGGAGTGGTCCCCCTTCCTGGGCAGACCCCTTGGTAAGCTCCCTGGTACTCACAGACACTGTTTTTCCCAGGTGACTCTGCCAGCAGCTCCACCGTCAGCTTTCCAGGATCCTTCAGGCTCAGCTCCACACCTCACAAGGCCGACTGCCTGTGACCACCTTCCTCTGACTGCAGGAGGAGAGACAGCCATCACCCTCCTCCTGGGACTCTGCTTCCCGCCAAAGATGCCCTGTCACATGTGCCCTTGTTTTTTTTTTTTTTTGAGCAATCCCAGGATGCACTGCAAAGGTGCCCTCCCACTGGGACTGTCACAAAAGCCTGTGTGTGACTGGCTGGGTTTCCTCCACTGTCCAACAGGCTCCCCTATTGGATACAGTGGGGACACTCCCTCAGACCCAGTGAATCACACATGGACACATGTAACAGGCACAACTAACAGATCAGGCTCCCCTGATAAGCAGATGAAGCATACAATGCTTTTAACCTAGCACCTATGTAGGAGGGTGCTACACATTTTTAATAGATCACTTTATAAAACATGATCTATCATCTACACCACGTGTCAAACACAAGTCCCCGGGGCTGAATGCGGCCCTCCAGGCCATTTCATGTGGCCCCCTTCTTCCCAGCAGCAGTACCACCAGGTAAGGGAGTGCACTGTGATGTAAGGGAGGGTGGAGGACTCTTGACTTCTAATGGTGGGGGTGCTCTTGACATTTGATGTAAGGGGGGTGGGGAGCTCTAGACATCTGCTTATAAGTATTATGAGAATACTATGATTCTGTGCCAGTTGAAAAGGAGGGTCACACACCGCTGGTATCATCCACAAGAAACTTTATTGGAGACTTCAGATAGAACACCATGGCAGAACCATGTTCTCTCTAAGCGGTCTCCAGTAAAGGTTCTTGTGGATGATACCAGCGGTGTGTGACCCTCCTTTTCAGACTTGCAGTAGATACATTTCTATAGTCTTACAAATAGAACTGCCCCTTTGAGGGCAACCATAATGCTGATGCGGCCCATGATTAAATTAAGTTTGACACCCCTGATCTACACTATTGGAGATTTCTCTTTTTGTGGATTCCAATTAGTAAATGTGAGATGAGAAGTTGATGAGGTGGTGTGATCCATTCATCATTCCTGTATGGGGATTGTACCATACACACTCACAATGACCTCTAGGCTTTCACCTCCAACCTTCTGCTAAGTCTTCCATTCAGTTGTGGGAATTCACTTTGATGGTCACAGAAGTCTCACTCATGTTGTGGAAACTTCATCAACTAAAAGGGACACCATTGTAGTTTGGGATTTCCTTTCAATATCATGGTGGAGGATTTGATCTTATGGTGTGGAGAAGATTTTATTATTACCGTTCTTTATTTGGACCTTTTTTGAAACTCAATACGAATATTGCTGCACTAATTAAGTGTTCTTGCCTATGGCAAATACACTTACTATTCTTTCACATACAGTATATATTATTCTTATTATAGTGAAAGCCTATAGGAAAATTTGGCACCCTATCTCCTCCCACAGTTTTTACCCTACATAGACAAGAAATATACCAAAATGAGCGTTGCTATTACTTTTTGGAAGGTTTCGCCAAACGGTTTGCGAAATATCGTTGTTTTTGTGGCAAAATTGGCCGAAATTGGCCCCATAGGAATGAATGGCGGAATGTTCAAAACTAGAGTGGAGATGAAGATTTCGAGAGGGGGAGCGAAGAAATCTTTCCACAATTTCTAAACTGCTGCCACTCCCTCATTTTTAAGGCCATCTACACAAATGTTACATCAAAACGTTCGCCTATCCCTGCTGCCACTTAACATGTCCACATCTAAGCCATAGCCCTAATACTTTTTACACTGTGACCGTTTGTTTCCAACTCATGCTGTGAAATTGGCCCCATAGGAATGAATGGCAGAATGTTCTAAACTACAGTGGGGAAATTGTGTGAAGTGTTCTTCCTATGTACTAGTGCCGCAGTCTTCCATATTATCAGTGGCGGCTGGTGCTCAAAATTTTTTTTTGGGGGGGGGGGGGGGGGCGCAAAAAAAAATATAATAGGTATTGCTTTGCGGCAAAAAAACGCTGTAAAAAATTGTGTGACTTAACAAACAATCATTAAGTTGGTTCAAGATTGACCAGCCTGTCCCCCATCAATGCACAGTGACCTGTCCAGCATGTCCCCCATCAATGCACAGTGACCTGACCAGCATGTCCCCCATCAATGCACAGTGACCTGACCAGAATGTCCCCCATCAATGCACAGTGACCTGACCAGCATGTCCCCATCAATGCACAGTGACCTGACCAGCATGTCCCCATCAATGCACAGTGACCTGACCAGCATGTCCCCATTAATGCATAGTGACCTGACCAGCATGTCCCCCATTCAATGCACAGTGACCTGACCAACATGTCCCCATTAATGCACAGTGACCTGACCAGCATGTCCCCCATCAATGCACAGTGACCTGACCAGCATGTCCCCATCAATGCACAGTGACCTGACCAGCATGTCCCCATCAATGCACAGTGACCTGACCAGCATGTCCCCATTAATGCACAGTGACCTGACCAGCATGTCCCCATTAATGCACAGTGACCACCTGACCAGCATGTCCCCATCAATGCACAGTGACCACCTGACCATCATGTCCCCATTTAATGCACAGTGAGCTGACCAGCATGTCCCCATTAATGCACAGTGATCTGACCAGCATGTCCCCATCAATGCACCGTGACCACCTGACCAGCATGTCCCCATCAATGCACAGTGACCACCTGACCAGCATGTACCCATTCAATGCACAGTGACCTGACCAGCATGTCCCCATTAATGCACAGTGACCTGACCAGCATGTCCCCATCAATGCACAGTGACCACCTGACCAGCATGTCCCCATCGATGCACAGTGACCTGACCAGCATGTCCCCAATAATGCACAGTGACCTGACCAGCATTTCCCCATTAATGCACAGTGACCACCTGACCAGCATGTCCCCATCAATGCACAGTGACCACCTGACCAGCATGTACCCATTCAATGCACAGTGACCTGACCAGCATGTCCCCATTAATGCACAGTGACCTGACCAGCATGTCCCCATCAATGCACAGTGACCACCTGACCAGCATGTCCCCATCGATGCACAGTGACCTGACCAGCATGTCCCCAATAATGCACAGTGACCTGACCAGCATGTCCCCATCCATGCACAGTGACCTGACCAGCATTTCCCCATTAATGCACAGTGACCACCTGACCAGCATGTCCCCATCAATGCATAGTGACCACCTGACCAGCATGTCCCCATCAATGCACAGTGACCACCTGACCAGCATGTCCCCATCAATGCACAGTGACCTGACCAGCATGTCCCCATTAATGCACAGTGACCTGACCAGCATGTCCCCATCAATGCACAGTGACCTGACCAGCATGTCCCATCAATGCACAGTGACCTGACCAGCATGTCCCCATTAATGCACAGTGACCTGACCAGCATGTCCCCATTAATGCACAGTGACCTGACCAGCATGTCCCCCATCCATGCACAGTGACCTGACCAGCATGTCCCCATTAATGCACAGTGACCTGACCAGCATGTCCCCATCAATGCACAGTGACCTGACCAGCATGTCCCCATTAATGCACAGTGACCTGACCAGCATTTCCCCCATTCATGCACAGTGACCTGACCAGCATGTCCCTATTAATGCACAGTGACCTGACCAGCATGTCCACATTAATGCACAGTGACCACCTGACCAGCATGTCCCCATCAATGCATAGAGATGTATAGAACTGTTCGCCGGCGAACAGTTCCCGGCGAACTTAGCATGTTCGCGTTCGCCGCTGCCGGCGAACATATGCGATGTTCGGTCCGCCCCCCATAAGACATCATTGAGGCAAACTTTGACCCTGAACTTTACAGTCAGCAGACACATTTCCAGCCAATCAGCGTACCTCCCTCCCACACCCTCCCACCTCCTATAAATAAGCAAGGGCAGCATCCATCTTAGATCATTCTGAAGCAGTGTGTGTAGTGAGAATAGGGAGAGAGCTGCTGCTGCTGCTGCTGCTGTTAAGCTAGGGACAGTTAGTCAGTGTTCCTGGTCTTGCAGTGTTCTTGGTCCACTACTGCTGTAATATCAGCACCCCAAAAAGCCCTTCTAAGGGCTGGTATTTGTGTTTTTTTTTTTTATATATATATATATATATATATATATATATATATACCTAGCGTCCCCAAAAGCCCTTTTAAGGGCTGGTAATTGAGTTGTTTCTTCATATATATATATATCTATATCTATCTAGTGTCCCCAAAAGCCCTTTTAAGGGCTGGTAATTGAGGATTTTTTTATTTTTATATATATACATATATATATATATATATATATAGTGTCCCCAAAAGCCCTTTCAAGGGCTGGTAAGGTAATAGATTTTTTTCTTTATATATATATATATATATATATATATCTATTGTACACTGCAGTTGCCTGCCCGCTGTGTGTGAGAGGCCACAGACCTACCACAGACTGTACTGTGTGCACACCACACTCATTTTGGGTGGCACAGGCACAGTACCTGGCATTTTAAAAAATATTTTTTTTTTCTCTGTCATAATTGCAGTGAGTGCTGTGTCAGGTCCACAGAGTGCACTGTACCCACTGCAGTGCACTGCCCACCACTGATATATATACGTTGGCACAGCATCTTGTTGCAATAAATTGAAAAAAAAAATATTTTTTATTATTGCAGTTGCCTGGGCTGCCAGTGACTGTCAGGTCCACAGAGTGTACTGTGCCCACTGCAGTGCCACTGTGTGCCCACCCACCACTGATATATAAGGTGGCACAGCAGCTTGCAAAGTAAAAAAAAAATATATATTTTTTTAAATTGCAGTTGCCTGGGTGCCAGTGACTGCTGTCAGGTCCACAGAGAGTGTACTGTGCCACTGCCCACCCACCACTGATATATAAGGTGGCACAGCAGCTTGCAAAGTAAAAAAAATATATATTTTTTTTTAAATTGCAGTTGCCTGGGTGCCAGTGACTGCTGTCAGGTCCACAGAGAGTGTACTGTGCCACTGCCCACCCACCCACCACTGATATATAAGGTGGCACAGCAGCTTGCAAAGTAAAAAATATATATATATTTTTTTAAATTGCAGTTGCCTGGGTGCCAGTGACTGCTGTCAGGTCCACAGAGAGTGTACTGTGCCACTGCCCACCCACCACTGATATATAAGGTGGCACAGCAGCTTGCAAAGTAAAAAAATATATATATATTTTTTAAATTGCAGTTGTCTGGGTGCCAGTGACTGCTGTCAGGTCCACAGAGAGTGTACTGTGCCACTGCCCACCCACCACTGATATATAAGGTGGCACAGCAGCTTGCAAAGTAAAAAAAAATATATATATTTTTTAAATTGCAGTTGCCTGGGTGCCAGTGACTGCTGTCAGGTCCACAGAGAGTGTACTGTGCCACTGCCCACCCACCACTGATATATAAGGTGGCACAGCAGCTTGCACTCATAGTACAACAGTAACAACACATTAAAAAAAAAATGACAGGCAGAGGCAGGCCACCCCGCAAGGGCCGTCGTGGTCGTGGTGCTGTGATTTCCTTAGGCTCTAGAATAATGCCCAGTGTTCAGAGGCCACCACAGCCCCTGAACTCAAAAAATTCTGAGGCCATAGTTGACTGGCTTACACAGGACACCCAATCGTCTACAGCTTCCGCTCGGAACCTTAATGCACCATCCTCCTCCAGCTCAGCTTCGGGCACCTCTCAATTTACCACTCGCCAGCCCGCCGGCACCACCACCAACACTAGCACCACAGCCGCTTCACTTGATCCGTCAGAGGAGTTATTTTCACATCAGTTTGAAGAAATAAGTGATGCGCAACTATTAGTGCCAGAGGATGTAGATAACGGGGATATGTCTCAGTCAGGCAGCATTATACACATGGACGTACATTGTGATGATGATGATGTTGTACCTGCTGCTGCTGCCTTTGCTGAGTTGTCAAGTGAAGCGGCTGATGATGACGATGTGTCTGTGGATGTCACCTGGGTGCCTGCTCGAAGAGCAGAAGAAGAGGGGGAAAGTTCAGATGGGGAGACAGAGAGGAGGAGGAGACGAGTTGGAAGCAGGGGGAGGAGGTCATCGCAAGGAGCTAGTGGCGCAGTCAGACAGCATGTAGATTCGGCACCCGGGGTCAGCCAGACAGCACGCCAATCAACGCAAGCTGTTGCCACCACCAGAATGCCGTCCTTGCAAAGCTCAGCAGTGTGGCATTTTTTTTGTGTGTCTGCCTCTGATATCAGCGATGCCATTTGTAACCTGTGCCAAAAGAAACTGAGTCGTGGGAAGTCCAACACCCACCTAGGTACAACTGCTTTGCGAAGGCACATGATCTCACATCACAAACGCCTATGGGATCAACACATGAGTAAAAGCAGCACACAAACTGAAAGCCACCATCCTCCTCCTGGTCCAGCATCTTCAGCCACGTCAACCACTGCTGTCCTCCATGCCCCCTATCAACAACCCGCCCCTCCGCCTCTCACCTTCAGCAGTTCCTGCTCGTCACCTGCCCACAGTCAGGTGTCTGTGAAGGAAATGTTTGAGCGCAAAAAGCCAATCTCGCAGAGTCACCCCCTTGCCCGGCGTCTGACAGCTGGCTTGTCGGAACTCTTAGCCCGCCAGCTTTTACCATACAAGCTGGTGGAGTCTGAGGCCTTCAAAAAATTTGTCGCTATTGGGACACCGCAGTGGAAGGTACCCGGCCGAAATTATTTTTCACAAAAGGCAATCCCCAACCTGTACTCTATTGTGGAAAAAGAAATCATGTCACGTCTGGCACACAGTGTTGGGGCAAGGGTCCATCTGACCACTGATAGCTGGTCTGCAAAGCACGGTCAGGGCAGGTATATAACGTACACTGTGCATTGGGTAAACCTGCTGGCGGCTGCCAAGCATGGAATGCGTGGCTCTGCTGCAGAGGAGTTGGTGACACCGCCACGACTTGCAGGCAGGCCTGCTGCCACCTCCTCTACTCCTCCTACTCCATCCTCTATGCTAACCTCCTCGGCTGAGTCCTCTTCTGCTGTTGCGTCTTGCTCCACACCAACTGCACCCCCCCAGCTCCCCAGGGGCTATTCCACATGCCGGATACGACAGTGTCACGCTGTCTTGGGGTTGACTTGCCTGAAAGCAGAGAGTCACACCGGACCAGCACTACTGTCCGCCCTGAATGCACAGGTGGATCAGTGGCTGACCCCGCACCAACTGGAGATCGGCAAAGTGGTGTGTGACAACGGGAGCAATTTGTTGGCGGCATTGAATTTGGGCAAGTTGACACATGTGCCGTGCATGGCACATGTGTTGAATCTGATTGTGCAACGTTTTGTGCAGAAGTACCCAGGCTTACAGGACGTCCTCAAGCAGGCCAGGAAGGTGTGTGGCCATTTCAGGCGTTCCTACACGGCCATGGCGCACTTTGCAGATATTCAGCGGCGAAACAACATGCCAGTGAGGCGCTTGATTTGCGACAGCCCGACACGTTGGAATTCAACACTGCTAATGTTCGACCGCCTGCTCCAACAAGAAAAAGCGGTCAACGAGTATTTGTATGACCGGGGTGCTAGGACAGCCTCTGCGGAGCTGGGTATTTTTTTGCCACGCTACTGGACGCTCATGCGCAATGCCTGTAGGCTCATGCGTCCTTTTGAGGAGGTGACAAACCTAGTGAGTCGCACTGAAGGCACCATCAGCGACATCATCCCATATGTTTTTTTCCTGGAGCGTGCCCTGCGAAGAGTGCTGGATCAGGCCGTAGATGAGCGTGAAGAGGAAGAGGAAGAGTTGTGGTCACCATCACCACCACCAGAAACAGCCTTACCATCGATTGCTGGACCTGCGGCAACACTGGAAGAGGAGTGTGAGGAAGAGGAGTCAGAGGAGGAATGTGGCTTTGAGGAGGAGGAACACCAACCACAGCAGGCATCCCAGGGTGCTCGTTGTCACCTATCTGGTACCCGTGGTGTTGTACGTGGCTGGGGGGAAGAACACACCTTCAATGACATCAGTGAGGACGAGGAATTGGACATGAGTAGCTCGGCATCCAACCTTGTCCAAATGGGGTCTTTCATGCTGTCATGCCTGTTGAGAGACCCTCGTATAAAAAGGCTGAAGGAGAACGACCTGTACTGGGTGGCCACGCTACTAGACCCCCGGTATAAGCAGAAAGTCTGTGACATGTTACCCAATTACCGGCAGTCGCAAAGGATGCAGCAGCTACAAAATAAGTTAAAAACTATGCTCTACACAGCGTATAAGGGTGATGTCACAGCACAACGGGAATCCAACAGGGGAAGAGGTGAAAGTAATCCTCCTCCTACCACCACAACCACGCCGGCAAGGACAGGACGCTTTACAGACGTCTTGTTGATGGAGGACATGCGGAGCTTTTTTAGTCCTATGCATCGCCACAGCCCTTCGGGGTCCACCCTCAGAGAACGACTCGACCGACAGGTAGCAGACTACCTTGCCTTAACTGCAGATATCGACACTCTGAGGAGCGATGAACCCCTTGACTACTGGGTGTGCAGGCTTGACCTGTGGCCTGAGCTATCCCAGTTTGCCATTGAACTTCTGGCCTGCCCCGCTTCAAGTGTGCTGTCAGAAAGGACCTTCAGCGCAGCAGGAGGTATTGTCACTGAGAAGAGAAGTCGCCTAGGTCAAAAAAGTCTTGATTACCTCACGTTTATTAAGATGAATGAGGCATGGATCCCGAAGGGACTGACAGTGGGGGATGCATTTGACTAAAAAAGGCCTGGTGATGACTGAGATGCCTTGGCCTAAAAATGGTCCACACGCTGCTGTATATAATCATTCTCTGCATGCCGGATGACTTACGTGACGTCTCCGCCACCAACTACGGTTCAAGCAGCAATGTTTTAGTGCACTTTCTGCCTTAAAACCTCAATTTTTCAGGCCGCTGCTACAGCAGCGGCTGCAACAATACCTACTTTTTCATGCATGTGTACATGCCTAATTTTTCTGGCCTCTGGTGCTACACTGTGGCTGCAAAAAAACAAAAAACAAAAAAAAAGGCACATACATGTGTCAATTCCCCTTCGTGATCGTTACCTTGTCGTGGTGAAGGGGCTTGCGTATCACAATGAAGCGATCACCTCTAGGATTGTGTTGGCACACCCCAGATGATAAGGTCGTTGCTTCATTGTGTACAGACCAAAAGCGATCCGCAGGATAATTTTTCATAAAAAAAAACATTCATTTTCTTTCATTCTTTCTGCGGAGCTGGGTATTTTTTGGCCGCGTTACTGAATGCTCATGAACAATGGCTGTAGGCTCATGCGTCCTTTTGCGGAGATGACAACCCTGGTGGTCAGTCGAACCCAAGGCAACATCATCGACCTCATCCCATATGCGTTTTTTCTGGAGCGTGCCCTGCGAAGAGTACTGGATCAGGCTGTAGATGAGCATGAAGAGGAAGAGTTGTGGTCCTCATCACCACCAGAAGCAGCCTTGTCGTTGTCAATTGCTGGACCTGTGGCAACGCAGAGAGAGGAGTCTGAAGAAGAGAAGTCAGAGGAGGAAGGTGGCTTTGAGGAGGTGGAATACCAGCCACAGCAGGCGTCCCAGGGGGCTTGTTCTCACCTTTCGGGGACCCTTGGTGTTGTATGTGGCTGGGTGGAGGAAGAGACCTTCAATGATGTCAGTGAGGACAAGGAACGGGACATGGCTAGCTTGGTATCCAACCTTGTGCAAATTGGGAGTTTGCGGTTGTGCAAATGGACTGACTGACTGTTAAACGGGGAGTTTGGTCTGTCAGAGTTTGGTCTGTCACTGTGAAGCGGGCAACGGGCGTAACCCTTACACTACTTGACCGATAAAACATCATACCTGATCGTATTCACACACTGGATGTTTTAGTGCTGGTTTACACTGCCGCTACCACTAAAGTAGCGTCGCTTCCAGTGCGACTTTGGCGCGACTTAGCGCGACTTTGGCGCGACCTCATCGCGAGGTGACTTTTTATTTGGCCAATCACAATATCATGTTTTGTTACCGTCACCTAATTTCCTTTTCCTGTTTTTTGTTTTACATATTTCCCCATGTGTGCAGTGTTGTCTGTGTCATAGCTCAACTGATAGGCATGTTTGCCTTGGCATATCATATTTCAGCTTGCCAGAAAGAAAAAAAGACAGCTAGAAAGACACTGCATTAGTTTTCTACTAAAAATCATAAGAAAAATGCTGTTTTTTTTGGGTTGTGGACATACTACAGAGCTGAAACTTGACAGGTACACTTTTTAGACCCCCCAGACACTAAATACAAAAAATGACATGCCTGCCTAAAAAAATGCCCGATAAATGCCTGCAAGAGAAAAAGACAGCCGCAGAGAAGCCGTATTCCTGAAAATATAAGAAAAATGCTGTTTTTTAGGGGTTCTGGACATGCTACAGATCTGAAACTTGACAGGTACACTTTTGTGACCCCCCAGACACTAAATACAAAAAATGACATGCCTGCCTAAAAAAATGCCCGATAAATGCCTGCAAGAGAAAAAGACAGCCGCAGAGAAGCCGTATTCCTGAAAATATAAGAAAAATGCTGTTTTTTAGGGGTTCTGGACATGCTACAGATCTGAAACTTGACAGGTACACTTTTGTGACCCCCCAGACACTAAATACAAAAAATGACATGCCTGCCTAAAAAAATGCCCGATAAATGCCTGCAAGAGAAAAAGACAGCCGCAGAGAAGCCGTATTCCTGAAAATATAAGAAAAATGCTGTTTTTTAGGGGTTCTGGACATGCTACAGAGCTGAAACTTGACAGGTACACTTTTGTGACCCCCCAGACACTAAATACAAAAAATGACATGCCTGCCTAAAAAAATGCCCGATAAATGCCTGCAAGAGAAAAAGACAGCCGCAGAGAAGCCGTATTCCTGAAAATATAAGAAAAATGCTGTTTTTTAGGGGTTCTGGACATGCTACAGATCTGAAACTTGACAGGTACACTTTTGTGACCCCCCAGACACTAAATACAAAAAATGACATGCCTGCCTAAAAAAATGCCCGATAAATGCCTGCAAGAGAAAAAGACAGCCGCAGAGAAGCCGTATTCCTGAAAATATAAGAAAAATGCTGTTTTTTAGGGGTTCTGGACATGCTACAGAGCTGAAACTTGACAGGTACACTTTTGTGACCCCCCAGACACTAAATACAAAAAATGACATGCCTGCCTAAAAAAATGCCCGATAAATGCCTGCAAGAGAAAAAGCCAGCCGCAGAGAAGCCGTATTCCTGAAAATATAAGAAAAATGCTGTTTTTTAGGGGTTCTGGACATGCTACAGAGCTGAAACTTGACAGGTACACTTTTGTGACCCCCCCAGACACTAAATACAAAAAATGACATGCCTGCCTAAAAAAATGCCCGATAAATGCCTGCAAGAGAAAAAGCCAGCCGCAGAGAAGCCGTATTCCTGAAAATATAAGAAAAATGCTGTTTTTTAGGGGTTCTGGACATGCTACAGAGCTGAAACTTGACAGGTACACTTTTTAGACCCCCCAGACACTAAATACAAAAAATGACATGCCTGCCTAAAAAAATGCCCGATAAATGCCTGCAAGAGAAAAAGCCAGCCGCAGAGAAGCCGTATTCCTGAAAATATAAGAAAAATGCTGTTTTTTAGGGGTTCTGGACATGCTACAGAGCTGAAACTTGACAGGTACACTTTTGTGACCCCCCAGACACTAAATACAAAAAATGACATGCCTGCCTAAAAAAATGCCCGATAAATGCCTGCAAGAGAAAAAGCCAGCCGCAGAGAAGCCGTATTCCTGAAAATATAAGAAAAATGCTGTTTTTTAGGGGTTCTGGACATGCTACAGAGCTGAAACTTGACAGGTACACTTTTGTGACCCCCCAGACACTAAATACAAAAAATGACATGCCTGCCTAAAAAAATGCCCGATAAATGCCTGCAAGAGAAAAAGCCAGCCGCAGAGAAGCCATATTCCTGAAAATATAAGAAAAATGCTGTTTTTTAGGGGTTCTGGACATGCTACAGAGCTGAAACTTCACAGGTACACTTTTTAGACCCCCCAGATGCTAAATCCAAAGAAATTTTTTATTTTTATTTTTTTTTAATTTTTCCAATAATTGGCTCTCTTTCAAAAAATTATAATTTTTAAGAACTTTTTTTTGCGTGATCCCTCTCCGGCATGCCACAGTCCAGGTGTTAGTCCCCTTGAAACAACTTTTCCATCACTATTGTGGCCAGAAAGAAAGAAAGAGTCCCTGTGTGTTTTAAAATTCGCCTGCCTATTGAAGTCTATGGCGGTTCGCCCGGTTCGCCGGTTCGCGAACATTTGCCGATGTTCGCGTTCGCCGTTCGCGAACCGCGAATTTTAGGTTCGCGACATCACTATCAATGCATAGTGACCACCTGACCAGCATGTCCCCATCAATGCACAGTGACCACCTGACCAGCATGTCCCCATAAATGCACAGTGACCTAACCAGCATGTCCCCATTAATGCACAGCGACTTAACCAGCATGATGTCCCCCCATCTATGCACAGTGACCTGACCAGCATGTCCCCATTAATGCACAGTGACCACCTGACCACAGTCATGTCACACATGTCACAGTCATGTCACAGGTCAGGTCATGTCACAGGTCATGTCACAGGTCATGTCACAGGTCAGGACACAGGTCAGGTCACAGGTCATGTCACAGGTCAGGTCATAGGTCATGTCACAGTCATGTCATAGGTCAGGTCACAGGTCAAGTCACAGGTCATGTTACAGTCATGTCAGGTCACAGGTCATGTCACAGGTCATGTCACAGGTCAGGTCACAGGTCATGTTACAGTCATGTCACAGGTCAGGTCACAGGTCAAGTCACAGGTCATGTCACAGGTCATGTTACAGTCATGTCAGGTCAGGTCACAGGTCAGGTCACAGGTCATGTCACGTCACAGGTCAGGTCATGTCACAGGTCAGGTGATAGGTCATGTCACAGGTCATGTCACAGTCATGTCACAGGTCATGTCACAGGTCAGGTCATAGGTCATGTTACAGTCATGTCAGGTCAGGTCACAGGTCATGTCACAGGTCATGTCACAGTCATGTCACAGGTCATGTTACAGTCATGTCAGGTCAGGTCACATGTCATGTCACAGGTCATGTCAGGTCAGGTCACAGGTCATGTTACAGTCATGTCACAGGTCATGTCACAGTCATGTCACAGGTCATGTCACAGGTCAGGTCATAGGTCATGTTACAGTCATGTCTGGTCATGTCACAGATCATGTCACAGGTCATGTCACAGGTCATGTTACAGTCATGTCAGGTCAGGTCACAGGTCATGTCACAGGTCATGTCAGGTCAGGTCACAGGTCATGTCACAGGTCATGTCGCAGTCATGTCACAGGTCATGTCACAGGTCATGTTACAGTCATGTCAGGTCACAGGTCATGTCACAGGTCATGTCACAGGTCATGTCACAGTCATGTCACAGGTCATGTTACAGTCATGTCAGGTCACAGGTCATGTCACAGTCATGTCACAGGTCATGTCACAGGTCATGTTACAGTCATGTCAGGTCAGGTCACAGGTCATGTCACAGGTCATGTCACAGGTCATGTCACAGGTCATGTCACAGGTCATGTTACAGTCACGTCAGGTCAGGTCACAGGTCATGTCACAGTCATGTTACAGTCATGTTAGGTCAGGTCACAGGTCAGGTCACAGGTCATGTCACAGGTCAGGTCACAGGTCATGTCACAGGTCAGGTCACAGGTCATGTCACAGTCATGTCACAGGTCATGTTACAGTCATGTCAGGTCACAGGTCATGTCACAGGTCATGTTACAGGTCATGTCACAGTCATGTCACAGGTCATGTTACAGTCATGTCAGGTCAGGTCACAGGTCATGTCACAGGTCATGTTACAGTCACGTCAGGTCACAGGTCATGTCACAGTCATGTTACAGTCAGGTCATGTCACAGGTCATGTCACAGGTCATGTCACAGGTCATGTCACAGTCATGTCACAGGTCATGTTACAGTCAGGTCACAGGTCATGTCACAGGTCAGGTCACAGGTCACATCACAGTCATGTCACAGGTCATGTCACAGTCATGTCACAGGTCATGTCACAGTCATGTCACAGGTCATGTCACAGGTCATGTCACAGTCATGTCACAGTCATGTCACAGGTCATGTCACAGGTCATGTTACAGTCATGTCAGGTCAGGTCACAGGTCATGTAACAGTCATGTCACAGGTCATGTCACAGGTCATGTCACAGGTCATGTTACAGGTCATGTTACAGTCACGTCAGGTCACAGGTCATGTCACAGTCATGTTACAGTCAGGTCATGTCACAGGTCATGTCACAGGTCATGTCACAGGTCATGTCACAGTCATGTCACAGGTCATGTTACAGTCAGGTCACAGGTCATGTCACAGGTCAGGTCACAGGTCACATCACAGTCATGTCACAGGTCATGTCACAGTCATGTCACAGGTCATGTCACAGGTCATGTCACAGTCATGTCACAGTCATGTCACAGGTCATGTCACAGGTCATGTTACAGTCATGTCAGGTCAGGTCACAGGTCATGTAACAGTCATGTCACAGGTCATGTTACAGGTCATGTTACAGTCACGTCAGGTCACAGGTCATGTCACAGTCATGTTACAGTCAGGTCATGTCACAGGTCATGTCACAGGTCAGGTCACAGGTCATGTCACAGTCATGTCACAGGTCATGTCACAGGTCATGTTACAGTCATGTCAGGTCACAGGTCATGTCACAGGTCATGTCACAGGTCATGTCACAGGTCATGTCACAGTCATGTCACAGTCATGTCACAGGTCATGTCACAGGTCATGTTACAGTCATGTCAGGTCAGGTCACAGGTCATGTAACAGTCATGTCACAGGTCATGTCACAGGTCATGTTACAGGTCATGTTACAGTCACGTCAGGTCACAGGTCATGTCACAGTCATGTTACAGTCAGGTCATGTCACAGGTCATGTCACAGTCATGTCACAGGTTATGTTACAGTCAGGTCACAGGTCATGTCACAGTCATGTCACAGGTCATGTTACAGTCAGGTCACAGGTCACATTACAGTCATGTCACAGGTCATGTCACAGTCATGTCACAGGTCATGTCACAGGTAATGTCACAGGTCATGTCACAGTCATGTCACAGGTCATGTCACAGTCATGTCACAGTCATGTCACAGGTCATGTCACAGGTCATGTTACAGTCATGTCAGGTCAGGTCACAGGTCATGTAACAGTCATGTCACAGGTCATGTCACAGGTCATGTCACAGGTCATGTTACAGGTCATGTTACAGTCACGTCAGGTCACAGGTCATGTCACAGTCATGTTACAGTCAGGTCATGTCACAGGTCATGTCACAGGTCAGGTCACAGGTCATGTCACAGTCATGTCACATGTCATGTTACAGTCATGTCAGGTCACAGGTCATGTCACAGGTCATGTCACAGTCATGTCACAGGTCATGTTACAGTCATGTCAGGTCAGGTCACAGGTCATGTCACAGTCATGTCACGTCAGGTCACAGGTCATGTCACAGGTCAGGTCACAGGTCACAGTCATGTCACAGGTCATGTCACAGGTCATGTCACAGTCATGTCACAGGTCATGTTACAGGTCATGTCACAGGTCATGTCACAGGTCATGTCACAGTCATGTCACAGGTCATGTCACAGGTCAGGTCATAGGTCATGTCACAGGTCATGTCACAGTCATGTCACAGGTCATGTCACAGGTCATGTCACAGGTCATGTCACAGGTCATGTCATAGGTCATGTCATAGGTCATGTCACAGGTCAGGTCATAGGTCAGGTCACAGGTCATGTCACTTACCTGCTCTTGGGCTGGCTCACCTGACTGGACAGACTGCTGTGCTGTGGGCTGCTGAAGACGGGAGACACGTCGCTCCTGGGTCAAGAGGAACAGCTCTCCCACATGGTGCTCCCCCCGCAGGTTCAGGCCATGACACGCCGACACTGGACATGGACACCCCGACTTCTCCGGCACTGCAGGCAGCTCTTTTGCCGATCGGATCTTCTCCCCTCCTCGCGACTCCTCGATCAGATCTTGCAGAGCGGCGGCGGTGGCTTCTCCCCTCCTCGCGACTCCTCTTCTGCGGCGGCGGGAAGCTGACCGGGCGGTGACGGTAAATGACTGATGCACGCACCAGTACTGCCCCCAACGAGGTCAGCATGGATGTCCTGAATCATGATTGGTCCAGGCTGGAGTCTGGACCAATCATGATCCAAGACATCACAAAAGGGGGGTGGTGTAGCGCCGTGCTCTGCGATACAGTTACGCCCCAGAAGGCCGCCAATCGGCGCCTCTGCGGGTGGAAAACCCCACCCCCCCATAGGCACCAATGAGGCGGACGCCCCTTGTGGGCAAATTTTTTTTTTTTTTAATCTTTTTTTTTTTCTTTTTCTTTTTTTTTTTTTAGGGGGGGGGGAGGGGGCGGCGCCCCTGCGCCCCCTATCGGCCGGCCGCCACTGCATATTATACTAGATGTGTGAACTCCACCAATACTCATCAAATATAACAATTACATTCACTACAAAAATGCACTTTCATACATGTGAGCAAGGGAAGATCTGCAACCTGTTCACAGCTCCTTCAATCTATATAACATATAATGTGCAAAAATACATAAACATGAAGAGCAACAAAGTTATCTTTAAAAAAGGAAAACATCAAGAGAAAGTTAATAAATGTGAAAAAGCGAATTTCCCATTCACCTCTACTTCCATCTCCAATCACCAAACAGTGACTTGTGCAGTAACAGAAATAATAATTCCCAAAGATTCATCCAGATGGTTTAAATCAATGCTGATCAGCTGCCACCTCTTTGCAGCAACTTCAGTCAACCTCCACCACACCAGTGAGGAAACAGGTCACTTACCAAAAGGTTTGTCCCCACAAGCAAGGCCCAGACATGCATGTTTATATCCTTCCAGCAGCGCCACTCCGCTCAAGCTGGCTTCCGATGAGAACAGACTGTGCCATGGAATGTCACACCTCCAGGTAGTATCTCCAATATCACCCAAGGTATCCAGACAATGGCCGCAATCACATCACATAGAAAAGAAAAAGCCTCCATAGTACATAATCCTTAACCACTTTACGACCGCCCGCCGCATTTATAATGTGGCAGGCAAGGCAGCCGCTCCTGCGTGAACCGCCGTAGGTATATGTCGGTCGCGCGAAGGCAGCTAGGGGGCAAATGCGTGCCTTCCAGCGAGGAAGCCGATGCATGGGGCAGGCGACTCCAATTTCCGCCTGACACCCGCGATCATTCCCCGCTGAGAGAGAAGGATGGTCGGCTGTTGTAAACACAGCTGGCTGTTCTCCCTGGAATGATCATAGAGCCCCTGTGATCCTGCTATATAGGATTACAGATCTCTGTGTTTATTTTACAAGCCAAGCCCCCGCGTTTAGAAACACGCCCCTAGATACACATTTGACCCCTTGATCACCCACAGTGTTAACCCCTTCCCTGCCAGTGTCATTATTACAGTAACAGTGCATATTTTGAGCACTGATTACTGTAGTAATGTCACTGGTCCCCCCAAAAGTGTCAAAAATGTCAGTTAGGGGTCTGATCTGTCCGCCACAATGTCGCAATCCCACTAAAAATAGCAGATTGCCGCCAATACTAGAAAAAAAAATAAATAAAAATGACATAAAATCTTTCCCGTAGTTAGTATATGCAATAACTTTTGTGCAAACCAAGCAAAATACGCTTATTGCAATTTTTTTACCAAAAATATGTAGCAGAAAACAAATTGGCCTAAAATATTAAAAAAAAAATGGATTTTTGACTTACTGTAAAATCCTTTTCTCAAGTTCATTGACAGACGCAGTTCTCTCTGATTCATATCAGTAAGGTAATACTGCCCCCTACAGGAGTAGGACACTAGGGAGAAAAAAGTTCTGGCTATGCCTATGAGCAGTTCCGGAGGGTACACCCTCTCTCTTCCTGCATAGGATGTCAGTTTTGTATCAAAGCAGTGTCAGAAAAGTAACACCAACCCAACTCAAAATAGAGGGGCGGGTACTGCGTCCGTCAATGAACTTAAGAGAAAAGGATTTTACGGTAAGTCAAAAATCCAGTTTTCTCTATCGTTCATTATTGAAAGCAGTTCTCTCTGATTCATATCAGTAGGGACGTCCCAAAGCATTGCCATAAAATGAGGGGTGGGAACAGCAGAAAAGAACAAATCCCCAAGGCCAAACATAGCCAACCAGCCAACATAGGACTCATCAGAACAAAAGATGAGACCCACCTGAAAACAAAAACAGTAAAATACCTCAAGGAAGGTCAAAAGCCCCTCCAAACAGCAGCCAGCAAAAAAACCTTGCGGCTGAAAAGAGGCATCTGCAGATGTCAGCACATCCACCTTATAAAACGTGGTAAAGGAGCGAAAAGACTACCAGGTAGGCGTCTTGCAACCTGGAGCACAGATGCCTACAAGGCAAAAAGCCCAGGAAGCACTAGGCATCGGAGTAGAACTTGCTGAAACAGGGAAGGGTAGGACCCGACCCTTAATTGAATAAACCTGCACCACCGTCTGTCCGATCCATCCGAGAATAGACGCAGCAGACGCAGGCAGTCCCGTTCATGGGCCATCCGTAAGTACAGAGAGCAAGCCTGACTTACAAAAAGACACAGTAGGCGCCAAGTACACCTTGAGTGCCCGCACTCAACAGAGTAAGCAATGCACATTCCTTAGAATGTGAGGGCTCAGGACACAAGATGGGAATACAATGATCCCATGCAAGTGAACACCAGAAACCACCTTCGGAGGGAAGGACGGATCCGGACGAAGTACAACTTGGCCCCATGATCAACATATAGGGAGAATGACAGGACAATGTCGCCAGTGCCGACACCTGCGTGCAGAGTGACAGCAACCAAGAAAGCCACCTTCTGTAATAAGGTAGGCAGGGGATACCCTCAAATACTCACAAACAGAGGGTCTAAAAGAACCGACTGCACCAAATCAAGGTCCCCAGTGGGCGACGGAGTTCACACTGGAAGTACCAAGTGTCGCACCCCCAGGAAGAAGTCACGCACCAGGGCACAGGCGGCCAATGGCCTTTGGAAGAAATTTGCCAAAGCCGAAACCTGACCCTTGGCAGTACTCAAGGCCAACTTGTGATCAACTTCCCGTTAAAGAAAGCCAAGATCCGGGCCACCGAGTAAGAGCGAGGGGGAGCCCATGCAATATACGACTGTCTTGTATGATGAACAAAAATCACCCTAGAAGTCGCTTCCCACGCTTTAAGCAGGATGGATATCACTGAAGCAGCCAAATCCCCAACCTTCAGCACCTGACATTCAACAGCCAAGTCGGTAAAATCAGCGAACGTAGTCGGATGGGATAGATAAACTGCTTACAAGCACACGGAGACCAAACTAATTGTAAGCAACCAAGCGCTTATGAGGAGATATCTCTCACAATAGTATGGTAAATGCTGCTACTTAATAAAAAACATAGAATAAAAAAGAATACTAAAAACACAAATGGTAAATATTCCTGTAGCGCAAGGGGAGACCATAATCCAGCCCCTACCAAATCGTCAGCTAGCACTGACAATGCACAATAAATTTAAATCACCAATGAGGTACAGTTCATAAATTGATATGCAGCACTAGTCCACAAGCATCGGTTATAAAGAAGCAGATTGTAGGTGCAGATGTATGGGGTCACCAAACCGTCACCACTGTGCTTTGAAGGGGGATAAGCAATGCCCACTCACCGACTCCATAGGCTCAGTCACTCTCGTGACAGAGCAAACAGGCAAATCACCCTAGAAGTCGCTTCCCACGCTTCAAGCAGGATGGATATCACTGAAGCAGCCAAATCCCCAACCTTCAGCACCTGACATTCAACAGCCAAGTCGGTAAAATCAGCGAACGTAGTCGGATGGGAGATGGGCCCTGGAGACAATAACTCCTCCCTGAGAATTCTCCAAAGAGTGTCTGCGGCTAGCCTGACCAGGCCGGCATTCCAAGCTCGGCGAGGCCCGTCCAGAGCCACGAGAAAGACCGGAATCCCTTCCGCCTCGATCCTGCGAAAAATTCTTGGCAGCAACTTGGGAGCAGGAAAGGCAGACTGCAGCTGATACTGACCTTAGCCCATCAGTGAGCACGCAGACAGGACCATGCCGGTGGCAGCCGTGCGCAGGTAACCATGCTAGACTCCACGGCATGGTTCAAGTGGAACTGGAACTTAGCGAATGTTCTTGCCCATGACAGAACCCATGGTGTAACCATTGCACCCGCCAGAAACAAACCGCTGCACCATCCTGTAGATGCAACACCAACAGGTCCACGTCTGTAGTGCCCAAACAAAGGCACAACTGCTTAAACACCACCAGATGAAGGAACCATTCCCCTGCATCCAAGGCCTGTCGACTGAGGCAACCCGCCCACCAAGGTTTCCACACCTGGAAAGGGAACAGCGGAGAGCTGGAACAAGGCGCACTGGCCAACGAAGAATTGACACTTCCAAGGCCGCAAGGACACCCTTGGTACCCCCTTGGCAAATTACATAAGCCACTGTTGTGGCATAGTCGATTGAACGTGCATCGGGCAGCTGCAGGTGCCCGATCCAGTGAACCAGGCAAGGCCGGATCACTCTCAGCCCCAGGACATTGATCGGTAACCTGGATCCTCCAGGGACCAGACTCCCGAAGCAGAGAAAATGCCGAGGACTCCTCCCCACCCCGACAGGCTTGCATCCGCGGTGATAAGTGTTCAGGAAAAAGGGGAGGAAGGATTCCAGCTCAAGACTCCCTGGTCAGCCAGCTCAGCCGGATCCGAAAGTCCAGAGAGTTTGGATTCAAGTCCCATTCGAGAAGGATCGCCTTCTGCCGGATCCCCGAGAGGGATTGAGCGAAAGGGACCGTCTTGAAAGACGGCACCATCAGTCCCAGAACTCGCATACAGGTCCGAAGGGATGACCATGTGCGAGACAATAACAGTCAAACCGCAGTCTGAAGTTCCAAGAGTTTTTTCCCCAGAGGGAGAAAACACCCTGACTGAGGACGAGTCCAAAGTGTTCTCGTGGTGACTTCCAAATTAGTTTGTCAGCACCGTAGGGGACTCCACACGGAGAAGCAGATCGGCCAGGTACCCCGGACCGAAACGCCCTGCTGCCACAAGCAATAGCGCCAGGACCGGAGCCAACATATTTGTGAAGACCCTAGTAGCATAAGCGGGACCAAAGGGTAATGCCACAAACCGATAGAGATCCTTCCCCATGGCAAAAAACCCGTAGGTGTCATGAACATAACAGGATGTGAAGGTAGGCAGCTTGATGTCTATGGAGGCCATGAATCCCCCTGATGCAGGGAAGCCACCACCGTGCGAACCGATACCAACTTAAATTTTTGACCTGCACAGAACCATCAAAGGACCTGTTGGTTCAGCTTGTTGAACCAGAGCCTGAACTGCCCCACAGAGCGCCTGAAAGCGATCTGGGGACAGCCATACATTGGAAGGGAAAAAACTTTACCGGAAATAAACGGATCGAAACTCGATCGTGCAACTGGACCGCATGACCTCCTGAACCCAGTCAGCCTGGGATCCGGGTCAGCTGCAGGTCCTTGACTGGCAAGGGCCTCCCCCACCCCCTAGATGGGTAAGGAAGCACCTTCAGGCCGAGTAGGCCTTGGCTGCATGTCTGGAAAAAAACGCTCTCATGTTCTCCAGACCAGGGTTGTTTGGAACCACACGCGAGCCGAAAGGGAAGAACCCCGACTGCGACGAAGGCCCTTACTCTTGTTAGCCTGTGGAAGAAAACACTCTTTCCCCGGTGAGACCCTTATATAATGTCATCCAGGGCAGCGCCAAACAGGCAATCCCCCGAAAAGGGAGATCCATTTAGACCGTCTTAGAAGTTTGATCCACAGACCAACACTCTGGTCAAGTAGACACTGGACATCCACCGCCGAAAATGACAAGGTGACCCATACAAGGGAGCCTCGAGCAGCGTGGCATCACAAACAAATTGCAGCCCCTGCGCCAGCTGGTCCAACAGCTCCCCCAGGGCAAGAGGGACATGCCCCACACCAAGTCACAGCGGCGGAACTCCGCCCATCAGGCAGAGTCTGCGTGGCAAGGGCAAACATAAACACTGTTTCCAGTGCAGACTCTACCAGGGAGTACAGATCATAGGCCACAGCCCACGCCATCCTATCCCCAAGTCCTTAAGAACGAGGATTCCTCCACCGGAACAACTGTAGTCCCATTCAGCTAGAGGCCGTACATCCACCAAAGCTGTGAGCTAGATAGGGGGAGACCAGTGGATGTGGTGTACCTGGATTTCGCTAAGGCGTTTGATACAGTTCCCCACAAGCGCTTAATTTATAAAATAAGGTCTGCAGGCATCGACTGCAAGGTTTGCTCTTGGATACGGAACTGGCTAAAAGGGCATGTCCAAAGGGTGGTAATAAATAGCGCATACTCAGACTGGTCTGAGGTGGTAAGTGGGGTCCCCCAAGGCTCAGTCCTGGGACCAACCTTGTTCAATTTATCCATAAACAGCATTGAGGACGGGATCAGTAGTTCAATATCAGTTTTTGCAGATGACACAAAATTGGGCAGGGCAATATCTGCACAGCATGAAGCAGATATCCTACAGAATGACCTGGACAAAATAACGGAGTGGGCAACGACATGGCAAATGAGGTTTAATGTGGAGAAGTGTAAGGTTGTGCACTTGGGGACTAAAAACATAAAAGCACAATACACTTTAGGGGGGGAACCTTTGGGGGATTCAAAAATAGGGAAAGATCTGGGAGTCTTGGTAGAGGATAGACTAGGCAATAGCATGCAATGTCAAGCGGCAGCTGCCAAAGCCGGCAAAATATTAACATGCATAAAGAAAGGGATGTATTCCGGAGATAAAACTATAATCCTTCCACTTTATAAAACTCTGGTCTGACCACATCTGGAGTATTCTGTCCAGTTCTGGTCGCCAGTCCTCAGGAAGGATGTGTTGGAGCTGGAGAGAGTCCAGAGAAGGGCAACTAAACTGATTAGGGGATTGGAGGACCTTAATTATGAAGAGCGTCTGCAATCGCTTGATTTATTCTCCCTGGAGAAGAGACGTCTGAGGGGGGACATGATAGCAGTTTATAAATATCTCGATGGTGATCTCAGCATAGAAAAAAATCTATTCAGTCGAAAGGATTGCATGAGGACTCAAGGGCATACAATGCAATTAGAGGAGAAGCGTTTTAACCTCAGGCAACGTGGGGGGTTCTTTACTGTTAGGGCTACAAGATTGTGGAATTCTCTACCACAAGAGGTGGTTTCTGCGGGAAGTATGGTGGCTTTCAAAAGACTCTTAGATTTACATCTCAAGGATCAGAACATTCAGGTCTATGTGAGATGATTAGGGCCACACACACCTACACAGGTTGAACTGGATGGACTATTGTCTTTATTCAACCTCACCTACTATGTAACTATATGTAGCTATGTAAAGGCGGAACAGCCCTCTGCACCAGAGATTCCCCAAAAGGGCAACGTCTAACGGCCGCCTAGACACCCCAGGGGAATGTCTCAGATAGTCCCCTCCTACATGAGCAGCCAGCAAAAAGAGCAGCTCCAGATAGCATGTGAGTGGCAGATGCCACCTGCGCCCCTGACGCAGCCGCCGCTGCGACCCCCAAATTGTAGGGTGTCACGCACTGAAAACAGCCAGTGCATCCACCAGCCCCTTTCACGGCAGGGGAGGTAGAAATGTCATCCTCATCATCCGAGGAGACAGGGTGCGAGGTAACAGACCCGGCAGGGAGGCCCCACGTCTGCGGCGGCTGAGCCAGACTCGGACTCCCAGACATCAGATGAGGCAGAGAAACGTTTTAGCGCACTTACCACCTTCACTCGGGCCCAAATGCTTCCCGAACTGCCGAAAAGGCATCGACGGACAGTGGAGATCCGGAAGGCCCTGCGGCCTCCGTGAGGGGGTCAGGTGGGAATAAATGGCCTGCAGGGTCCATACTGAACCTGAGGAACCCGCCAGCAATTAAAAAAAAAAGACAAAAATTACTTTATTTTAAAGTGGCCCCACAGTGCCCCCCCCCGGAGGTCAGGCATGCGCTAACGGACCCCCACAGAGAGGGAGAGACCACCCTCATGACTCACTGTCCTCCAGGCACTCCAACCGGCCTCCACAGCAAAACATCTACCGCAAAATGGCCAAAAATGGGTGTACCAAGATGCCCACCACCTTAGAAGCAGACAGAGGCTACAACAAAATGGTGGCCCCGTGCTGGAATTGCGGTAATCGGGACCCACAGGGGGACCCCCCAAACCCCCGTCCACACCATCCACTGCAGAAAACCCCACCAATGCCCCCCCCCCGCACGATCGGTTTAGCACCGTGGACGGCGCACCAACACCCCCCCCCGGCCCCCCATGCGGCCTGCACACTAGGCCCCAGTCTCAGGTAGGCCCAAACCGTCCCCCACGTGGGAGGAGGGGTAGGGGTAGTGATGGAAAGGAGGGATTCACAACAGGACAGAGGGAAACCCAGGAGTGAGTTTACTCACCATACCAGGAACACAGGCGAGCGCCATCTCCTGACAGGACCCCACGCCTCCGGAGTCGGCCAAATAGGAACGCTGCGACATAAGCCTAGACCCTGTCATGTGCATCCTGGCGAGACGTTTAACTCGCGGGGCCAGTCCCCGTCCAGTGGGGTTATGTCGCGGCCGACCCAGCGCGGAGCTACGGTCTGCACGTGCTCGGTGGCCAGACTGGGGTGACCACTGGATATAGGGGTCCAGTCTGTCACCCAGCCTAATTGTTTGAAGATCTCACAGGAAAAAAAGTTCCGGAGAAAAAAAGGCTAGCTAAAAAAATCTACATAAAAAAATACTTTATATGCCAAGACCAGAGATCCCAGCAAGGAACTATGTCCTTACTTCTGACTAGACAGATTAAAACTGACATCCTATTCAGGAAGAGAGAGGGTGTACCCTCCGGGACTGCCCATAGTCGTAGCCAGAACTTTTTTCTGCCTAGTGTCCTACTCCTGTAGGGGGGAGTATAACCCTACTGATATGAATCAGAGAGAACCGTCAATGAACGATAGAGAAATTTTGATTTTTACATTTTTTTGGGGGGAATGTTATATAGCAGAATGTGAAAAATTGTTTTTTTTTTTTCAGAATTGTCGCTCTTTTTTTTGTTTATAGCGCAAAAAATAAAAAAATCGCACAGGTAATCAAATACCACCAAAAGAAAGCTCTATTTGTGGGACAAAAAGGTACAGCGTCGAACGACCACGCAATTGTCCATTAAAAACTAACACTAAGTGCAGAATCGCAAAATATGGCCTGGTCATTAAGGGGGCAAATCCTTTCTGGTCCACAAGTGGTTAAATATATATTGAATAACAGATTGTACACTTCCATCATATACACGAGTATACACAGATCTCAGAGCACACACCGCTCCGGACTGCAGCTGTTCATGATGGAGTGAAGGAAGTGATGTCATCGCACACGGCTGCAGTCCGGAGCGGTGTGTGCTCTGAGATCTGTGTATACTCGTGTATATGATGGAAGTGTACAATCTGTCATTCAATATATATTTAAGGATTATGTACTATGGAGGCTTTTTCTTTTCTATGTGATGTGATTGCGGCCATTGTCTGGATACCTTGGGTGATATTGGAGATACTACCTGGAGGTGTGACATTCCATGGCACAGTCTGTTCTCATCGGAAGCCGGCTTGAGTGGAGTGGCGCTGCTGGAAGGATATAAACATGCATGTCTGGGCTTTGCTTGTGGGGACAAACCTTTTGGTAAGTGACCTGTTTCCTCACTGGTGTGGTGGAGGATGATTGAAGTTGCTGCAAAGAGGTGACAACTGATCAGCATTGAGTTATACCATCCGGATGAATCTTTGGGAATTATTATTTCTGTTACTGCACAAGTCACTGTGATTGGATTGGATTGTGATTGGAGATGGAAGTAGTGGTGAATGGGTTTTAGGAAATCCACTTTTTCACATTTATGAACTTTCTCTTGATGTTTGCAATATTATCCGCTTGCCGACCGCCGCAAGTAGATATACGTCACTAGCCTGTGACTGGTTTGTGAGCCAATAGCGGGCGAGCGCGCGCCCGCCCCGCCTCGTTCACGGAGGAGTCCGCGCGTGTGACCGGCGGACCCGATGTCCGCCGGTCACACTACGATCGTCGGTAGAGAGGGAGAAAGGCAGAGCGGCTTATGTAAACAAGCCGCCTGTCATTCTCCCCTGTGTATAAATGGAGATCAGACGGTTCTACTATGTAGAACCGTTGATCTCTGTTTTTACAATAGTAGCCATGTCCCATCACAGTTAGAAACACGCCCCTAGGACACACTTAACCCCTCCCTCTCCAATACAGTTAACCCCATCCCTGCCAGTGTCATTTTTGCAGTAACAGTGCATATGTATAGCACTGATTACTGTAGTAATGCCACTGGTAACCCCAAAAGTGTCAAAAATGTCAGTCAAGGGTCCGATCTGTCCGCCGCAATGTCGCAGTCTCGCAAAAAAAAAAAATTGCAGATCGCCGCCATTACTCGTTAAAAAAAAAAAAACACCAAAAATGACAGAAATCTTTCCCTTAGTTAGTAAACGCAATAACTTTTGCGCAAACCAATCAAAATACGCTTTTTGCGATTTTTTTTACCAAACATATGTAGCATAAAACAAATTGGCCGAAAATGTTAAAAATTTTGATTTCTACATTTTTTTTTTGGGGAATTTCATATAAAAATGTGAAAAATATTGTTATTTTTGCAAAATTTACGCTCTTTTTTTGTTTATAGCGCATGATCAAAAAATCGCACAGGTGATCAAATACTACCAAAAGAAAGCTCTGTTTGTGGGAAAAAAAGGACGTCAAATTTATTTAGGTACAGCGTCGCACGACCGCGCAATTGTCCTTTAAAGTCACGCAGTGCCAAATCGCAAAAAAAGCCCTGGTCGGGAAGGGGGTAAAATCTTCCGGGGCTTAAGTGGTTAAAAGATAACTTTGTTGCTCTTCATGTTTATGTATTTTGCACGTTATATGTTATATACACTCACCGGACACTTTATAAGGTACACCTTGCTAGTAGCAGGTTGGACCCTTTTTGCCTTCATTCTTTGTGGCATAGATACAACAAGGTGTTGGAAACATTCCTCAGAGATTTTGCTCCATAGTGACATGATAACATCACGTAGTTGCTGCAGATTTGTCGGCTGCACATCCATGATGCCAATCTCCCGTTCCACCACATCCCAAAGGTGCTCTATTGGAGGAGATGTGGTGAGTGTGGAGGCCATTGGTGGACAGTGACCTAATTTTCATGGTGAAGAAACCAGTGGTGAGATGATTGGAGCTTTGTGACATGGTGCATTATCCTGCTGGAAGGAGCCATCAGAAGATGGGGACACTGTAGTCATAAAGGGATGGACATGGTCAGCAACAATACTCAGGTAGGCCGTGGTGTGTAAACCATGCTCAATTGGTACTAAGGGGCCCAAAGTGTGCCAAGAAGATATCCCCCATACCATTACCCCATCCCACCCCCTCACCATTACACCCCCACCACCAGCAGCCTGAACCGGTGATACAAGGCAGGATGGATCCATGCTTTCATGTTGTTTACACCAAAATCTGACCCTACCATCGGAAAGTAGCAGCTGAAATCCAGACTCATCAGACCAGGCAACGTTTCTTCTATTGTCTAATTTTGGTGAGCATGTGCAAATTGTAGCCTCAGTTTCCTGTTCTTATCTTCTGCTGCTGTAGCCCATCTGCTTCAAGGTTCAATGCGATTTGCATTTAGAAATAGTATTCTGCATACCTTGGATGTAATGAGTGGTTATTTTAGTTACTGTTCCTTTCTATCATCTGGAACCAGTCTGCCTATTCTCCTCTGACCTCAACCAGGCATTTTCCTCCACACAACTGTCGCTCACTGGATATTTTCTCTTTTTCCCACCACTCTCTGTAAACCCAAGAAATGGTTGTGTGAAAATCACAGAAACCCTCAGACCAGCCCGTCTGGCAACAACCATGCCAAGTTCAACGTCACTTCAATCCCCTTTCTTCCCCATTCTGATGCTCAGTTTGAACTTCAATAAGTCGTCTTCACCACATCTAAATGCCTAAATGCATTGAGTTGCTGCCATGTAATTGATTGAAAGTGGATTTTTGCAGTGAATTTCATTGTTAGATTTGATCCCTATTGGTGGAGTTATCACATCAACATTAAATGTTTTACACTTTCAGCAAGTGTTGGTATTCGGACACATTGTAGGGTGCAGATTTCTCATTTGTTTCATCACACATTTTGTCACTAAGTGTAGGGCTCTGTGCATAGAATTCTATTATACTATTTGTACTTCTATATCAGACTTCCTGCTGGTGGATGATTTTCATTCATTACATTTTCCACAAAGTTTTTCACGTTTTTTAGTGCAGAGATTTCATTTTTATTTTTGTTTTCTATCCAGCTTTAGAGAAATGTCTGATATTGGTGATATATAGAGACAAACAGGAGATCAAATATTTCTCCATTATTATTATTTGATTTATGGATTGGTTCTTTATGGAGCCTAAAGATGGATTTTGATGAGATTCTCATATCTCTATATTATTTATGTGGTTTAGATATAAAACTGTCCCAGAATATTATTGTCAGTCAGTCCTGTTATACTCACTGTAATTCCTCTATCCGGCTTGTTGTCAGAGCTTCCATCAGATCCCTGAAATGAGGACCCCCCAGATTGTTCCTAGACAGGTTCAGTGTCCTCAGTGTCTGGTTATTTCTTATTCCAGATGCCAGGTGGGGACAGGAACTGTCTGTCAGGTGATTAGAGGACAATCTGAAGAAGAAGAAAAGAATGTTACCAGAAGTAAAAAAAAGAGCAGGAAAATAGTCACGAACCAAACCAATGCTTATTGACACACTCACTCAGCGCTAAGAAGCTAAAATTGTGTTACCACAACTAGAAAAGTTCACATAAAATGAAGTAACATAAATGAATAGATGAACAGCTGCTGTTATAAAGCCAGAAATATAAAAAGGTGTGTGCATCTAATCCCAAATGTCCAATCATATGCATACACTAACAGCGCTACACCATAGATATACCAATTCTCAGTGTGCAATATATAAATGATTAAGTGACTGAAAAAGTCCAGGTAAAAAACATCACTCAAAACAGTCCATCCAGTGTTCCACACGGGGTCCTTGACATAGCATGCACCACCACCTCACTGGCGTGCCCCCCTAGAAATTCCCACATACCTCCAGGTGGGAAATAATGCGCCAAAAGTAATGGAACAAAGCCTCCAAACATAGGACTCCTCTTGGACTGCCGGATACCTGGTGCCTGGATCAATCCTCATGTATACCGCATATCATGTAAATTAATGATAGAGGCCCATAGTGTAAATCCGTATATACAAGTAATTAATTGATAAAACAAGCCCAAATAATATGCACTCACAAAGTATAATATAAATTAGAACCCATAAAAGCGTATCCTTGTCCAGGCTACCTGATCTTCGTACCGTCCTGCGCTAGCTGGTCGTGTCCGTGGCTCGCATTCGGCCGTCGGACTTCCGGGTGCCGGTCTGACGTCAGGCGCTCGGGACGTACAGTTGCTATGGTCACCGTGTGCTCAAGCACTTACGCGTTTCGTCACAGTGGACTTCTACGGATGGCGTGAGCACGCAACGCCATCACTCCCATTTTATACCTGGCAAGGCGGGCGGAAGTCATCACCCTCGGGCTTCAGTCCACACAGACATGAAACCTCCGAGTATACACCTCGGTCTCCGCCCCCTATAACCACCAGGGAGATGTCAATACAGTCTTTAACCATCTCCTATGCATGTGGAAGCACCCATCCAGAACCACCATATTACTATGATCGGTCACACGGGCACCTCTCACATACAACGTGTATATAAAACATACTTCTAATTTTTCATATATATCATGCAACTGATATAAATAGCTAATCCATTGCATTATAATAGATAATATAATAAAATAAAATGCAATCCATATAGCACCTCTAATGCGTACATATGGACATATATAGCACTCATATATACAATGCCACCTCATACTAAGACCAACCATTAGCAATTCGTAAATTGTGGCTGCTCCTCTTCCACCTGCCATTAATTAGGGGGTGGGGGTTTTGATCTCGAGGTAGTGAGAGTAGGTTTCGCCTCCGTCCCTTTATTTTGAAAAAGAGGGGGTTTTTTGGTGTCTCAAGCCAGAATGGTGGGACTTTATGGGCAAGTAATGATATTAAGATCAAAGAAGTAAAATAATAATTTCGGATTTATTCCATTAATACATATCATAAAAGACATACATATTAATAATGTGAAGGTTAGTGTATTGGGTATAGGCCCAATGTGATAAAATTGGTGAAGGAGAAGATTCTAGTGAATCTGTGACATATGTGATAGCTTAGTGACAAAGATATGGATATTATCTCTGTGTTTCCTGTAGAGATTCCAGGAAAGGGTGGTTCACAGAGTTCATCCGTTAACTGACGCGTTTCGGCTGTTTGTAGCCTTTTTCAAAGATTTTGTCGATCGACCAATCTTGGTTACCTAAATAAGACCCCCCCGTTAAGTGGTAACAATAAACAATACTGTTCTTAGAATGAACAGAAGTAACCTGAGATATTTCATTTATCCATTTTTCTCAAAAACCGGACTAATATATAAACCTCCAGAAAAACCATAATAGGATCCAGTGTAGGCTCCATACTAAGGTAATAAAATCAAAATGCCTCAAAAAAACCCTTGATAGACATCTCTGGCATGTCTGACTCTGATATATCCTAAAACATCCCACATTGGAGTATACACCTTGGGCAATCTTATATTATAACTGCTGTTAATACCACGACCCTATATGTATATATATTATTATTACTTTATTACTACTAATATTGTATGTATACTTTGTTTGTACAGCAAAACATCTCTGTCCCAAAAAATCTGCACCCAGCACGGAAAGCCCCTGTTTTCTATAACAGGGGCTGAAAATAAGACATGAAGGGGTTAAACATCTCCCCCTCTGACTGCGGTTAGATGTTCGCATGTCTCACACCCCGTGTCGGCGGCCGTAATGTCAGACGGGCTTGTACTGTGTGTGCATCACCCAGGCGCATGCGCAGTACGGGGAGACCACGTCACTGACAAAGAAAAAGCTGAGTACGTGCAGCGCGCTCTGCGCATGCGCGAACAGCTTTTAAAGGCCGGGGAGCCGACGTCTCTCCTCACTTCCCTCCAGGCGAGGGAACAGGACGGACACGGACCGGCGGTACTGGAAGAACCTATCCTCATCCCCTCTCTCCTACCTGCAAAAATGTAAGTCTACAATGGACCAGGAAGATCCAGATAAAAAGTCACCAATAAATATTGCTATTCACCACTTTTTAAAGTAAAAGCACTGCAATTACAACAATCATATGATCTCCTTAGAACGGTCCATTGAAGCAGGGCTGCAACCTATCTGCGGCATTGGAAGAAACACCTTTCATCCCTTCCATTTCCCCTACAAAATACGGCAAATGTAAGTTTTCAATGGGCATAAAGACCCCCATAAAAGTCATTAACATTGCCAATTTTATTACAAGCATCTAAACAGTATATATATGATTTTCCTAGAATGGAGCACTCAGGATAGTACTACAAGCTACCTGACCATCCACACATGAATATTCACATCCCACCTATTTGTGAGTAAATGGTAACAATTAAAATCATATGATATAAACGCCTGTATATATGCCACCTAAACTTACATACAATATATCCTTCCAGACCAAGGTACCACACGGCTCCTTGCTGCAGTTTTTACAGGACACAGAGAAAAGGTTCTTTTTGCTGAAACAAAGTTAAAACAATGTATGTACAAATACTTTATAGACTTTTTATTCTACCGCTAATACTTGTACGCATATTTCCAATAATGGAAATGTTGTTGATTATACATTACAGCTGGGTGACAAAATCTTTGAAAAAGGCTACAAACAGCCGAAACGTGTCAGTTAACGGATGAACTCTGTGAACCACCCTTTCCTGGAATCTCTACAGGAAACACAAAGATAATATCCATATCTTTGTCACTAAGCTATCACATATGTCACAGATTCACTAGAATCTTCTCCTTCACCAACTTTATCACATTGGGCCTATACCCAATACACTAACCTTCACATCATTAATATGTATGTCTTTTATGATATGTATTAATGGAATAAATCCGAAATTATTATTTTACTTCTTTGATCTTAATATCATTACTTGCCCATAAAGTCCCACCATTCTGGCTTGAGACATCAAAAAACCCCCACCTGCCATTAATTATCTGCACCTTTAGCCTTTACAGGCCACCGTGCGACAATATTCCTGGCCATATCGATATCATTAGAGGGGACAACCATAATAAATTACTTAAATAATTGGCACCTCAACAGGGATTCACCCTCTTCAAATGGCCATACCCTGCCTGCATACTGGTTATTTAAAACCTCTGGACAGGACATATCAAGCCATTAGGTGTCATTAGAGGGATTTCCCATTTTCTTTAAGTTACAAGTACAATATTGGCAACACGGATGTATAGTGGGCATTCAACCACGGATCGCCATACTTGTATGGTCACTTAATATAGGAAACCACTATATTGAATCCCGATTTTAAAGTTCTGTATATGTCCAAATGCACCCATAATAAAAAAAAAAGGGCAACTAGACATTACATACACCATAATGAATAAAATAGCAGTGTCAACTTAAAATACCATACATATAAAATGCCTTTTACAATAATATATAAACCTTTAAAAAAGCATTAAAAAAGCACCTAAGTAGATCCGAAGCACAGACAAAGAAAGGCCAAATTACAGGCCAATATATTAATCCAAAATTAAACAAAGATATATAATATACTATAGATCATATTTGAAGGTAAATAGAAATATATAAAATCTATAAACACTGTGAGACAGAGGAAAAAAGAAGAGAACCCAGTAAAAAAACAATAAAAAATGAATCATAAAAAATATAGCGGTCAAGTATCAAAGAGCAAATCCAGGATGTAAACAAAGCCGCATCTGCCAAAAACCAAAAGACCTAGAACCTCAATAATTGCTAATAAAGCAATTGAGGTCAAGTTCTACGTTGAGGCCATTAGGATGGAGAGCGTTGGTGAGGTAAATCCGGTAGGTCTCTCTCTTGGATAACTCCCTCACCATATTTGAACCTCTCCAAGCCTTACTAATTTTTTCAATACCCCAGAAGACTAGACCAGTTGGATCTTTATTGTGTTTGTTTTTAAAGTGCAATGATACACTATGGTCCGTATATCCTTTACGGATGTTGGCAATATGCTCTGATACCCGCTTTCCAAGCGTTCTCTTTGTTCGTCCGATATAGATCATATCACATGGGCAAAGTAAGCCGTATACCACATGTGTGGACATGCATGTAATGCATTCCTTAATTTCAAAGGACTTACCATTAGTGGATGAAACAAAAGAAGTGTATCCCCTTAAATCCCCCATCTCCTGCAGACGTGAAACCCCATCCTATTCTCCCAAAACATGCTGGGTTTGCTTGGAGGATCAAGTACCTTTTTTACAATTTTGTCCCCGAAAAAAGGTAGATGATAACCGCCATGAGTGGGGTTTCATTTCGACATACAATGCCCAGTATAAGGATGTGGAAAGTGTTTTTAAAAAACATTGGGGAGTCTTATGCAAGTACCTAGGGAAGGTGTTACCTAAAGAGCCTATTTTTATATATAGGAAGGCTCCGACCTTCGGGGACAAAATTGTAAAAAAGGTACTTGATCCTCCAAGCAAACCCAGCATGTTTTGGGAGAATAGGATGGGGTTTCACGCCTGCAGGAGATGCAAATCCTACAGGCAGGTAAACACCCATTTAAGGGGATACATTTCTTTTGTTTCGTCCGCTAATGGCAAGTCCTTTGAAATTAAGGATTGCATTACATGCATGCCCACACATGTGGTATACGGCTTACTTTGCCCATGTGATATGATCTATATCGGACGAACAAAGAGAACGCTTGGAAAGCGAGTATCAGAGCATATTGCCAACATCCGTAAAGGATATAAGGACCATAGTGTATCATTGCACTTTAAAAACAAACACAATAAAGATCCAACTGGTCTAGTCTTATGGGGTATTGAAAAAATTAGTAAGGCTTGGAGAGGTTCAAATATGGTGAGGGAGTTATACAAGAGAGAGACCTACTGGATTTACCTCACCAACGCTCTCCATCCTAATGGCCTCAACGTAGAACTAGACCTCAATTGCTTTATTAGCAATTATTGAGGTTCTAGGTCTTTTGGTTTTTGGCAGATGCGGCTTGGTTTACATCTTGGATTTGCTCTTTTGATTTTATATATTTCTATTTACCTTCAAATATGATCTATAGTATATTATATCTCTTTGTTTAATTTTGGATTAATATATTGGCCTGTAATTTGGCCTTTCTTTGTCTGTGCTTCGGATCTACTTAGGTGCTTTTTTAATGGTTTATATATTATTGTAAAAGGCATTTTATATATATGGTATTTTAAGTTGACACTGCTATTTTATTCATTACAGTGTATGTGATGTCTAGTTGCCCTTTTTTTTGATTATGGGTGCATTTGGACATATACAGAACTTTAAAATTGGGATTCAATATAGTGGTTTCCTATATTAGGTGACCATACGAGTATGGCGATCCGTGGTTGAATGCCCACTATACAGTATATCCGTGTTGCCAATATTGTACTTGTAACTTAAAGAAAATGGGAAATCCCTCTAATGACACCTAATGGCTTGATATGTCCTGTCCAGAGGTTTTAAATAACCAGTATGCAGGCAGGGTGTGGCCATTTGAAGAGGGTGAATCCCTGTTGAGGTGCCAATAGTTTAAGTCATTTATTATGGTTGTCCCCTATAATGATATCGATATGGCCAGGAATATTGTCGCACGGTGGCCTGTAAAGGCTAAAGGGTGCAGATAATTAATGGCAGGTGGAAGAGGAGCAGCCACAATTTACGAATTGCTAATGGTTGGTTTTAGTATGAGGTGGCATTGTATATATGAGTGCCATATATGTCCATATGTATGCATTAGAGGTGCTATATGGATTGCATTTTATTTTATTTTATTATATTATCTATTATAATGCAATGGATTAGCTATTTATATCAGTTGCATGGTATATATGAAAAATGAGAAGTATGTTTTATATACACGTTGTATGTGGGAGGTGCCCGTGTGACCGATCATAGTAATATGGTGGTTCTGGATGGGTGCTTCCACATGCATATGAGATGGTTAAAGGTTGTATTGACATCTCCCTGGTGGTTATAGGGGGCGGAGACTGGGGCGTATACTGGGAGGTTTTTATGTCTGTGTGGACTGAAGCCCGAGGGTGATGACTTCCGCCCGCCCTGCCAGGTATAAAATGGGAGTGATGGCGTCACGTGCTCACGCCCTCCGTAGAAGTCCGCTGTGATGAAAGGCGTAAGAGCTTGAGCACGCGGTGACCATAGCAACTGTACGTCCCGAGCACCTGACGTCAGACCGGTGTAACGTGAGAATTACCTACCCCGTGAGAAAAACCTACCCCTCGTCACTTCCGGCCAGGAACAGCTGAGCAGCGCAGCAGTGCGCATGCTCACAGCCCCGGATACCTAATGGAAGATCTGAGGATCAGACTAGTGTGCATGCGCACTAGTCTGAAACGATCTCGGTGTCCGTTAAAAAAACCTACCGACGCGGCGGTGACATAAAATAGCTGTGCTGCACTATGAGTCATCTCCGCTCCTGTCCCGGTCACTTCCCTGATCTTGGCTAGTAAATATAAAAGCGGCTGGCGGCTCCGTGATTTATCTTTTCATACAGCCGCCGCCGCTTTTATATTTAGTAGCCGAGAGCAGGGAAGTGACCGGGACAGGAGCGGAGATGACTCATAGTGCAGCACAGCTGTTTTAATGTAACTGCTCGCGTTACACAGACTGCCGTGAACCGGAAGTGACGGGGTAGGTTTTTCTCACGGGTAGGTAATTCTCACGGAACACCGGCACCCAGAAGTCCGACGACCGGATCTGAGCCACGGACGCGACCAGCTAGTGCAGGACGGTACGACGATCAGGTAGTCTGGACAAGGATACGCTTTTATGGGTTCTAATTTATATTATACTTTGTGAGTGCATATTATTTGGGCTTGTTTTATCAATAAATTACTTGTGTATACGGATTTACACTATGGGCCTCTATCATTAATTTACATGATATGCGGTAAGGTATACATGAGGATTGATCCAGGCACCAGGTATCCGGCAGTCCAAGAGGAGTCCTATGTTTGGAGGCTTTGTTCCATTACTTTTGGCGCATTATTTCCCACCTGGAGGTATGTGGGAATTTCTAGGGGGGCACGCCAGTGAGGTGGTGGTGCATGCTATGTCAAGGACCCCGTGTGGAACATTGGATGGACTGTTATGAGTGATGTTTTTTACCTGGACTTTTTCACTCACTTAATCATTTATATATTGCACACTGAGAATTGGTATATCTATGGTGTAGCGCTGTTAGTGTATGCATATGATTAAACATTTGGGATTAGATGCACACACCTTTTTATAATGTTACCAGAAGAAAATTAATTTCTCCCCCAGGAATGAATGTAACTATTCTCTACATACATGGAACTAATTTCTCTTTATTGGAATAATTTATATTAGATCACTTTATAAAACATGCTCTACCATCTACACTATTGGAGATTTCTCTTTTTGTGGATCCCAATGACTAAATGTGACATGAGAAGTTGATGAGGTGGTGCGATCCATTCATTATTCCTGTATGGGGATTGTACCATGCACACTCACACTGACCTCTAGGCTGTCAGCTCCAACCTTCTGCTAAGTCTTCCATTCAGTTGTTGGGAAACACTTTGATGGTCACAGAAGTCTCACTCCTGTTGTTGAAACCTTGATTAAAAGGGACACCATTGTAGTTTGGGATTTCCTTTGAACATCATGGTGGAGGATTTGATTTTATGGTGTGTAGAAGATTTTATTATTTCTGTTCTTTATTTGGATTTTTTTTGAAAATTCATACTAATATTTCTGCACTCATTTTATATATGCCGATTATAAATTGTCTTCATTAGTTATCAGTGAAATAGTCTCCATACCATTGTTATATATACACTTATAGGGAGTTTTGTGTTGAGGAGTCCCACTTTTATTGTTCGTGTAGCACTCTCCTAGATATGTGCTAGGTAGTGAGTATAGTTTTTGGCTCTGTCTGCCTATCAGAGGAGCAGAAGGTAAATTCTATATTCTCTCTGCCTAACATGGAGCAGGATCTGTGCGTTAGGTCTGCTCAATGTGCTCAGTGTGTGATTCATATGGTCTGAGGGAGTGTCCCCACTGTGCCCAATGGGAAGGCATGTTGGACAGTGGAGGAAACCTGGTCAATGAGGACACAGGCTTACATACAGCCCCGGGGATTGGCACAGACTGCTGTTTCGATGCATTGTGGGGTGTAGTATATAAAGTCAGGAGCACATGTGCTCAAGGTCTTTGGCTGTAAGCAGAGTCCCGGAAGGAGGGTGGTGGCTGCCTCCTATTCTGAACTAGTTGGTGTATGGTCACAGGCAGTTCGGCCTGGTGAGCCAGAAGTGTGCAGCTGAACCCAGAGGTCCAGGAGAGCTGACTGGAGGAGTTGAGGCACTACATACTTTGGAAAGCAGTATCGTGAGTACAGCGGATCATGCTTAAGGGCCTACCCAGGATGGGGGCCACTCCGGAGTAGTGTAGTCAGTGGACGGGTGCCAGACCATTATTCTTGATCTTTAAGGATAGTTTACAGACGGGTATGGTGCCAGCTGATTGGAAAAAAGCCAACATGGTACCAATATTTAAAAAGGGGTCGAGATATATCCCGGGTAACTATAGGCCGGTCAGCCTAACATCAGTAGCCTGCAAGATTTTGGAGGGAATGTTAAGGGACCACATACAAGACTTTAGTAATGAAAATGGTATTATTAGTAGTAATCAGCATGGATTCATGAAAAATCGTTCTTGCCAAACCAATCTATTAACCTTCTATGATTAAGTGAGCTGCCACCTAGATAAAGGTAAGCCTGTGGATGTGGTGTACCTGAACTTTGCAAAGGCCTTTGACACCGTTCCCCACAAACGCTTACTGTTCAAACTAAGGAAGGTAGGTATGGACCATAAGGTGAGTACCTGGATAGAGAACTGGCTCCAGGGGAGGTTGCAAAGGGTGGTGATTAATCGGGAGTACTCAGATTGGGCGGGTGTGGAAAGCGGGTTCCCTTAGGGTTCTGTCCTGGGACCAATCCTGTTTAATTTATTCATAAATGATCTAGAGGAGGGGATATCGAGTACAATCTCAGTATTTGCGGATGATACTAAACTAAGCATGCCAACATCTTCTGGGCAGGATGTGGAAACCTTGCAAGCGGACCTGAACAAAATAATGGGGTGGGCAAATACACGGCAGATGAGGTTTAATGTTGAAAAATGTAAAGTAATGCACTTGGGTGCCAGAAACCAGAAAGCAAGCTACTCACTAGGGGGGGAACCTCTGGGTGAGTCTAGGATTGAAAAGGACCTGGGGGTCCTAGGAGACAACAGGCTTGGCAGTGGCATGCAATGCCAAGCCGCTGCAAGCAAAGCCAACAGAATACTGGGATGTATAAAAAAGGGGATTCACTCCAGAAATAAAGAGATTATTCTCCCACTCTACAATACTCTGGTCCGGACACATCTGGAGTATGCTGTCCAGTTCTGGGCACCGGTCCTCAGGAAGGATGTGCTGGAACTGGAGAAAGTCCAGAGAAGGGCAACAAAAATAATTAGGGGAAGGCGCATGCGCGGAGCTCTCCAAGATGGTCGCTTAAGCCCAGAGCTCCGCGCCACCCCGGCATTACATCCCGCCCTGAGCCGGTGAACAGTCACTTTCAGCACCCGGAGGCACAGGATCGAAAGCACGCTGCTCCAGGGATCCGGTACATGTCCCAGAGTCGAGTCAGAAGGGACCTCCGACCGCAATATCAGGCCACAATAGCGGAGACCACTCATCCCAAGATGGCGGATCCGGCGCCTCAGACAGCAGAGATGGCGGAGTTAGCGCACACACAGGCCATCCCTGCAACAGACGGCCCTCAGCACATCACTCCATGGGGCACAGTGAGTACACACTTGCTTCTCACCCCATCCCCAGCATCCACGGAATCCCTGTTGGGAAGGATGGTGGATGACTTCTCACTGTCCCCAGCCTGTGACTCCCCCACTACACGCCAGGACCGTCCCTGCCTACAAAATTCCATTAGGCCTGATCTCCCTATGCCAGATGATATCATCTCCAAGATGTCGGCCCTCCTGGACACAGGGCTTGCACAAATAGCATCCAAAATCACCTCTGAACTCAGGATTGACTTCCAAAACCTGGGATCACGCATGGAGGCGAAAACAAACTGGACATGACAGTAGCTAAAACTAACCAGCATACCGGTCTGATCCAAACTCTACAAGAACAATTGGACTCTGATTTACTCAAAGTAGAGGACTTGGAAAATAGGTCGCAAATAGAAAACTTTAGACTGAGAGGACTCCCAGACAGGGTCACTGATATTCCTGCAGCTATCCACAGCCTGATCAAAGATCTCATTCCGGAGATCCCGGACCACAAGCTGGAACTTGATAGAGCCCACAGGGCCTTAGGCCCCCCTAGGAAGGACGGCAGCCCTAAAGATGTGGTAGTTAAACCACACTTCTATACGGTTAAAGAGGAGATCATTAGAAGGGCCAGGAATGCTCCATAGCTCACCTGCCTAGGGCATCAGGTTCAAATCTTCTCGGATCTAGCCCCATCTACCATCCAAAGATGAAGAGCACTGAAACCCCTACTCTCCATCTTTTCGCAGAAAGAGATAAAGTACTGGTTGGCCTTCCCTTTTGCCCTCAAGTTTTCTCACAGAAATAAAACCTACTCATTCTCCAGTCTCCATGAGGGTGAACGGCTACTCCTTCACATCAATCTTCTACCGCAGTCCCCGGAACAACAGAGTCCATCTACCAGTTCTGGATCCTCCAAACGCCCGAACCCGACGAGCCCTCTGACACCCCTGTGGAACAGATCCAAATTCAAGCACTCCAAAGAATGTAATCCCCCATGAACTTCCTAGCTATTCATCAGCATTCTCCATCTATGAAGACGCGGTCCTGGAAGGTTACTTCTCTCTGAAGTCCCTTTTCACCCTGGTCACACCTGACTCACTACTTCACCAGTTGGGTTGCTATGCCGATTGAATTCCCTCCTTATTCATGTTTTTGTTTTTTTATGAAAGATTCTTATTATTGGCTTTCATTCCTCCATCATATTTCACTGAGGGGCCGGGAACGTCCAGTGCTCCCAACTTATTTTTATATGTCTTTGATATTCTCACCTTGACCCTATATGGCATATTTGCAACCCATACTTGTTACAAGTTACTGTTGTCTCTATGTTTAGTCATGTTTTAGGTTGGTTCACCCATTCATGAATGCCTTTGGTGTTCCTTTACTATATTTCAGATGGGCGGGAGCCCTGCCGGAGTGGTCGGATGACGCCTCCACCTGGGGGACGGGAACATGTCTACATCTCTGAACGGATTGATGCAGACCACAATCCGCTCGCTGGAGTCCTTTCTGGACATTGGTCCTCCACTTTTCTTTCTTCTCTTCCTTCTGATCTCTCCCTCCCCTTTCTCCCCTACAGCCGTGCTCCGGAGTGGTGGTGCCCCATTTCGCAACATCCCACGATCTACTTTGTCACAAACTCTCAATGACCGTAGTGTGGAAGACATACAAGGGGTAAGTGGTTCGCTATTCCATGGGCTTCCTCCTTACATGATATCTTCTTCTAAGGTCTCCGCTCCACGTCTCCGCATAGCCACACATAATGCTCAGGGACTCAATTCACCTCTGAAACGCAGAAAAGCTTTTCAGGAATTACATCATAGGAAAATTGATGTTCTTATGCTTCAGGAAACACACTTTCCGAAAACATATAGACCCAAATTCCTCCATGCCAAGTTCCCCACCTTCTACCTAGCAAATGTAGAAAACAAAACACGTGGTGTAGCCGTTCTATTCGCTAAATCTTGCAGATTCACGTTTAACTCGTGTCATATTACGCCGCTAACCACAATCAGTTGCAATTTTTACAGTCTATGTTCCAAAAGCTTCTCCCACACTTGGAGGGCCACATAATTTTTGGAGGGGATTCAAATACAGCCTTCGATTTTAGCCTGGATAAGTCCAGACCCCCGGGATCCCAGTCATTAAGACCCACTAGGCATAGCATGAAACTAGCCAAATTGCTTAACCAAACTGGATTGATAGATTGCTGGAGGGAATTAAATCCCACAACCAAAGACTATACTCACTTCTCCCACCCACACCAGACGTATGCACGCATTGACCACATCCTAGTGTCTTATTCTCTGCTCCCGTATCGCCAATCTGCTTCCATTAAAAACACGGTCTGGTCGGACCACTCAATGGTGGCGGCAACGATTTCCCGACCCCACCCCGCTAACGCTACTTTTCACTGGAGACTTAACGAATCTATACTCAGTGAACCCTGTAGGGTTTCTGAAATCAAAAAGGCTATTTCTGAATATTTCCTCCTTAACGATACTAGGGACACCTCCCCAGAGGTACTCTGGGCAGCTCATAAATCCACTATTAGGGGCAAACTGATTCAATTGAACTCAAAACTCAGACGAGACATACGGGCACACATTGACAAGTTGGAACAAGATTACTCTACCCTATTTTCCCAACACAAGGCTTATCCCACTTCAGTCCCTATACGCATCCTGGATGAAGCCAGGGCCACACTTAACCTAGCTCTCACTGGCTCCGCTGTAAAGTACCAGAGATGGCAGGGAGCCAAGTTCTATCACCACAGGGACAAAATAGGCTCCATGCTAGCCTCTAAACTGAGATCCCAAGTTCGTTCGACCCACATACCTAAATTCTCCATTCCAGGGGGCCAGAAATCCCAAAACCCCAAACGCACATTACCGGCCTTCGCGGACTTTTTTAAAAGGTTGTACTCATCTGATAGGACAGGGGTTGATTCCGACCTGGATGATTTCCTTCGGGATCTCCACATCCCTACTATATCTACAAAACACAAAGACGTGCTTGAAGCACCCTTTACGGAGGCGAAGATCGCATCGGTTATCAAATCGCTTAAATTGGGATCGGCCCCCGGTCCGGATGGGTTCTCTAATTTATATTAGAAAACCTTCCAAGAATCTTTAACCCCTCACCTGGCCAGATATTTCAACACCGTACATTCTGGCAACCCACTAGACAAAGACAGTAACTCAGCCTTCATTTCAGTGCTCCCCAAGCCCGACAAAGACCCTGGAGAGGTAAGCAACTATAGACCTATATCTCTAATTAACAATGACCTTAAAATCCTAACCAAATTCCTAGCTAATAGGATGTCCTCTTTTATAACTACATACATCCATAAGGATCAAGCTGGGTTAATGCCAGGCAGGCAAGGTCCAGACCAAATTAGAAGGGCAGTAGATATTATCACAGTACTCCAATCAGGATGGGACGGCTCGGGTCACCAGGAAGGACTCCTGCTTTCAGTAGATTTGCAGAAAGCATTTGACTCTGATGAATGGCCATACCTCTTTGCAATATTAACCAAATGTGGATTTGGTCGCAAATTCATGGGCATCATGCACTCCCTATACTCGACTCCCACAGCTAAAATTATGTATCAAGGGTTCTATTCGGATCCTTTCCCAATCTGCAAAAGGCACAAGACAGGGATGCCCCCTTTCTCCGCTAATTTTTTCAATAGCAATAGAAACTTTGGCGTTGACTATCCGTGCGGATCCCAACATCAAAGGTGTCTTCTGCGGGCCTTCCAAACACAAGTGTGCTCTTTTCGCGGACGATCTCCTGTTATATGTCACATCTCCCACTACTACTCTCCCGAACATATGCTCCTTACTAGACAAATTTGCAAAAAATTCAGGCCTGCAGGTGAACTTTGCAAAATCCTCCATTCTCAATATCTCGGTTAACCCCCAGGAAGCCCTTAATCTACAATCATCTTTCAACTTTAAGTGGAGTGAGTCCCACATTAAATATCTAGGCATAAACTTACCCTCCAGAAAAAAACATCTCCATAAATTGAACTATACAGCAATCTATCAATCCTTGGGGAGGGAACTGGCGGACTGGTCCTCTCATAGCTTATCTTTGCTGGGTAGAATTAACTCAATTAAGATGAATGTACTTCCTAGACTATTATATCTCTTTAGAGCCTTACCTGTCCCCATACTCAGGGATCAGCTGCAAACATTTCAAAATACAGTACTTAAATTTATTTGGGGCAAAACGGGTCACAGATTACACCGCAAGGTACTATTAAAGCCAAGAAAGCAAGGGGGACAGGGCGTTCCGAATTTCTGGGCATATTACCAGGCAACAAGGCTAGCTCAACTCTCGATAGTGTATTCACGGTATGAAAAACTGGACTGGGTTCAAATGGAGAGACAGGCAGTACCCACGTACACTTTGGACTTCCTTCTCTGGACCTCTTCCAGACAGAGACTATCCATTTTAGCCCCCACACTTTCAGCGCCTTTCGCGCTTTGGGATTCCCTAAAAACCCTACCGGCTTTGATATCCCCACTCCAAACGCTCTCACACATCTTCAACAACCCGAAATTCCCACCGGGATTGAACATCAAAGCATTTCAGTGGTGGCTCGATAAGGGTCTCTATCGTATAGGGCAATTCTTCACTAATAGCGGCCCTTTCACTTTGAAACATTGCTACGACAAACTAAAGATGCCCAAAATGGAAACCTTCAGGTTTCTACAAATCTCTCACTTCCTACAATCAATATCTGTAGGGGTGACTCCCCCATTATCCTTTACGGCTTATGAGACGTGGTGCGGAAACTCGGAGGAGCAAAGGGGTGGCATATCGCTGATATATTTATCACTAATGTCTGAAGGATCTAAACTACCCTACATGGAAGCATGGGAGAAGGACTTGGGGGGTAGAGGAGTGGGGAAATATGTCTTTTCTTTCTTTTAAAGGAATCAAATCGTATCCCTGATCGAGGCAAACATAAAAGTGTCCACTCGTTGGTAATTGGTGCCCACGCGAGTTCATAAAATGTTTCCCTCCTCCTCTCCCCTCTGTTTCCGAGGCTGCCAGTGTCCTGGTAATATGCTCCACATATGGTGGGAATGCCCAAAGCTGAGAGGCACATGGAATAGAGTATTCCACATGATCTTCAAAGTCACCAGACTTAGAATCCCCAGACAGGCGGCCATTGCCCTGTTGAATTCTAGAGTGCCTAAGATACCTAAACACACGCAACAAATAATATTTTTTATTTTCCTGGGTGCCAAAATGATGATTGCTGCAGCCTGGAAACAACGATCGGTGCCTATAAGGAAAATCAAAAATAAAATCACGTGGATCATGTCACAGGAGAAGATGGTGGGCACCCTAACGGACACGGTAACCAAGTTTGAAAAGATATGGGAACCATGGGCGGCTTACTTGGAAATATCTTTAGTCCCGGGATTAACTTAAGCTACGAGATTTGGATGTGCCTCTCCGGAGCGCGGCTGTTCCCCCCCCTTCCCTTGTCTTTCCTTCCACACTTTGCTCTCCTCGCTTTTTCCTTTCTTCCCTTCTTTCTAAAACCTGGCTCAGTCAACCTCGGGAGGATTTTCCTCTGGGTTTACGCTTACGCTATCCCCCCTCCTTTTTACTATGTTCACGGAGAGGGGGTCATGGATATGATGTCGCTGTCTTGCTAATTGCTTCTTATGTTGTAGGTGGATATGGGGCAGCCTCTAAACGGACTAGACTGGATTTAGGCTATTTTGGAATTCTTCTTCTTTTTCCTTTTTCACTTTGACAGTTTATATTCAGTATCACAGCTTCCAGAGACTTTTGTTGTCATTTATCTCATATCTAGAGCAATTTAAGCATTGCAAACAATTTCGGACCTCTTCTCTTGTGTAACTATCTTATGCAACCCAGTTTGCAATTGTTACGATTGTTATATTCTTTCTGTTCTTGTTCTTATTATAGTTACATAGTTACATAGTAGGTGAGGTTGAATAAAGACAATAGTCCATCCAGTTCAACCTGTGTAGGTGTGTGTGGCTGTAATCATCTCACATACCCCTGAATGTTCTGATCCTTAAGATGTACGTCTAATAGTCTTTTGAAAGCCACCATACTACCCACAGAAACCACTTCTTGTGGTAGAGAATTCCACAATCTTGAAGCCCTAACAGTAAAGAACCCCCCATGCTGCCTGAGATTAAAACGCTTCTCCTCTAATCGCATTGTATGCCCCCGAGTCCTCATGCAATCCCTTCGAATGAACAGCTTATTTTCTAAGCTGAGATCCCCATTGAGATATTTAAAAATTGCTATCATGTCCCCTCTCAAGCGTCTCTTCTCCAGGGAGAATAAATCAAGCGTTTGCAGATGCTCTTCATAATCAAGGTCCTCCAATCCCCTAATCAGTTTAGTTGCCCTTCTCTGGACTCTCTCCAGCTCCAACACATCCCTCCTGAGGACTGGCGACCAGAACTGGACAGGATACTCCAGATGCGGTCGGACCAGAGTTTTATAAAGTGGAAGGATTATAGACTTATCTCTGGAATACATCCCTTTCTTTATGCATGCTAATATTCTATTAGCTACACTATTTTAGATGAACTTTATTAAGAATTTTTGGATATATGTTGAGACACTTTATCAAGTGTTTTCACATATTTTATATTATTTTATACTTGTTAGTATTTATTCTTTTTATGGGGACTCCTTTGGGATCCCATTAATATCCATATTGACTTCTAATGTGTTGCTACTATTATTTTTCGGAAAACGTTCGGGACCACCCATGTTCTATTAGACATTGAGAGTTTTACATGTATATTGTTTATAACATTTAGAATTTTAATATTTTAATTGTATTTTATACTATCTACTATATAAAGTTTACAATAGTAGACTCCCGTTCAGATTGACCACGTGGAGCATATTCATTTTTATTTTTTTCTGTGTTTTATAATGAATATGAGTTTGTGTTTTTATTGTATGCATTTTGTTGTTATTGAAATATGGGAGATGTATGCTGACAGAATGAGGGCAGGTCCTGTATAAACATGACCGCCCAATGCACATTATATAATCCATGGGATACCGTAGAGTAATGTAATTCATGATAACGGCCACTGTATATTATATAGTTTATGACCGCCCAGTGTATATTATACAATCAAGGGGAAACCGTAGAGTAATGTCGTTTATGTTAACGATCGTAGGACCTAAGTTTGGGCAGGAGCGGCAGTATGTAGGACCTTTCAGTGGTCTAGTATGGGCGGAAGTGCTCGAGGTTATCGAGCGGCCTAATTTACATACGAAGGTGGGCCATTATATTCATGTCAAATTTGTCAGCAAACACTCCTTTATATTCGGACGCCGCGCTGTAAGGTTCACGCCCTTTGAAAAAGGCGGAAATGACCAAACGCGTCAGGGCATGAACCTTACGGCGACCGGAAGTGCACGGGGGACACGAGCGGCGGCTTTGAAGATCCGTGACACCAGCGTGGAGAGGGTGAGCAGGATCGACATTGCCCGCAACGGCACCCGTAGCACTGTTACTTACTAGGATATTGAAAGCTTATTGCTATCTTATGTTTGTGAGTGCGATTGTATTGGGGTTTTTTTTACATTAAAATCTGATGGGTGAAACAATATCACGCTAGTGCGGTTCCTTCTTTCCCTTTATGTATGCTATCTGAGCAATTACCGAGAGGAAAAAGGGAGACACGAGACCATCAGGGATTGATGTCCAGTACCAGTAGCAGCAGTCGCTCCTGAGTGGGATCCATTATACATTAGCCTGTTTGCTTGTCCTATGCAAATAGGTAGGCCATTGTTTTGGTGAGTTGCCATCCCCCTCATTATCACATCGGTGGAGGTGTAGAGCTGTGGTGACCCTTACACGTGATCCCGACTTGGTGTATTGGACTATTACTGAAGGAATTTAGCCCCTTGTCTGGAATCTCTATTAGATTTGCATTGATGGACATTTAAGGACTTAACTTGGACTTGACTTGACTCATGCTGTGTGATTCATGTCATTTCCCCTCTTTGTACGTGCGCTACTTATGCCATTTTCATCTGTTCCAAGGGACGAATGATTTGAGTATACTTTGACACATTTTCTTTTTCTAGTAGCTGCGGTATTGTCTTTATAAAGACTGATTTTGAGGTTACTTGTGCGCAGGGGATATATTGTATTACCAGTAGAGGGCGGTTTTGAGTTTTACATATATACTTTTTTCATGCTAATATTCTGCTAGCCTTGGCAGCTGCCGCTTGACATTGCATGCTGTTGCCTAGTCTATCATCAACCAAGACTCCCAGATCTTTCTCCATTTTTGATTCCCCCAAGGGTTCCCCTCCTAATGTGTATTGTGCTTTTATGTTTCTAGTCCCCAAGTGCAAAACCTTACACTTCTCCATGTTAAACCTCATTTGCCAAGTCGTTGCCCACTCCGTTATTTTGTCCAGGTCATCCTGTAGGATATCTGCTTCATGCTGTGCAGTTATTGCCCTGCCCAATTTTGTGTCATTTGCAAAAACTGATATCGAACTACTGATCCCGACCTCAATGCTGTTTATGAATAAATTGAACAAGGTTGGTCCCAGGACTGAGCCTTGGGGGACCCCGCTTATTACCTCAGACCAGTCTGAGTATGCGCTGTTTATTACCACCCTTTGGACACGCCCTTTTAGCCAGTTCCGTATCCAAGAGCAAACCCTGCTGTCGATACCTGCAGACCTTATTTTATAAATTAAGCGCTTATGGGGAACTGTATCAAACACCTTAGCGAAATCTAGGTACACCACATCCACTGGTCTGCCCCTATCTAGCTCACAGCTCACCTCCTCGTGGAATGTTAAGAGATTGGTTTGACAAGAACGCCCATTTGTAAACCCGTGCTGGTTACTGCTGATGATGCTATTGTCTTTAGCAAACTCTACGATATAGTCCCTTATCATCCCCTCCAGAAGTTTACATACTACTGATGTCAGACTGACAGGCCTATAATTTCCCGGTATATGCCTCTGACCCTTTTTGAATATCGGAATCACGTTTGCTTTCCTCAACTCCCCTGGTACATCTCCTGTCCTAATACTGTCAGCAAAGATCAGGAACAGTGGTCTGGATATAACCTTACTGAGTTCCTTAAGTACTCTTGGATGTACGCCATCCGGGCCTGGTGATTTTAGTGTTAAGTTTATCCAGCCTTTCCCTGATTTCACCCTCTGTTAGCCATAGTGGCAAGTCCTGTGAATTATTGCTAACCATACAGTCATGGTCAGTGTACCCCTCCTTTTCCTGTGTAAATACTGACGAGAAAAAAGCATTCAGCACGGTTGCTTTTTTAGTGTCCTCTGTAACCATCCTCCCATCATCGTTAATTATGTGTGCAATATGCTCTGCCCTAGTTTTTTTGCTGTTGATATATTTAAAGAATTTCTTTGTTTTTTTTTTTTTTACTATCCTCCGCTATTTGTCTCTCAAAGTCTATTTTAGCCATCTTGATTTCGTGTTTACACTTCTTATTTGCCTCCTTGTATTGGTCGAAAGCCAATACTGTGCCCTCTGATTTATATTTCCTGAAGGCCAATTTTTTTCCCCTAATAAGTTTTTTAACGCTACGGTTTAGCCAGCCAGTTTTGATATTATATCAAAATAAAAAATTTTGAAAGAAAAAAAAAATTAGGGGAATGGAGGACATCAGTTATGAGGAAAGACTACAAGCACTGAACTTATTCTCTCTGGAGAAGAGACGATTGAGGGGGGATATGATATCAATGTACAAATACTGTACGGGCAACCCTAGCGTATGGAAAAACCTATTCAGAGAAAGGGAATACAATAAGACGCGTGGCCACTCACTAAAACTAGAGGAAAGGCTGTTTAACCTTAAAATACGCAGGGGGTTCTTCACTGTAAGAGCAGTAAGAATGTGGAATTCTCTTCCGCAAACAGTCGTATCAGCAGGGAGCATTGATAGTTTCAAAAAACTATTAGATGGGCACCTTAAAGACCACAACATACAGGGGTATACAATGTACGGTTAACAGCAAACACACACACAAATCATAGGTTGAACTGGATGGACTGATGTCTTTTTTCAACCTCACTAACTATGTAACTATGTAGCTGGAGGAAAGCAAGGGGGTGCTAGCTATGTGCCCCGAACAGAAATACCTAAAGGAACATTTATCTCAGATTCATCTAGTGGCAGGATGAAGCTGCAGCCTTGCAGCATTCTCAGTCAGATGTCCTCAGCATTGTGAATAGTTTGATTTTTTGGAGTATCCCACTCATCCCTTCTCCCATCCCAATATAAAATAAAACCACAAAAACAACAACCCTTAGACTTGTTTATTGACTCTGCATACAGTTGCTACGGGTAAGCCGGGGAATCCAAAAGTGTGAAAAACCAGCAGCTTTTAAGGGGGCAGTGCTACATTTGGGGGCTCGTCCGGGATAACGTCCTGGGTTACCGCAATAGTTGCTAATGGCAACGGCTGAGAAATCTTTGCAAAATAACATCATGCTTTTTCAAGAAATGTGCTAGAGTGCCAAGGAGGAGAATGATGCCTGGTCTACAGGGATTAGGGAGAGCGGGAAATAGAGTCAAGTTCACAGTGATGTTTGCCAATGGCAACTTATGGACTTTTGTTGGGACTGTAATCTTTTCTTTCAAGAAATGCGCAGGAGGGTTAGAGGAGAAGACATGCATCATGCTGTGTCTGCTTTATAGTGACTGGTGCAAGTGTGGACAGAGAAAGTAACGGCCCAGGGCACGTGGATCGATGTGCTGGGGGCCATGTGTGGACTTGCACTATGGAGAAAAATTTTGACCGTGGAGTATATGTCAGTGGGACAATTTTCATAAAATAGTGGAAAGAGTGATACTGGAGGAGATGCTGTAAAGAGAAATGTTGACCGTGCAATTTATGTCAGCGGGACACTTTTCCAAGACAGTATGGCGGGTGTTATCTGTACATGTGCTATCAAGTGAAATGTTGGCCATGCAATGCCTGACAGTGGGACAATTCTCCAAAATAGCAAGGGAGATCAGTTGGCCTGGTGAGATGGAGGTGCAACTGAGGCTCAGGTACAGACAAGGATGGCAGATGCTTGCGGATTGAGGAGCATGATCTGCTGTGAGTTGGAGCGACAGTGAAGAGGTTACTGTACCACGTGGGAAAGTACGCGCTGAAGACATCTGCCTAGCAGGAAGAGTCACCGCCAGAGAGTCAGCTAATCTGGAGTTGTGGGCTGAGGCGCTGCCCACGAACAGCCAATCCAGAAGGAGGCTTCTACTTTCGTGTGTAGCGAGTGCCGGAATAAGACATGATGTGGGGTTTCCTAGCTTCCAGAGAATTGGGTGAAGAGGTAAATGGCGCTGTCAAATATCTGAAGGTGTATGGATACAATAAATAGATAAATAATGATTGCACTGTTCCTAGCAAATAGATGTGTTAATAAAAAAATGATTTAACCCTGCACTGGAAGCACTTAGTGTGCTATTGGGACTACTTACATGAACTTTTGGATAGCTACACTCCACTCCTAATACCTATATATCTCTTTGGTATACTTGATTCTTACACTTTTGATTTTGCTATGCGTACTATGCGATTTTTGAAATTTTTTTCATTTAAATCACTCACATTCACTTGCACCTGCCCCTCCTTGGGGCTTGTTCTATTTATTAGAACTTATTCACTTCTGCTTCCGTTCCTTTATGCGACTTTGGAATCACATCACTTTGCACTATGAAATAGTAGCACTTTTTATTTAGATTATTATCAGTGATATTATTAATTTGCACTTGCCCCTTTGCAACTTGCTCCAGTGATTGGAGCTCACTCACAATTAGTCACTACAGCACTATTTTCCTGTATCCTGATTGCCACTTGCACTATATTTGGTTCACAATATATATTGGAAGTATTTACCATAGACACTCAGTCACTTTATATCCTTGTAGGAGGATTATCTGTATTTTTATTACCATTGTTTTTTTGTCATACCTGCATATATGTGATGTTTTTTTGATATATTTTACACCAAGGGTTTACATTTTTTTATTCACACATCTAATTGCTAGCGACAGTGCAATCATTATTTATCTATTTATTGTATCCATACACCTTCAGATATTGGACAGCGCCATTTACCTCTTCACCCAATTCTCGATTCCATTGTTCACTTGTGTGAACAATTAAAAGGTAGGCTGCAGTCAATACCTCCATATTTTCTTTCATTTATCCTAAGCGCGGATTTTGCCCTTTCTTTCCTAGCTTCCAGCATCGCTATGGATCATTGGAGGAGGGGATTGATGTCTGGAGGTCAGAGGAAGAGACCAAGTGGGACTGGGGGTCGGATGAGCAGAGCATTCAGCCAGTCCTAGAATTCCTGATGAGGATACCAGGGATTCTGTGGAACGTGGACTGTGTGCCAAGAATCTGGGGTTCTGCAAGTCCTACTCTACAAGGGTCCCAGATTTATCCCCACCTTGAACCTATGCCCGGGCCCGGGAACAAAACGAAGATTATGCCTCCCTCATCATCAAGAAGAAGAGGAGCTGGAGAGCCCGAATGTAAAGTGTACAGTTGCGGTTTCAAGTTTCATCTTTGTTGCTAGGGCCCAAGCCCTATTCCCAATACCCTTCTATCCTTGCAAAAGGGATTGGGACATCTACAAACTAGATAGGTTCCATTCAAGAGGGCCGACCCTCCAACTTTACAAAAAGAGACCCTTGTTAAAAGGAGGACTCTAGTGATGCTATGACAGTGCTAAAATGGAGATCCTTTGGGCCATCGGGCCTGGATTATTTACCACCTTAAGTTAAAAGGACACTCTACAGAGTAGTTTAGGCTATCAGGCTGAAGAGGAGAATCTTTTACAGAGAGACTTTTTCTACAAAGATACTTTGTGATGATTTGTTGGGCCAACGAGCCAGTAAAGGAACTTTGTGCCGGTTACTACCTCAGGAGAGCAGGTAGTGGCCTAAAGTCTCTTTGGTGGGGGTGCCCGAATGCAAGGGGCCTCTGAAGAGACTGTTAAACCCCGCAAGCCGGACAAGTTTTTCAGGCTCCAGCAAACAACTTGTCCCAAAGTAGACATGTTGCCTTGGTGCTACAGGTGGGAAGGACACTGTGAGCATCAGTCGGATGGACTCTGCGTGTCTTTAAGAACTTGTGGGCTTGACTGAAATAGGGAAGAGTCAATGCCCAGGTGCTTAAGGGCCTGAGCCTATTTCAGTCTCAAATTGTGACCAGGAAAGTAGATAGCTAGCTTGATAGGGTTTGGTTGTCACCTGTCCAGGAGTAACAGCTGAACGCTGAGTCAAGTCTGCCGTTAGTAATATCTACCAGAATATATAGATAGGATAAAAGGGGTATATGGTCTGGTACCATCAGTTACACACCTCCATCCCGAAACATACAAAGGAAAAAGGGAAAATGGCCCGTGGGACTTTATATGAGGTGTGTGCCTGTGGCTGAAAGGAGGAGCTGAAACCAAATAAAATAAATAAAAGAGTAGCTTTTATTACAGTAAATAGGAAATACATTATTACAGTAAATAGGAAATACATCAAGTACATAGTGGTGTATCCCAAAATGTATACATTGTAATGGTACAGTATATCACAGTCTCATCAATATAGCCATAAATACATATATCATAGTAAATGAATATAGTGCATCTTGAGCTGACGCGTTTCGCTAGCTATACACTCGCTTCTTCAGAGTAAATGCATAAGAACTATGTCTAAAATGAAAGAGACATGCTTTTATTGAAGAAACAGCAAACAAAAAACAATAAAGGAAGAAAAAATAAAAAATAATATAATGAAAAAATATTCTGTAAATATGAGGGACTCAAAAAGAGTGCCAAATACTTACAGGCCACTGTATCTGGAGTCGCAATGGGCTAACTGGGGCGGCGGTGGGAAGTGCCTGACCCGGGAGCTGAAGGGTCCAACTGGACCAGGCCAACATGAGGGCCCATGGTAGATAGATGAGGGATGAGTGTAGTAAGAGGAGGTTGAACCTTCCAATTCTGTCATACACTGTAAATAAATAATATAGTATATAATGTATAATGCTGGATATGATTATCACATATGGAAGTGATAAAGTATATGTTCAATATAGGAAGGACATGTGGTATAGTCGATATTGAAGGTAATAGTAAGGATAAAAATTAGAAGAATTGATACAACAGAATATATATATATATATATAATTGGTACAACAGGGTATATATTTAAAAATACAATATTGCTGCGCTGAGGAAAACATATAAAAGCATTAATAAAAATAGCAAAGTAACTTGCCAGAAAACGTAAGGATAAAGCAGCCACACTAATCTGGAAAGTGACAGAGTAAAATACACAATAAAACAATAACTGTGGCGCTAAACCTTATATAAGAGTCCCAAATGAATGAGAAAGCAGTCCATGAAAATATGTCTCCACACTTGAAAAAACAATTCCAAAGTTGAAGAACCACCACCGGAAAGCACTCCAGCACCACCACTCCTTACCAAATGCCGTTGACCCCCATAACAGAGATCAAATGCGCATATACACAGGATATATAGACAGGAGGCTTCCCACTCGGATGTCCAACTGGCAGGCTCAAAGGTGGTGTATGTTGTGGGAGAAAAAAGGGAACATCACATAGCGCAGACTGCTTAATTACGCTTTATTCCCACTCTTAAAATCAGCCACTTACAGAATCAAAGAAGGTATCTCGCATCCATTACAAAATATGAGAAATCCTCCCCGCTGTTTCCTGGGCGTTCCTGGCGCTTACCACCTGAATGATGGCCGCTCTTTCTCCTCCAAGCTGCGACACGCGTCACAGAGAGCGCCACCCGACGCACGTTTCATCATAAAAAGACGTCGTCAAGGGGTGTGGCCTCGGGGTACGCTGGTGCCTTTTAAAGCGGCGGAGGAGATCCAGCCAATCGAAAGTGCTCAATAGCCGGAAGTCGGAAATGCGTTCCACACTCGGGAACCACCGCACAAACCGGAAGGAAGGGGGGGAGAAGGACGATATGAGAAGATACTGAGATGAATCAAAATTATTCCCTATACTAGTATTTTTCTCAATCTACCCCTGCCTCCATAATGCCCTAAACTCCAGAATGACCTAGATGGGGCAGATTGTAAAATACTCGGGGATAAATATATCCGCCAGAGAACATAAGGCCGCGGCCCGGGGGAGACAGCGCCACCTACCGGTGCAAACACCAAGAACACCCAAAGAAATGGGAAGTTTCAATGACCAACCATAAAATTAAAAATGGGTACATAAGATACATTAGAATACATACAAATACAGATACATATGAAACCTCAAATCTATAATACAATATTAAAAAATTTAAAAGCATAAATATCTGCACTAGAGAATGTCACATATTGCACCGAAAGATAGGAAAATCCAAACTAGGAATTATTGATATGGGCATTTAAATCCCATTCGATATTGAGACCTAAGGGGGTATATGACTTAAGCCTATAAATCCAGCTAGTCTCAAGCTTTGATACTCCCCTTATTAAGTTACTTCCCTTCCAGTGGCCCGAAAACGTATCAATGCCCAAAAAAAGGGTTCCACTGGGATCTCTATGATGACACTCATCATAGTGCCTCGAAAGGCTATGTTTGGGAAAGCTCTTGACTATGTTGGCCACATGCTCCTTGAGCCTCACATGAAGCTCTCGGATAGTGCGGCCAACATAGTCAAGGCCGCATGGACATCTCACCGGGTAAACCACATATCTAGTGGTACAGGATATAAATGGTTTGATGGTAAAATCCTGACCCGTGGTCCCGGATTTAAAAGTGTCCACACGCCTCCTCTTTTCCACATTCAGCTTACAGATAGCACACCTCCTGCACCTATAAAAGCCTCCCACCTGTTGAAAAAATGAGACCTTTTTAGGAGGGTCCCTAATATTGGGAGCTATCTTTAGCCTCAAGGGGGGAACACCCCGATAAATAACTTGAGGTTGTGGAGGTAAGAGGGGACCCAACACCCCATCATTTTTCAAAATATGCCAGTGGCGTCGTAAAATATTTTTTACGGAATAATGTTGGGTCGAATATGAGGAAAAAAAGGCAAAGTCAAAAGACTGTTGTGAATCTCTCATTTTCGACTGTAGAAGATCTTCCCTGGCCCTAGAATCAGCCTTGGCCATGATTCTAGAGCCAGGGAAGATCTTCTACAGCCGAAAATGAGAGATTCACAACAGTCTTTTGACTTTGCCTTTTTTTCCTCATATTCGACCCAACATTTTTCCGTAAAAAATATTTTACGACGCCACTGGCATATTTTGAAAAATGATGGGGTGTTGGGTCCCCTCTTACCTCCACAACCTCAAGTTATTTATCGGGGTGTTCCCCCCTTGAGGCTACAGATAGCTCCCAATATTAGGGACCCTCCTAAAAAGGTCTCATTTTTTCAACAGGTGGGAGGCTTTTATAGGTGCAGGAGGTGTGCTATCTGTAAGCTGAATGTGGAAAAGAGGAGGCATGTGGACACTTTTAAATCCGGGACCACGGGTCAGGATTTTACCATCAAACCATTTATATCCTGTACCACTAGATATCTGGTTTACCTGGTGAGATGTCCATGCGGCCTTGACTATGTTGGCCGCACTATCCGAGAGCTTCATGTGAGGCTCAAGGAGCATGTGGCCAACATAGTCAAGGGCTTCCCCAAAGATAGCCTTTCGAGGCACTATGATGAGTGCCATCATAGAGATCCCAGTGGAACCTTTTTTTTGGGCATTGATAAGTTTTCGGGCCACTGGAGGGGAAGTAACTTAATAAGGGGAGTATCAAAGCTTGAGACTAGCTGGATTTATAGGCTTAAGTCTTATACTCCCTTAGATCTCAATATCAAATGGGATTTAAATGCCCATATCAATAATTCCTAGTTTGGATTTTCCTATCTTTCGGTGCAATATGTGACATTCTCTAGTGCAGATATTTATGCTTTTAAATTTTTTAATATTGTATTATAGATTTGAGGTTTCATATGTATCTGTATTTGTATGTATTCTAATGTATCTTATGTACCCATTTTTAATTTTATGGTTGGTCATTGAAACTTCCCATTTCTTTGGGTGTTCTTGGTGTTTGCATCGGTAGGTGGCGCTGTCTCCCCCGGGCCGCGGCCTTATGTTCTCTGGCGGATATATTTATCCCCGAGTATTTTACAATCTGCCCCATCTAGGTCATTCTGGAGTTTAGGGCATTATGGAGGCGGGGGTAGATTGAGAAAAATACTAGTATAGGGAAGGATTTTGATTCATCTCAGTATCTTCTCATATCGTCCTTCTCCCCCCCCTTCCTTCCGGTTTGTGCGGTGGTTCCCGAGTGTGGAACGCATTTCCGACTTCCGGTTATTGAGCACTTTCGATTGGCTGGATCTCCTCCGCCGCTTTAAAAGGCACCAGCGTACCCCGAGGCCACACCCCTTGACGACGTCTTTTTATGACGAAACGTGCGTCGGGTGGCGCTCTCAGTGACGCGTGCCACAGCGTGGAGGAGACAGAGCGGCCATCATTCAGGTGGTAAGCGCCAGGAACGCCCAGGAAACAGCGGGGAGGATTTCTCATATTATGTAATGGATTCGAGATACCTTCTTTTGATTCTGTAAGTGGCTGATTTTAAGAGTGGGAATAAAGCGTAATTAAGCAGTCTGCGCTATGCAGACTTGTATAAAGTACTCGAAATTTCTACTTGAGTAAAAGTACAAGTGCTCGATCAAAAAATTACTTGAGTAGAAGTGGAAGTGCTCGCAGAAAAAGTTACTTAAGTAGAAGTACTAAAGTATTCAACATTTTTTTTACTTAAGTATTGCAAGTAGTTTTTTCAAAAAATTTGCTACTTAAGTACTAAAAGTAAAAAGTACCAGTAGTTTTGAAAAAAAATTTCTACTCAAGTACTGAAAGTAGAAGTACAAGTACTGTGTTATGTATTTATTAAAGAAATAAGTCAAAAGTTTGAACATCATATTGTTTTTATTATTTCAAATGATTTATTCAAATGATTAACCTGTGTTTGTTAGTAGTTTCTTGATGCACTTTAAGCGCTGTAGCACCATTTATTTGTTTGTTTCATATTTTCTTTTTATTGGAAAGATTTGGTATAGCAGCTTTTATTATACACAGCCTTTATTTTCGTATGCGCTGATTTACAAATGACATTATACACATTTTTTTGAGCTTTATGTAACCTGCCATCTACTGTTCTGGCAGTGGTAATTTTTTTAAAAGTAACGAGTAACTATGCAGCACAAAAAAAAAATACTTGAGTAGAAGTATCGAAATCATCGAAAAAATGTAGTGAAGTAAAAGTAGAAGTAGGAGAAAAAAATTCTACTCTAGGAAAGTACAGATACCACATTTCGGTACTTAAGTACAGTACTTAAGTAGTTCTACTTCGTTACTATACATCTCTGGCGCTATGTGATGTTCCCTTTTTTCTCCCACAACATACACCACCTTTGAGCCTGCCAGTTGGACATCCGAGTGGGAAGCCTCCTGTCTATATATCCTGTGTATATGCGCATTTGATCTCAACGACATTTGGTAAGGAGTGGTGGTGCTGGAGTGCTTTCCGGTGGTGGTTCTTCAACTTTGGAATTGTTTTTTCAAGTGTGGAGACATATTTTCATGGACTGCTTTCTCATTCATTTGGGACTCTTATATAAGGTTTAGCGCCACAGTTATTGTTTTATAGGGTATATATTGTACCATTACAATGTATACATTTTGGGATACACCACTATGTACTTGATGTATTTCCTATTTACTGTAATAATGTATTTCCTATTTACTGTAATAAAAGCTACTCTTATTTATTTTATTTGGTTTCAGCTCCTCCTTTCAGCCACAGGCACACACCTCATATAAAGTCCCACGGACCATTTTCCCTTTTTCAAGAATATATAGATAGTGATTTTGGGTGAGAAAGTTGCCTCTGAGGAGAGGGCAGTCTCACTAGTTCTGATAGAAATGTTATAATGTGCTTAATCTATTGTTTTCCGTTGCAGACTTGCACTTGATATCCGGGTCTGGCTAGGCCCTCCATGTCTGTAATGTGAATATTGTATTTAGTTCAGTCAGTTAGGATGACATGTTTCACCCACTGAAACAGATTTTTGTTTGGTGGGAGGGTTGCATTAAGTTAATGCGCCTTTGTGTATAAATGCTTTGTGAATACTTGTACAGTAAATATCTATTTTTCTACGTAATTTATTACTATGTACATATGTTATTTCCCTTTTCCCCCTTTCCAGGTTTGTGGGATACTCTGTTAGGAAATTTTTAGGAAGAAATTTTGTAGGGGGCGGCTGCCTCAGAGCCAATGAGGACATGGCTCGTTTGGTGGGGAGTGAGTGTAGCATCCTCCTAGATAGGTAGTGAGTATAGTTTTTGGCTCTGTCTGCCTATCAGAGGAGCAGCAGGTAAATTATATATTATCTCTGCTTAACAAGGAGCAGGATTTGTTAGTTAGGTCTGCTCAATGTGCCCAGTGTGTGATTCATATGGTCTGAGGGAGTGTACCCACTGTGCCCAATGGGGAGGCACGTTGGACAGTGAAGGAAACCTGGCCAATGAGGACACAGGCTTACATACAGCCCCAGGGATTGGCACAGACTGCTGTCTCGGTGCATTGTGGGGTGTAGTATATAAAGCCAGAGGAACCGGTGCTCGAGGTCTTTGGTTGGAAGCAGAGTCTCGGAAGGAGGGTGGCGGCTGCCTCCTCTTCTGAGGTAGTTGGTGTGTGGTAACAGGGATTCGGCCTGGTGAGCCAGAAGTGTGCAGCTGAACCCAGAGGTCCAGGAGAGCTGACTGGAGGAGTTGATGCACTAGAGCAGTGGTCCCCAACCCTGGCCTACAGGGCCCACTAACAGGCCAGATTTGCAAGATAACTGAAATACATCCCAGGTGATATCATTTGCTGCTCAGTGATTGCAGTACTCTAGTCTGCATCTCCCCAAGGTAATACTTAAAATCTGGCCTGTTAGTGGGCCCTGAGGACCGGAGTTGAGAACCACTGCACTAGAGAACCTGGAAAGCAGTATCGTGAGTACAGCGGATCATGTCTAGGGGCCTGCCCAGGAAGGGGGCCACTCCGGAGTAGTGTAAGTCAGTGGACAGGTGCATAGTTGCCAACATTTGAAAAAAAATTCCAGGGACACTTTGCAGCACAGCTATCAATTACTTACTTGAAAATGTACCACACCTACTTGCCTTAAGCCACGCCCACTCCTCAATTAATCTCCGCCTATTTATCAGATTATAGGGTCAACTCAATAAAGAGAGAATTACAGGAAATTGAAAAGGGAATTTCAAACTTAAGGCCAAAGTAGCAGAGTTGGAATAATTCTGCCATTCAGCTGCACTACTTCTGCCTAAAGTTTAAAATTCTCATTACAATTTCTTGCAATTCTAAAGTATAAAACGTGCTCAGCCTATAACAGCCACTTGCAATAATCGCATGTAAAATCCAGCAGGCTGGTTGTACCAAAGTTGATCGATTGATCAACTTGGGTACATTCAGCCTGTCCAAACATAATTCAAATCTTTAGAGGCTGAAGCAAAAACCCACAACCATTGCGTCTAGGAGCAGCAGTATTTTGGCAGAAAAACAGCTTGATGCGTGTCTTTAAACACACACTTGGCGCTTGAGTGTGAATTAATTTCAATGGCCAGAATAAATTATCATTCTGGCCATGAAATGAATTAGTGCCCAAACGCATTTACAAGCATCAAGTGTTTTTTCTGCCAAAATCCTGACAGGAGCAAAGGAGAGAAACGTCCAGTGTGCATTAGGCCTAATGCACGTGTTGATACATTTCCATTGATTTCACTGAAAGACGCATGAAACATAAATGCAAAACATGTGAATGCAGTCTAAAGGGCCTTTTCTTGTTCATCCCTTCAGATAATTGGATGAAGTGTCATGATCGTCTCTCGATCTGTGTACTAACCATCAGATTATCGTACAATCGATTTGAAAGCGGTATTTTTCGTATGATTTTCTGATCCTGTGTACACACGATCAGAAAATCTGATGAAAAATACCGCTTTCAAAGCAATTGTATGATAATCTGATATTTAGTACACAGATCGAGAGCCGATCATGACACTTCATCCAATTATCTGAAGGGACAAACAAGAAAAATGTTCTCATATGATACCAGATTGTATGATTTTCATTCAACTGCTTGCCGCCCTTATATTGCATACATATGTCAGCAAGGCTCTCCTGTGCAAAATCACGTACCTGTACATGGTTCTGAACTTTTGGGTCTGGGGCGTGCACGCGTTCTGCCAGTGACCTGCACCTGCTGTGATTGGACACAGCGGGAGCCAATCAGCGGGTCCGGTTGGTTCAATGTCCACTGGGACCCACTGATCGTTCGGGACACAGGCAGAAAGGTGGTCTGCCTATTTAAACAAGGCAGATTGCCTTTCTGTGAGAAGGGAGGGCATTCATCTTGTGTTCCTACAAAGCAGGAACATGGATCTTTCCATAGTACAAGCACCTTCCCCATAGATAGCAAGCACTCTCTAGGGCAGGGGTGTCAAACTCAATTTCACTGTGGGGCTGCATCAGCATTATGGTCGCCCTCAAAGGGCCGGTTATATCTGTAGGCTTAGATGTCCAGAGCATCCCATGCCCCCTTACACGAGATGTCAAAACCCCCCCCCCCCGACCATCAGAAGCCAAGAATCACCCACCCTTCCTTACATCACAATGCACCCCCTTACCTTGTACTGCTGCCAGGAAGAAGATGTGGGTGGATCTGGGAAGAAGGGCAGGGTCTGGAGGAGAACCAGAGGAGGGCTGGAGTCCGCTTCCAGAGTTTGCTGAATGCTGAGACTAGGGGAGGCAAAGGCAAGGTGGTGTTGCGGCTGCGCAGAGGGGTGCAGGATCTGTAGGAGGAGTTCTGCCCTCCTCTCTGCTGCAGACTGCTGAGAAGGAGGGGGTGGGCAAAAACAAGCCTTTCTCCCGCTGCACAGAGGATTGCAGGATCTGGCAAAGGAGCTCTGTCGTATCTGCTGCCGACTACAGAGCCAAGGTGGAGGCAGAGAAGAGTGGGGGTGGGTGCCGGAGCGGCAGGAGAGGTGCGAGGGCCACATGAAATGGCACGGGGGGCCGCATTCGGCCCGGGGGCCTTGTGTTTGACACCTGTGCTCTAGGGGCACATTTAATCCTTTGGCTGGGAAGGGGTTAACATATGAGACGATCAGTGTCATCAGTACAGTGACAGTGCATATTTTTAGCACAGATCATTGTATTGGTGTCACTGGTCCCCAAAAAGTGTCACTTATTGTCCAATTTGCCCGCCGCAATGTCGCAGTCCTCCTATAAGTTGCTGATCGCCGACATTACTAGTAAATAAATAAAAAAAATCTGTAAATCTTTCCCCTAGTTTGTAGGCGCTATAACTTTAGCACAAATCAATCAATATACTCTTATTAGGTTTTATTTTTACCAAACATGTAGCAGAATACATATTGGCCTAAATTGATGAAGACATTTGATTTTTTTCTTCCATTTTCTGGAAATTGGAATTGGATTTGTTTTATAGCAGAAAGTAAAAAATGTTTTTTATTTTTTTTTTTTTTTCAAAACTGTCACTTTGTTTTAGTGCAAAAAATCAAAAACTGCAGAAGTGATCAAATGCCACCAAAAGAAAGCTCTATTTGTGGGGAAAAAAAGGACATCAATTTTATTTTATTTGGGTACAGCGTCACACAACCGCGCAATCGTCAGTTGAAGTGTTGAAGTGACGTAGTGCCGTATCGCAAAAAATGGCCGGAGAGCAAGTGGTTAATCAGTACAGTCTTTGTCTAAAAATACAATACAAATTCTACATGACATCACTTCTGAATTTTTATTCTGTGGTATGCGAATTAGGTATGAATGGGCTGTTGCTGTGTCTATGTGATTTATATTTCCTTCAACTTGCAGGCAAAGAGGATAATGAAACCAGACCTGAAAGAAAGCGAAAACTGACAAACAGGGAAAACATGAGCAAACTGCCTGCCAAGATTTATCAAGGGCAATGAGATCACATCAAAATTTATTCCAGGCTTAGGAAAGGTTACACCTGCTCCCCATTGTTCCCTCTGCACTATAGCAGTGTTTCTCCCTCACCTCTGTGATGACAGTGGAGTGATAGATGTCCCTATCTTACTCCCATCTATCCAGACACTTCTTCTCTAAGTCACTCACTGATGTTGATAAGGAAGGAGCCCCAGATCAGAGTAGTACCTAAGGGTGTCAAGCTTGTATCTCCAGCACCTGCTCTGTACCAGAGCACCGTCCTTCCCCTCCAAGGGGATGCAGACGTTCCTCCAAGCCAGGCTCAGGTTGGCGTTGTGTCCGGTACACAGCACTAGTGCTCGGGGGTGGCGGTCAGGAAGTCAGCAGAGAAAGAAGATGGTCAGCTGGAAGGGACCTCACTCTCCCAGGAAAGAGGTCGTCTCATCATAATCACGCATGGCTGGTGGAGGGCGGGGAGAGGCGGGAGCAGAAGAGGACGAGACCGGCGGATGAGAGTGATACACACAGGAACCGGCACCGGCCTGACAGGACATCCAGTGTGCCCGGTGTGTGTACACAGACATAACATGGGAGGGGGAGGGGGAGGAGAAGGAAATATCGGGCGGCCTGTACTGTGTGTGTACAGACCTATACACACCTCCACTCACAGAGACACACATTTTGCCGGAACAAGTCCCGGAAGAGTAAATTACCCAGGACAGGATGCTATTTGCCAGGACTGTCCCTGCAAAAACGGGACAGTTAGCAGGTATGCAGGTGTCAGCTGGAGGAAAGAAAGGGGGTGCTAGGTGTGTGCCCCGAAGAGAAATACCTCAAGGAAATTTTTCCTCAGATTCATCTAGTGGCAGGATGAAGCTGCGGCCTTGCAGCATTATCAATCAGATGTCCTCAGCATTGTGAATAGTTTGATTGTTGGAGTATCCCACTCATCCCTTCTCCCATCCCAATATAAAATAAAATCACAAAAACAACAACCCCTAGACTGTTTATTGACTCAGCCAAGAAAGTAAAGTGCTTAGATTTCTGCAAGCAGTTGCTACGGGTAACCCAGGGGAATCCAAAAGTGTTAAAAACCAGCAGCTCTTAAGGGGACAGTGCTACATTATATTATCACATTTATATTGTTAGAATGTTATATACTAGTGCTGCAGTCTTCCATATTATACTAGATGTGTGAACTCCACCAATACTGATCAAATATAACAATTACATTCAGGGACGGTGGAAGGATTTTTGTCTACACAGGTGAAGGTGCGATTTGGTGCCCCCTCCCCCCCCCCACACCACCATCCTCCTCCTACCACCTTCTTTCCCCTCCACAATACAACCCCCAACCCCATATGGCAACCCATCTATGGCTAACCACACACTATACAATCTTCTTTTAGATTTATTAACAATTATCTAGTATAATGACCCGTCTGATTTGATTCTCATTAAAAAAAGTTCAAGTCTGTCTTCATATGAGTAATTTTGGTGAAACTAAAGGATGGTGTACAATCAGATTGTATAGTGTAGCCAGCGTAACAGATTCCTCCATCCACACTAACAACGCAGATAGTTGAGTACCCCCTCCCCCTGCTGGGCTTTTGTATTCTGACAGATGACACCACAGGCTGTCAGAATACCAGAATAGATGGGACAGCTGCATTAGATTTTTTTAAGGCTTTGTTTCCTCCATTTTCACCTGGTGATCTGGCTATTTGTTTTTTACCTCTCCTTTGAGAGATCCTTTCATCATCATCAGGACATTTAGGGGGCGGTCCTTGGTGGGCAGTTGGGGTGTTTTTTGGGCCTGGGTGTGGGGTGGAGCCCCTGAGGGTCTTATGTGTGTGTTTTATGAGCCGAGATGTGGTGTCACTGGGTCACAGTTCACGGACCCCTGCATTTCATTTTTTTCTATTTATTTTAGATTTTGTATGATGTGATACTTAGTCTATGCCTCATTAAAGTACCTTTTTACTTTTTCAATATACCTATGTTTGAGCCTATTTTTTGCAACTCCTTCTGTGTTGTGTTTTCATGCATTGCTTCAGTTGGCTGGCTCATCGGTTAGACTACCGTAAGGTATTTCAAATTTAGTATCATATCTCCGCCAGTATTGCTATTCCTCTCCCTACTTCTTTATTGCACTGTAATACCACCCTGTGGGCAGTCCAATGGCTGAGGGCACCCGATATATAAGATTGCGAGTAGCATCGCCAGCCACGCCCCCTGATGACGTCTGGTTACGACAAAACATGTAGGCGGAGCTTGGCTGGCGTGACGCTTGTTGCTTTGGAGGATCCTGCGGCCATATTTTTGGAGTCCAGAGCTACTGCTTGATCGAGTTTTCACATGATGTTACATGCTGTTACTAACTGGATGCTGTGTAAGTGGCCAATTATCATTTAATTAAACTTGCTAGTTTTGATATACTATACCATGAGGAGTCTGTACTTTTTTCTCTGATCTGAGGTCTGATAAGCACCTATACCGGGCTGTATGATCTAGATGATTTGGGGACCTGAGGCTGGCTCTACATGAGAGGAGGTTTATTGGGCACGCTAGACTGACCTCTGTAATGGGGGTCTGTCAGATCCGGTAAGAGGCTTGAACACCTGGTGTTTGCTGGTGGTGGCTTCTGGATTCACAGTTTATTTTCATTCTGAACCACGTCTACATCTGATTCCCTCTTTATATGTGTATGGCCTTTATATGGACTGTTCTTTCCACTTGATTATGTGTGGACTTTAAAGTTTTGCAAAGAGCTGCATGTTATTTTAAGCTTATTTGTATCCTTGTTTCAGGATTGGCGCAAGCTGCTTTCTTTGTTTTATAGGGTTTATTAGGATTAGCGCAGTATTTTGCCCTCATTGGTGCACTGTAATAGCCAATCTTACAGGGCAGGTGCAAAGGGCACCATCTTGTGGAAGGAAGCACTCACTGATTTTTTTTGTTAACCTGGCTTACCAGACAAGGTTAGTAGCACTGTGCATTGTTCATACATACAGAACATACCTCACAACTTCCGAGCTTCTGAGAATGAGGGACATGACAGGGAGGAAGTGACTTGCGGCAGCAAAAAAGTGGCTGTGGCAAAACATTAGAGTGGGAGGGTCTAAGAGACATGGTTAAAGAAAACCTGGGCTTCCTTGTACAGTGGGGACTGAAAGTTTGGGCACCCCAGGTAAAAATTTGTATTAATGTGCATAAAGAAGCCAAAGAAAGATGGAAAAATCTCCAAAAGGCATCAAATTACAGATTAGACATTCTTATAATATGTCAACAAAAGTTAGATTTTATTTCCATCATTTACACTTTCAAAATGACAGAAAACAAAAAAATGGCTTCTGCAAAAATTTGGGCACCCTGCAGAATTTATAGCATGCACTCCCCTTTGCAAGGCTGAGACCAGCCAGTGTCATGGATTGTTCTCAATCATCCTCTGGGAAGACCAGGTGATGTCAATCTCAAAGGTTTTAAATGCCCAGACTCATCTGACCTTGCCCCAACAATCAGCACAATGGGATCTTCTAAGCAGTTGTCTAGGAAACTGGAATTGAAAATAGTTGACGCTTACAAAGCTGGAGAAGGCTATAAGAAGATAGCGTTTTCAGATGTCAATATCCTCTGTTGGGAATGTAATTAAGAAATGGCCGTCATTAGGAACAGTGGAAGTTAAAGCAAAATCTGGAAGACCAAGAAAAATATCAGACCGAACAGCTCGCAGGATTGTGAGAAAAACAATTCAAAACCCACGTTTGACTGCACGATCCCATCAGAAAGATCTGGCAGACACTGGAGTTGTGGTACACTATTCCACTATAAAAAGATACTTGTACAAATATGGTCTTCATGGGAGAGTCATCAGAAGAAAACCTCTTCTACGTCCTCACCACAAAAATCAGCATTTGAACTTTGCAAATGAACATATAGACAAGCCTGATGCATTTTGGAAACAAGTTCTGTGGACCGATGAGGTTAAAATTGAACTTTTTGAATGAGCAAAGGTACGTTTGGAGAAGAAGGGGCACAGAATTTAATGAAAAGAACCTCTGTCCAACTGTTAAGCATGGGGGTGGATCAATCATGCTTTGGGGTTGTATTGCAGCCAGTGGCACAGGGAACATCTCACGAGTAGAAGATAAAATGGATTCAATAAAAGTTCAGCAAATTTTGGATGGTAATTTGATGCCATCTGTGAAAAAGCTGAAGTTAAAGAGAGGATGGCTTCTAAAAATGGATAATGATCCTAAACACACCTCGTAATCCACTGGGGATTACATCAAGAGGCGTAAACTGAAGGTTTTGCCATGGCCCTCACAATCTCCTGACCTCAACATAATTGAAAATCTATGGATAGACCTTAAAAGAGCAGTGCGTGACAGACAGCCCAGAAATCTCAAAGAACTGGAAGACTTTTGTAAGGAAGAATGGGCAATGATACCTCAAACAAGAATTGAAAGACTCTTGGCTGGCTACAAAAAGCGTTTACAAGCTGTGATACTTGCCAAAGGGGGCAGTACAAGATATTAACTCTGCAGGGTGCCCAAACTTTTGGAGACGCCATTTTTTTGTTTTTTTGTAATTTTGAAAGTGTAAATGATGGAAATAAAATCTAACTTTTAAAAGAGGTAAGATTCCGCGTTAATGGATATTAATAAGGCTGCAGCCTACCCCAAAATATAGTCCAGAGGGCTATACAATGTAAGAGTAAAAACGAGGTAAAATGGCGCTGCCTGTTAAAAAGTAAGAAATACACTAATATGGAAGGGATTTTAAAATTATATAAATATGGGAGGGATTAAGCTATATGGAAGGGATTGAAAAAATATGTTCCGTATTTATCACGCAGTTTTTCCTCCTAAAAATGGAGGGCAAAACACCAGTGCGTGTTTTACGCCGATCTAGTAAAATAAAAACAGTCCGGTCAGCGCTGAGAGGCAGAGAAGGGGGGCGGGCCGGGCCATGTATAAGGAAGGACGAGCGGTGTATGTCATAGGAAGTCCCGCCTCCTATGATAGACAGCACAGTGGTCCAATGCAGAGACGCAGGACGTGTGACGTCTATCATAGGTAGACGCTGGGACTTCTGATGACAGCGGCCGCTCGTCCTCGCTTCCCCTCGGTCTGGCCCGCCTCCCTCCTCTGCTTCTCAGCGCTGCCTGGACCGTTTTTAAAATACCGGTATATCACTGCAAGTACGGTACATGGCTAAATTCTTAATAGCTTTTATTTTATGGACTTCTTCCATGAGTTCTTGTTCCAATAATCGCACACAAGTGTATTGATTTTTAGATATTGGTTATACTATTGTCCTAGCAGTCATTTATTGTCATCGGCACATCTAGCACAGTGTGCCTGGTTAAATATTAATGAATGAAGAGTATTCGAGGTTTCCTGTATATGCTTTATATCTGTATTGTATATCATCTTACTTCAGCTTGTTCCTTTACAGTGATTTTAAAGTCATTTATATATACCATATAAAACACTGTGCTGATGAGGCTGCATTCAGGGGCACTGGTAAGTCTGCATTTGACTAAAAAAAAAAAAAAAGTTCTGAGTTCAATGCTGTTTATTTCAAATGTAAGCTTTTTTCCTAAAACTTCCCTCCTAAATTTGAAGTGCGTGTTATACGCCGGTGCGTGTTATACGCCGATAAATACGGTATATAATAATGATGTGTAATTAGATGTAAAAACAGTAAATAAATCTATATAAAACCGTGATAAAAAATTAATCTGCACGTTGACATATAAATAAATGCAAACACATAAATGGTGAATATAAAGTGATATGTGCAATCAATAAAGTGACAATAACAAAGTGCTGCTGTGATAATGTCCAGAGAAATCACCAAAATTATTAAATAAATTTAAATATAAATAAGTCCAAACATAGTCCATAAAGTGCTTAAAAAGGAAAAAATCTGTGCTTCATTGAAACCAATGGTGATTCAATAATTTTCAAGCGGTGATACGGTGATAAGTGTGGGGTGGGAAAAGCACCATGCACCCCTCCAATGTATCCCGCACTCACCAGAGATATGTACCCCTACAGGGGTAATAAGCCTTAAGGTATTAGCCTCTCTCCTAGGAATCACGGTATTAGGCTTTAGGATGGAAGTATCCCTGGATATCGCTTCTCAGTGCAGTCAGATATCTTCAATAGGCAAGGTCACCATAATAATCCATACTCCAATATGGGGAGATATTCCCAGGTAACATGTAGAAAGGAAGACCATACGAGGTCCTTTTTAAGCACTTTATGGACTGTGTTTGGACTTATTTATATTTAAATTTATTTAATAATTTTGGTGATTTCACTGGACATTATCACAGCAGCACTTTGTTATTGTCACTTTATTGATTGCACATATCACTTTATATTCACCATTTATGTGTTTGCATTTATTTATATGTCAACGTGCAGATTAATTTTTTATCACGGTTTTATATAGATTTATTTACTGTTTTTACATCTAATTACACATCATTATTATATACATATTTTTTCAATCCCTTCCATATATCTTAATTTCTCCCATATTTATATAATTTTAAAATCCCTTCCATATTAGTGTATTTCTTACTTTTTAACAGGCAGCGCCAATTTACCTCGTTTTTACTCTTACAAAATCTAACTTTTGTTGACATATTATAAGAATGTCTAATCTGTAATTTGATGCCTTTTGGAGATTTTTCCAAATTTTCTTGGCTTCTTTATGCACATTAATACAAATTTTTACCTGGGGTGCCCAAACTTTCGATCCCCACTGTACCTATTTATTTTTATTTATTTATTTCAGGTACTTGTATAGCGCTTTATAGCATCAATTTACGCAGCGCTTTACATATACATTGTACATTCACATCAGTCCCTGCCCTCAAGGAGATTACCTATAAAATACATTTAGGCCGGGACCTCCATAATTGCTGTTGTGTTAGCCTGTTAGGCCCTGACTTATCACATGTAGCAATTTGGGATCTTAGAGGGATTCCTATTAATCGCCCTTATGAATGTTTCCAGAGTAAGATTGAACAAGATAGGTGAAAGCGGGCATCCCTGTCTTGAACCATTATAGATCTTTACTGCTTCCGAGAAGGTGCCATTAATTCTCAATCTAGCAGTAGGGGATTGATACATCGCCGCCAACCAAGTCATCATATTCGATTAAAAACATATTTGCAGAGTGAGAACATAAAATCCCACGCTATCCTATCAAAGGCCTTCTCCGCATCAGTTGATAGGAGAAGGCCTTCTTCTGATTCCCTCAAGCTAGGAATAAAATTCACTGCCTTTGTGATATTATCTCGCGTCTCTCTCTCCCCCCCCCCCCCCAAGCATGAACCCTGCTTGTTCCAGACCAATAAGCTTAGGCATATATTTCCCAAGTAAAAGAAATAGGTCCTGCGAGCAACCTTGAGGTTCTAGATCAATAGACTATCTGCCGCAGACACTCCACTTCTCATAATAGTGTAAATATTTGAATAAATAAACAGTGCTGCGCAAATATGCAAGTTAATATATACTGCACTATGTGCATATAAACATATAAAATCCAAAAAACAGTGAGTATTATATAACAATAAAGTGCCAATAGTGCCACTAAATTAATCCAATTCCATAAAAGAGGAAAAGATAAAAAGATAAAAAAAAGAGAGTCCAGTGTAAAAAAAAGTGTATAGTCATGCTGAAGATTAATAATTATGTAAAGTTCAAACAATCCTAAAATGATCTGTGCTCCCGAAGAAAAGTGACAAGAGTGTCACAGTGGACAGCCAGCCGTGCACCCCCTTGTGAATGGGTGCTCACCTCAGATCTTTATAAAGAATGCATGGGTTAATAGATCCTAGAGAACATCCATCCATATCCTTAGGTCTCCTTTTATACACAGTACTGAAATTTGGCTTGTGGTGTCACCCAATGCAGCATATATGGAAATAGAAAAACTTGCAATAGTGCATGAAATCCTTTAAAAACGGTCATTATTAAGTGAAAGATAAATTGGTCTCACTCACATTTGCGGGTGCATAACATGCACTTAGACAATCACATCAAGAAATGGTGGAAATACTGGTGGTATAGTGGCAGAGATCGTTCAGCGCCGTCTAGTATCCACAGCGCGCGCTGATAGCCGACGGCCTCACCAAACAGCGGTGTATCGCTCCGTCCGTCATTGCCCCTCCCCTACGCGTGACGACACAGGGACCACGTGTCGCCTATGTACAATCCACCATCCAATCATATACCCCTGAGGAAGACACATGGTCCCTGTGTCGTCACGCGTAGGGGAGGGGCAAGGACGGACGGAGCGATACACCGCTGTTTGGTGAGGCTGTCGGCTATCAGCGCGCACTGTGGATACTAGAAGGCGCTGAACGATCTCTCCCACTATACCACCACGATTTCCACCATTTCTTGATGTGATTGTCTAAGTGCATGTTATGCACCTGCAAATGTGAGTGAGACCAATTTATCTTTCACCTAATAAAGAGCGTTTTTTTTAACCGGTTGCCGACCGCCGCACGACTATATACTGCGGCGGTCAGCCCCGGCCAGGCAGAGTGACGTATCGGTACGTCACTCGCCTGTCACTGACTTGCGAGCCTATAGCGGGCGGGCGCGCGCCCGCCGAGGCGCGCGCCCGCCGCGGCTCGTTCACAGGCAAGTCAGTGCGTGTGACCGGCGGACTCGATGTCCGCCAGTCACACTGCGATCGCTCCTGTGAAGGGAGAAAGACAGAGCAGCTTGTGTAAACAAGCTGCCTGTCAGTTCTCCCTGTGTAAAAGTAAAGATCTGACCGTTCTACTATGTAGAACGGTTGATCTTTGCTTTTACACCAATAGCAACGTCCCTACACAGTAGAAAGCACGCCCCTAGGACACACTTAACCCCTCCCTGTCCAATAAAGTTAACCCCTTCCCTGCCAGTGTCATTTTTGCAGTAACAGTGCATATGTATAGCACTGATTACTGCAGTAATGTCACTGGTAACCCCAAAAGTGTCAAAAATGTCAGTCAAGGGTCCGATCTGTCCGCCGCAATGTCGCAGTACCGAAAAAAAAATCGCAGATCGCCGCCATTACGCGTTAAAAAAAAAAACACCAAAAATGACAAAAATCTTTCTCTTTGTTAGTAAACGCGATAACTTTTGCGCAAACCAATCAAAATACGCTTTTTGCGATTTTTTTTACCAAACATAGGTAGCATAAAACAAATTGGCCGAAAAATGTTAAAAAATTTTAATTTTTACTTTTTTTTTTGGGGAATTTCATATAAAAAAATGTGAAAAATATTGTTATTTTTGCAAAATTTACGCTCTTTTTTTGTTTATAGCGCGTGATCAAAAAATCGCACAGGTGATCAAATACCACCAAAAGAAAGCTCTGTTTGTGGGAAAAAAAGGACGTCAAATTCGTTTAGGTACAGCGTCGCACGACCGCGCAATTGTCCGTTAAAGTCACGCAGTAAAAAATCGCAAAAAAACCCCTGGTCCTTTAGCAGCCAAATCCTCCGGGGCTTAAGTGGTTAAGGATTTCATGCACTATTGCAAGTTTTTCTATTTCCATATATACTGCATTGGGTGACACCACAAGCCAAATTTCAGTACTGTGTATAAGAGGAGACCTAAGGATATGGATGGATGATCTCAAGAATCTATTAACCCATGTGTATAAGAGGAGACCTAAGGATATGGATGGATGATCTCTAGGATCTATTAACCCATGCGTTCTTTATAAAGATCTGAGGTGAGCACCCATTCACAAGGGGGTGCACGGCTGGCTGTCCACTGTGACACTCTTGTCACTTTTCTTCGGGAGCACAGATCACTTTAGGATTGTTTGAACTTGACATAATTATTAATCTTCAGCACGACTATACACTTTTTTACACTGGACTCTCTTTCTATCTTTTCTTCTTTTATGGAATTGGATTAATTTAGTGGCACTATTGGCACTTTATTGTTATATAATACTCACTGTTTTTTGGATTTTATATGTTTATATGCACATAGTGCAGTATATATTAACTTGTATATTTGCACAGCACTGTTTATTTATTCATATATTTCCCAAGTCTCATAGCCATAATTTTCACTAACAATTTGATATCAAGATTGAGTAATGATATCGGCCTGTAGCTTGAACAATCAGCAGGATCCTTGCCAGGTTTATGCAATACGGTAATATAGGCCGTAGTAAATGATGACATTAACTTTTGGGAATCCTGTAGGGAGTTCAATGCTTTTAGCAAATGGGTTGTCAAAAGGGGGCAGAATGTTTTATAATAAATGCCTGAGAAGCCATCTGAGCCCGGGCTCTTCCCAGGTTTCAGGGAATTAATAACAAGTGTGAGTTCTGTGATCTCAATTGGTCGATCAAGTTCTAGTCTCCAGATGTGACAGCCTGGGAAGTCCACTATTTTCTAAATATTGTTGAATTATTCACCCCCTGTCGCCTTCCAAGTATGAGGGTTTATGAGATGGGGAGATATTATATAATTTCAAGTAAAAATGATGAAATTCAGATGCTATCTGCTCTGTCTTAATTGCCAATTTATTATCAGATGTTTAAATCTGTGAAATGTGAGTAGCTGATCTTGCATCTCTCAATGTTTTGGCTAAATACTTATTATTTTTATTTCCATGCTCATAAAATAAACCTTGTTTAAAAAATAGAACACGTTTAATGTTTAAGTCTAGATTGTAATTCTTTTCTTGCCCTCAAAAGATCGGACGCCGATTGTACTGCTACTGATTTCTTATGTTGTTGTTCCAATTCGTTGATTTTATCTACCAAAAGCCTTAACTCCCTGTCATTATTCTTCTTACGCCTGGAAGCGATACTAATAAGTTCTACGCGTACGACACATTTATGTGCTTCCCAGATGGAAAATAATGATACGTCATCTGTAGTATTTTCACAAAAGTAATTACTGATTACATTGGAAATATGAGATATATTTATCCTGTCGGCTAGCAATGTCAGATTAAGGCGCCAAGCACAAGGTTTAGATATCGTATTGTCGATCTGCAGCGTAATTGAAGTAGGCGCATGGTCAGAGACTGATTGAATGCCTATGCATGCATCCGCCAGAGCTGTAAGATCTCTTTGGGAGCCAAAAATTTAATTGATATGAGAATATTTTTTTTTTATGTATCGCCGAAAAGTTAGTGTAATCTCTACCTTGTGGATTAACAGTGCTCCAGGAGTCTATTAATGTCAGGGATGCCAACATTGACTTGATTTTTTTTTAAGTATTCAAAAAGTAACAGAAGATCTGCTGTTAGACATATCTAAGAGAGGGTCTAGGGGAGCATTAAAGTCTCCTCCCAGTATAATACAACCAGTTGCAAACCAGGTAAGTTTGTCTATCATATGACGACAGAAAGTAACATGCGCAGTATTAGGAAAATATACATTTGCCAAGGTTATTGGCATTGTCCCAATTTTACCTAAGAAATAAAAATCTACCCTCGGGATCTGCTAACTGCTAGTCAAGTACAAATCCAGAGCATTTCCCTATCAAAATAGACACCCCCTTGGTCCTTGCTATCGGATTAGTGGAATGGAAGGCTGCCTGAAAATATTTGTCTGTCATTTTAGACACAAAGGACTTTGTGCCACTGGGGAGTGTCAAAGTCAGTTCGGTGTTAACCGACAGCAAGTCAGCGTTAACAAATGTGGTCTGCTTTACAGTAACTTCCTTGTGGGCTAGAGAGCGGGAGCATGGCATGGGAAGAGTTACTGTACCGCGCGGGAAAGCTCGATCTATCAAGCACTGCCAAACACAGAGAATGGATGGAGACATTGGTCGCACCCAGTCAATCAGGAATGACAAGGGGAGTCCATTTAACACCCCCCCCCCTTTGGGTGTGGCTGAGAGTGAGACACGTGCAGGAGAGAGCAACATAGAGCTTGCTGGAGAGCAGAAGTGTGTGACCGTAATAACTTCACCAACTGGCGGGGAACCTGCTAGGCAGATACTGGACCAGACAGCCCAGCCAAACCTTCATGTGGGATACTTGCACTCGGATGGTGCCGGAAGGAGGGCTCGCGCTTTGCACAGGAGGAGGCCTTGAATACCTAGGAATGGCATGTCCACAATGTACTAGTATTACGAATAAAGTGCAAGCGTGGAGCCAATGTTGGCAGTGTGGCTATCTGCTGCTGCGTCCAGAGAAAAGTGAAGGCCGGCTCAAGCAGATGTGTGTGTCTAGGGAGTCCGGGTTCACTCGAGAGGTGACCGGTACAGAGTCCAGGTTCCACTGCGGAGGCGGGAGGGGCATGATTCGTGTCATAATGAAGCTGGAGGCCATGCAAGCAGTCAGTGGGCCAGCATTATCATGATATCCACGACTGATTCATTTTAATGAATGTCAAACGGTCGACTGAGTCGGTGGAGAGTCTCGTTCGATGGTATGTGACTGATGAACCCTCCTGCTGCGCTGAATGCCCGTTCCGATAGGACACTGGAAGCAGGGCAGGCCAACAACTCCATGGCATACTGGGCCAGTTCTGGCCAGTGGTCTAATCTTAAGACCCAGTATGCCAGTGGATCGGATTCGTCACATGAAAAGCCCTCTGTGTCACTTTGTGCCCTGACGTAATGGTCCACCATGTGATGCAGACGCTGTCGATGCGATGTGGCAGCTGAGAGGCCTGGGCGGTGAGGACTAAAAAAGGCATCCATCAACGCTCCTCTCGTGACCCGCAGTAGAGTCCATGGTAGGTTGTCCCGCCCCTGCACCCTACGGGAGTCGGGGAACGTGTTCACCAGAATCCTCTTGAAACTATCCTCAAGGGATTTGATCCTGTGGACTCTCTGGGTGGATGGGAAAAGCTCAGAGACTTTTGACTTGTACCGGTGGTCAAGTAGGGTGGCCAACCAATAGTGGTCAGTCTCTTTAATGGCCTTGATTCTGGGGTCCTTTCGCAGGCTCTGAAGCATGATGTTTGCCATGCAATGCAAATTTGCAAAGGCCTGAGAAGCTGACTCCTCTGGGTCACTCAAAAAGACATGATCTTGAAAGTGCTCCTCCTCCTCCCAGCCACGTACTACTCCAAAGTGTCCCGAGGGAGTCAAACTAGGCCTTGCAGATTGCCGCATGTCTTCCTCCTCCTCCTCAAAGCCTGCAAAAGTTCCCGAAGAATCGTCCTCCTCCTCCTCCTCCTCTTCCACCCCTGGATCCTGCTCGGGCCTCTGGGAGCAAGGCATAATGGGGTCAGGATAAAGGGGGCCTTGAGAGGCAAGGAAGTCCTCCTCTTCCTCCTGCTGCTCTGCCTCCAGTGCCCTGTCCATAATGCCACGCAGAGTGTGCTCCAACAAAAACAGTACCGGTAGGGTGTCACTGATGCATGTGCTGTCCCGGCTGACCATCCTTGTGGCCTCCTCAAATGGCGAGAGGACAGCGCATGCATCCTTAATCAAAAGCCACTGCTGTGGCGAAAAAAAGCCCAGGTGCGCTGAGCCAGTGCTGGTGCCGTACTCGCAGAGATATTCATCGAGGGCCCTCTGCTGCAAAGTAATGCGGACTTGGCACCTGCCACTGTGTTAAACAACGTTTGCTGCATAGCTGATTGCTTGTAAAGCTCCAGATCAGCAGAAGAGCAGTCAGCTTACAGAAAGATTGTCAGTGTAGTTAGAAACAAAGCGATTGTGCTGTTTGAGTTAGAAAAAAAAAAAAAATTAAAGGGACAGTGTCAGTTAGAAATTATCTTCTGCTGTATGGAGCTGTTCTTTTAGTGTGAGGAAAGGGATATGCAGTGTAGTTAGGGTACTATATACCACTATAGTTAGATTCAATAGTCTAGTTTTTGTAGGGATAGTTTTAAGTGTCAGGTTTCTGTCTAGTGAGCACATTGCACTGCTGATATATCTACAGAAGGTATACGTGCTTGCTAGTCAGCTATTGTGCAAAATACGTTTCAGCGATACACACATCTGCTGTATTTAGCGACAACTTTGGGTCGCATAGCAGTGTGCGTCTTGTCAACGAGTCTGTGGTAGTGAGCCCTTATAGATCCCCAGCTCAGGATTCCCCAGGGCACGGAGTCTAAGCCCCAGCCTGCTTCTTCACCAGGGCCCCTGATGGTGGGGATGGACTTGCAGCAGACTGGAACCAGGTCGCGGCCCCCAGGTAGGCCCAGCTGAGGATGTGGAGACCACTGGCGTGTGCAGGGTAAACAGGAGACTATAAGGAGATCCAAGAGACAAGCCGAGGTCAGGACAGGCAGCAGACGAACATAGACGGAGAAACGAAGCCGGGTCGGTACACAGGAGATCAGATACAATAACTAAGGGATACACGGATAGGAGCTCAGAGAACAGCGATGTTGCTCAAGCAGGGAGCAGTGCACTGAGCATGTGTATATATAGGGAAGCATACAGGGAGGTGACCCAGGAAGTAATGGACAGGAACAGGATATAACCCACAGTGGAGCAGGCGACGCCCATAGAAGCCCAAACACCACATGTGAAGGGAGCCAAGACAGAAGCACTGCAGCAAGGAGGTAAGAATATACAGACAAAACTATAGGCTAACTTTTGACAGTACCCCCCCCCCCCCTCATACGGGGCCTCCCCACTCGTTTGGGCCCAGCCTTGAGAGGAAACTTCTGATGAAAACGTTTCACCAAACAAGGTGCAGAAACATCAGTGGAAGGAATCCAACATCTCTCTTTAGGACCATATCCTTTCCAGTCCACTAGATACAAGAGCCTCCCCCTGGAGAATTTGGAATCCAAGATTTGCTTGATTTCATACTGATCCGAAGTACTGGCTATTGGAGAAGGACGACGAATAGGACGAGAAAACATATTGATGATGTATGGTCTAAGGAGAGAAACATGGAAAAAATTGGGGATTTTTAGATGTGACGGGAGACGGAGCTTAAAAGCGACAGGGTTAACCTGGCAGAGGATTGTAAAGGGACCAATGAAACGGGGAGCAAACTTCATAGAGGGTACCCTGAGACGGATATTCTTGGTAGAGAGCCAAACCTTATCACCAGGGAGAATTTTGGGGCTCACACGGCGATGGCGATCTGCAGCTACCTTGTACCTGGAAGCTGCCAGATGTAAATTTTTGGAAACATCTGCCCAGATAGAATTGAGAGACTGTTGCACCTCTGCGGCGGCTGGCACCTCAGCAGAGATCGGAACAGGAAATGGTACTGAAAGATGGCGGCCAAATACCATGAAGAAGGGAGACTCACCAGTGCTGACATTAGCATGGTTATTGAGGGCAAATTCGGCCCAGGGTAAAAGGTCTACCCAATCATCCTGATGGGCAGAAATGAAGGCACGAAGATACCGTTCCACATTCTGGTTAACCCTTTCCGTTTGACCATTTGGCTGCGGATGAAAAGCTGAGGAGAAATCCAACTTGATTCCAAATGACGTGGCCAGGGCTCTCCAGAAGCGGGCCGTAAACTGAACTCCTCTATCTGAGACAATGTGTGAGGGCATACCATGGAGACAAAAGATTTCCCTAATGAAGATAGAAGCCAAAGTGACAGCAGAGGGTAGGCCTGGAAGTGGAGTTAAGTGACACATTTTAGAAAACCTGTCCACCACCACCCAGATAACGGTGGAGCCCGCTGATGGGGGTAGTTCTGATATAAAGTCCATAGAGATGCAGCGCCACGGTACATCTGGAACAGGTAGAGGTAACAGGAGACCTGCTGGAGCTGAAGTAGAAGACTTAGACTGCACGCAAATGGAGCAAGCCTGGACATATTCCTCAACATCCTTCCGGAGTGAGGGCCACCAGTAGTAACGCAGCAGGAAGGCACAGGTGCGTTGCACACCAGGATGTCCAGAGAGTTTAGAGTCATGTGCCCATTTGAGAAGCTTGGGGCGAAGGGAGGGCCTCACAAAGGTCTTTCCGGGAGGGATACGTGGAGACTGAAGGTGAGTGGAGGCCAGGAAACAATTGGCAGGAATAATATGTTCAGGTTCAATATGACACTCGGAGTTAGCAATGTCAAATGATCTGGACAAGGCATCCGCACAAGCATTCTTGGAGCCGGGCCGGAAGGTGATGTCAAAATTAAACCTGGCAAAAAAGAGAGCCCATCGTGCTTGCCTGGGATTTAAACGTCGGGTGGACTGCAGATACTGGAGGTTCTTATGATCGGTATAGATCAGAATACGATGAGGAGACCCCTCCAGTAGATGTCGCCATTCTTGCAGTGTCAGCTTGATAGCCAGAAGCTCCCGATCCCCGATGGTGTAATTTTTCTCTGCATCAGAAAACATCTTAGAGAAAAAGGCACAGAGGCGGAGCTTACTGTCATGCCTTTGGAGAAGGACGGCCCCCACTCCCAAGGACAAAGCATCTACTTCCAAGAAGAAAGGCTGAAGAATGTCAGGACGTTTGAGAATAGATGCCGATAGGAAGGTCGATTTGAGCTTGTGGAAAGCCTCGACAGCTTCAGGAGGCCAGGTTCTGGAATTGGCACCCTTCCGGGTCAAGGAGGTAATGGGTGCCACCAGAGAGGAGTAATCAGGGATGAACTGGCGATAGAAATTGGAGAATCCCAAGAACTGTTGCGTAGCTTTTAGACCAGAAGGCTGAGGCCAGTTGGGGATGGCCTGAAGTTTGGCAGGATCCATAAGCAGCCCTTTATCTCTGACTATGAAGCCTAGGAAAGGAACTTGGGTTTGCTCGAAGAGGCACTTCTCCCACTTCACATACAAGCGGTGGTCCCGAAGACGTTGAAGAACCGTACAAACATGCTGGCGATGAGTGTTCAAATCTGGAGAAAAGAGGAGTATGTCATCCAGATACACTATGACACAAACGTATAGGAGATCAGAAAAATGTCATTAACAAAGTTCTGGAAGACAGCTGGGGCTTTACACAAGCCAAAAGGCATTACGAGATATTCATAGTGCCCATCTCTGGTGTTAAAAGCGGTTTTCCATTATCTCCCTCTCGAATCCTAATCAAATTGTATGCTCCACGGAGGTCCAACTTGGTGAAAATATGAGCATCTCGTAGCCTGTCAAAAAGTTCGGAAATCAAGGGTAACGGGTACTGATTCTTAATGGTGATGGCATTGAGACCTCTATAATCAATGCAGGGCCGGAGTGTACCATCCTTTTTCTCCACAAAGAAGAACCCAGCCCCAGCAGGAGAATTGGATTTACGTATAAATCCTTTCTGCAGATTTTCCTGGATGTACTTGGACATGGCTTGGGTTTCCGGGATGGAGAGAGGGTAGACTCTACCTCGGGGTGGTGAAGCCTCGGGTTGGAGGTCAATCGCACAGTCGTATGGACGATGAGGAGGCAAACTGTCAGCAGCTTTTTTGCAAAAGACATCTTGGAAGGCCAGATACTGCCGAGGAAGAATTGGAGAGGTAGAGACCTCAGCCACAGGTACACGGAGAGGTGGAGACACCTTAGGGAGACAGGTCTGATGGGATTGCGACCCCAGGGATAACACTTGGCCAGAGTTACAATCCAGATAAGGTGAGTGTTTCTTCAACCATGGAAGTCCAAGAATGATGGGACTAGAAGACTTGGGAAGAATCAGGAAGGAGACTTCCTCCCGATGAAGGACACCGACATGCATGGTGATGGAGGCTGTTCTGAAGCGTAGGGGTCCGAAGGCCAAGGTCGAGCCATCCACTGCCAAAACAGCTAGAGGCATAGCCAGGGGAACTAGAGGAATTCCCAGTTCAGTGGCCAAAGACTGCTCAATGAAATTCCCGGCTGCTCCAGAGTCTACATATGCAGAAACTTGATATGAATTTAGGGCCCAATGAATAGAGACGGGTATAACAAATTGAGGGTAGGTGGCAAAGTTCAGATTCTGGTCTAGATCTCCTCCCTCTGAGCGACCTTGACCCGAGAGTTTTCCTGGACGGACGGGGCAGGATTTTATCATATGACCACCAGCTCCGCAGTAAAGACACAGGCCGAGTCTCAGGCGACGGGACCTCTCTTGTGGAGCGAGGCGTGTGCGGCCTAATTGAATGGGTTCTTCAGAAGCCAATACTGCAGGAGAGATGGGTTGTTCCAGAATGTTCTGGACAACAGGAGCAAGGTGACCCACCGGCGGGTGACGTGACACAGTCCTTTCCAGATCTCGCTCCTGGAAGCGGACATCAATTTGGATGCTAAGGGAAATCAAGCCATCCAAGGTGGTGGGTATAGTTCTGCCAGCTAGTTCATCTTTAATACGATCTGCAAGACCTTGCCAAAATGTTGCAGTAAGAGCCTCGTTGTTCCATGCCAGTTCCGAAGCCAAGGTGCGAAACTGAACTGACGAAGACGAAGAAGGGCTCTAGAAGCAGATGAGGCCCTGCCAGGCACATCAAAGGTATTACGGAAAGCTTGTAGGAAGGCAGAGAGACTGGAAACGGTAGGATCTTGACGCTCCCACAGCGGCGAGGCCCAAGCCAAAGCTGGTCCCGATAGAAATCATGTACGCCACCTTGGAACGATCAGTAGGAAAGTAATGGCCTGCTAGCTCTAAGTGGATTGAGCACTGATTGATGAATCCCCGACAAGCTTTGGGGTCCCCAGAGAAGCGAGATGGCGGAGGCGGCTGGAGTTTTGCAGGACTGACCTCTGCTGGAGGGACTGCGGAAGCGGAAGTGACAGGGGCGGACACAGGAGCTGGAACAGAGGAAGCGGGAGTAGGCACAATCTGCAGCTGATCCAGACGGGAAGAAAGAGCCTGCAGACACTGCATAATCTGTTCTTGATAAGCCTGCTGAACGTTAACTGTCTGCTCCAAACTCTTAAGTTGATCCTGAAGTGGCTGCGGTGTCTCAGACGAGCTCATGGCTTGAGCAAACTGTCAACGAGTCTGTGGTAGTGAACCCTTATAGATCCCCAGCTCAGGATTCCCCAGGGCGCAGAGTCTAAGCCCCAGCCTGCTTCTTCACCAGGGCCCCTGATGGTGGGGATGGACTTGCAGCAGACTGGAACCAGGTCGCGGCCCCCAGGTAGGCCCAGCTGAGGATGTGGAGACCGCTGGCGTGTGCAGGATAAACAGGAGACTATAAGGAGATCCAAGAGACAAGCCGAGGTCAGGACAGGCAGCAGACGAACATAGACGGAGAAACGAAGCCGGGTCGGTACACAGGAGATCAGATACAATAACTAAGGGATACACGGATAGGAGCTCAGAGAACAGCGATGTTGCTCAAGCAGGGAGCAGTGCACTGAGCATGTGTGTATATAGGGAAGCATACAGGGAGGTGACCCAGGAAGTAATGGACAGGAACAGGATATAACCCACAGTGGAGCAGGCGACGCCCATAGAAGCCCAAACACCACATGTGAAGGGAGCCAAGACAGAAGCACTGCAGCAAGGAGATAAGAATATACAGACAAAACTATAGGCTAACTTGTGACACGTGTTGCGGGTGATTTTCACATCACACAGTTGATAAAGCCTCAGTGACAACTATACATAAATTAAAATTCATCACAAAAAAAACAGACTATTTTTCTTAGAATTTCAGTAGCGCAGGGATGGTGTTACCCTCCTTTCATAAAGTGCAAATAAATAAAGTGCATAAATAATCCAAAACATCCAACTAAGCAAGAACAGGTCCGGATCTGGTTAGCTCTACTAAGTCTCTGGGCTCCAGGACTCAGAACAGGACTTCTAAAAAAAACAAAAATGTTGCTTGTGTGTCTCACCTACCACATGTAAGTAGGAAACCTGGGTGACGCATACTTCATACACCATCCACAACTTGACAGTCAGTGCTGCTGATCTCTTTCTGCGTCTTTGAAGCCACATAATGTCTACAGGAACAGAGCATTGCCACCCAATAACATCTCCCACATGCTGTAAATGAGAGGAGGAGGTGTGCAGCAGCAGATACCAGGAGGAGGTTTTGAGGTGTTCATGCTGTATATGCCTATTCCATGAGAGTGGTTAGGCATAGTTTTCTGTTGAGTCTGCATTTTGGCTATCTCTCCCAGCACTGGTGGTGGTGACATTGGTGTCAGTTTGTAACGCTCCTGCGTTTTTGTAGTAGGCTGGATTTGCAGCTGCAGAATCTCCACTCAGTAGTCATGTAGAGATGTGTTGAATAACCAGATCCAACTCTCCAGACTCATCACTGTGGGCCTGTCAGCTTCAGCATACAGTTATACACACTCAATAAGATGTTCCTGGAGTGATAGGATGTATATGTTAGTATGAAGATGATGTGCTGAAGGGACAGGTGTGAACAGTGACAGAGATGGTAAGCACTTGATAGAAATGTTCAGGAGAGTATTAGATGGTATTAGGTAGAATGCAGATAGGTTAGTAATCGAGTATGGTAACAGGTGGTAAGGACAGCAGATGACAAATACAGGATAGACTAACCCAGTGCAAGGATAGATGGTAGTAGGCTCAAGAGCTAGCAATCTATGTAACAGTGCAGATGATAGAGTTAGTATACATAGATAGTAACAGTCCTTAATGTGCAGAGGTAGATAGTGTAAGTAAGGTTATGGAGGATTCCCCTGTGGGGTACTTATCACTAGTAAGGTTAGTAGTAGAAGGGTCCAGTAATGAAGGAGTGATCCAGTAGCGAGATACAGGGATCAGTAGCGAGGTTCCGGTCTGTTTCCAAGTAAGAGAGAATAGCTGGAGGTTCCGGTAGCAAGACAAGCTTGTAAGCATGTGGACACACAGGCAGGAAGCCAAGAGTGAAAGCAGTATGCCAAGAGTGATCGGGTAGCGAGATACAAGATCAGATAGTGAAACAAGTTCAGGTAGCGAGATACAAGAGCGAGTGACATCAGGTATGGCTGCTTTACAGGCGGCTTGAACGAACGATGTGAGAGAGAACGCCGGCGGTTGAAATAGCCGCTCTGCGGCGCTCGGCGATGACGTCATCCGTCTTAAAGGTGTATGCGTACCACCTAATTAGAAAGGTGGGACGCATATTTGAAAGAAAAGTGGAAAATAAGGGTACCAGAGGTACAAGAATCTTACAGTACCCCCCTTAAGGCCGGCTCCGGAAGGCCTATAGTACTGGTTTCTCTGGGTATTTCGAGTGAAATCTTCGTATAAGCCTAGGTGCGTGAACATCAGTGGTATCCAACCAGGTGTCGTCTTGGGGTCCATAGTTCTTCCATCTTATGAGATACTGGAGTCTTCCTCTGTGGATACGAGAATCCAAAATCTCCTTAATCTCATATTCTTCTCCGCCTTCAACTTGTACTGGAGATGGAGGCAAGATGGTAGGCCTTATTCCTTGATTAGGAACATGGGGTTTCAGTAGCGACACATGGAAGATGGGATGGATCTTGAGATCTGCTGGTAAGGTGAGCTGTACTGCAGCTTTTCCAATAAGTTTTTTAATTGGGAAGGGTCCCAGAAATAAAGGTCCAAGCTTTTTGCTAGGGATCTTTAATCTTAAATTTCTTGTCGATAGCCAAACGAGGTCCCCAATAGCATACTGAGGAGAAGGTCTTCTACGTAGGTCGTAGTACCTTTTTTGTTGGCTGTGGGCGTGTGAGATAGTGGTATTAAGTAAACCCAGAGAGTCCTTTATTTGAGTAAGATAGTCCAGTGGTTCTCAAATCCGGTCCTCGGGACCCACCAACAGGCCAGGTTTGCAAGATAACTAAATTACATCACAGGTGATCTCATTTGCTTCTCAGTGATTGCAGTATTCTAGTCTGCATCCCCCAAGGTAATACTTAAAATCTGGCCTGTTAGTGGGTCCCGAGGACCGGATTTGAGAACCACTGAGATAGTCTGAGGCTACTGGGTTACTTGATGGTAGGATGCGTGGTGAAAGAAGTGTGGGATGAAACCCATAGTTCAAGTAGAACGGACTTTGCTTAGTAGTACTGTGGGTTGCGTTGTTATAAGCAAATTCCGCCAGAGGGAGAAGGTCCACCCAATCATCCTGTAGGTATGATGTGTAGCAACGCAGATATTGTTCTATACACTGGTTGACTCTTTCAGTCTGTCCGTTGGTCTGAGGGTGGCAGGGAGAAGTGAGCTTTCGCTCAATCCGTAATATTTGACAAAGAGCTTGCCAAAATTTGGAGATGAACTGTGAACCACGGTCGGATAAAAGAGTCTTTGGAATTCCGTGTAACTTGAACACGTTTCATCAGTAATTCCGCTGTTTGTTTAGATGAAGGTAGTCTACGGATAGCGATGAAATGTGCCATCTTTGTCAGGTGGTCCACTGACACTAGAATGGTATTAAATCCTTTAGAAGGTGGTAGTTCTACTATAAAGTCTAAGGACACAACTTCCCATGGAACCTGGGGTATTGGTAGACTGCAGAGTAGACCAGATGGTTTTGTAGTGTCAATTTTGGACCTTGCACAGATGTCACATGAAGATACAAATTTTTGTACAGACCTCTTCATATCAGGCCACCAAAACTGCCTAGTAAGCAAATTAAGGGTTTTCGTCATACCCATATGTCCTGCCATGGGCGCATCATGTGATAACTCCAAGATCTTGGTACGCATAGTAGGGGGTATTTAGAGTTTGTCGTTGTAGTAGAGGAAGCCTTCTGCATCAGTTCTTAGTTGTGGTGGAGGTGAATCCAATCTTATACTGTGCAAAATCTCTTCCTTCAGGGAACGAACAACCCCAATAATACGTTCATAGGGTATTATAGGAATAGAAGGGATTTCAGCGCAGTTATCTTCGGTTAATCGTGATAGCGCATCCGCTTTTTTATTCTTGTCTGCAGGCGTGTAGGTCACTAAGAAGTTGAATCTTAGGAAAAATAATGACCATCGTACCTGCCGGTGGGAGAGAGTTTTGTTAGTCTGGAGGTATTGAAGGTTTTTGTGATCTGTATATATTAGTATTGGTAACCGGGTACCCTCAAGTAGATGTCGCCAATTCTCCAGTGCCAATTTTATGGCAAGCAACTCCTTTTCACCCACTGGGTAATTCACCTCTGGGCTGCTTAATGATTTTGAAAAGAAAGCAACTGGGTGGAGTGGTGAAGTATTTGTTGGTCGTTGGGAGAGAACTGCCCCTACTGCCATATTTGACGCATCTACCTCCAGAATATATTGGAGGGATGGGTCTGGATGGCGTAGTATGGGAGCAGAAGTAAAGCTTGATTTTAACAAGCAGAAAGCTTGATTTGCTTCTTCTGACCATTTGAATGGTTTCTTTATACTTGTCAGTTGTGTGAGAGGTCTCACAATGGCAGAAAAGTTCTTGATGAACTTCCTATAGAAGTTTGAAAATCCGAGGAATCGCTGTAATGCCTTACGAGTTGTTGGTATAGGCCAGTCCAGAATACAGGATATCTTGCTCATATCCATCTTAATTCCGGTTTTGGATATGATGTATCCTAGGAATAATATTTCTTCTTTATGAAATAGGCATTTTTTTAATTTCACGTATAGATTGTGTGCGAGTAATCTGGATAACACAAGTCTTACATGTTTTATATGTTCAGAGAGAGATCGAGAATAGATAAGTATATCGTCCAGATATACTACAACACAGACATCAAGTAAGTCTCTAAAGATGTCGTTTATGAACCTTTGGAAGGCTGCGGGAGCATTACACAACCCAAATGGCATCACAAGATATTCGAATAATCCGTATCTGGTTCTGAATGCTGTTTTCCACTCATCTCCGTCACGGATTCGGATTAGGTTGTATGCCCCTTTCAGGTCTAATTTAGAGAAGTAAGTAGCCCCACGCACTTGTTCAATGAGTTCAGGGATGAGCGGTAAAGGATAGCGATCCTTTATTGTAATCGTATTTAATTGCCTATAATCGATAATAGGCCTAAGACTTGAATCCTTATTGCGGACAAAAAAAAAGTCCTGCAGCTGTGGAAGAAGTAGAGGGTCTGATGAACCCTTTTGTCAAATTCTCATCCAAGTATTCCTTGAGATGAGAAAGTTCATCCTGTGAAAGACGATAAACATGACCGAAAGGCAATTTGCTGTTAGGGAGTAGATCGATAGTGCAATCATAATCCCTATGAGGAGGCAACATTTGAGCATTTTTTTCAAGGAATACTTCGGACAGATCCTGATAGCATAGTGGTGCAATCTCATCTGACACCACAGACAGGATCTTTCCATAAGATGGGAGGTTACACGTAATCTCACAATAGTGAGAAGGGAAAGACAAAGTCCGTTTTTTCCAATCTATGATTGGTTGATGTGTGTGTAACCAGGGGAGTCCCAAAATAATAGAAAAATGGGGTTAAGATAGTATATCAAAAGTGGTGGTCTCCATATGAGACTCGTTAGTAGTGACGAGGAGTGCTTGTGTCTGGTTGGTGATTGGACCAGAAGATAGTGGGATACCGTTAATGAAACTAACAGAAACAGGTTTAGGTTTTGAAATAATAGGTATTTTATTTAAGGTAACAAAACATGTATCAATATAGTTTCCACAAGATCCGGTGTCGATCATAGCCTTGGTGGTAATCCTAGTCTGGTCCCACTGTAATGTCAAATGAAAAAAGAGATAGGGGTTAGAAAAGGAAGTCGTTAATCCTCCTAGCAAAACATGTGAACACTCACCCTCTTTTTTGCGGACAAGGGGACAGACGCTTATCAAATGATCCGGGGATGTGCAGTACATGCAGAGGTTTCTGGATCTTCTTCTGGCTCGTTCAGTAGTTGATAAAGGTGGGCGTATGGTTCCTACCTCCATGGGAGTAGGGTTAACGGCCGAAATCCGAGAAGGACTAGACAATGGCATTCCCATTTTCTCAGCCCTTCTTTCACGCAGTCGCCTGTCGATGTTGATACTGAGTTGTATTAAGGCATCCAAGGTGCCAGGTAAATCCGCTCGGGCGAGCTCGTCTTTAACAGCTTCTGACAACCCGAGTCTGAATTGAGTTTGCAGAGATGTATCATTCCACCCTGAATCAAGGGTCCATCTTTTGAACTCAGCTACAAAGTCTTCTACAGGTCTCCTTCCTTGTTTTAAAGCCCTCAATTGAATATCAGCAGTACTCTGCCTATTGGGGTCATCATATAAACTAGCGAGTTCCGCTAGGAATAAAGAATAGGAGTTCAGAAGCTGATCATTTTTCTCAAAGAGAGAGTCTGCCCAGGCCCGTGGATCACCCGTTAAGTATGAGATAACGGTACAGACTTTAATTTGATCAATAGGGTATGTACGAGGTTTTAACAAAAAAAGCAATTGACATGCGTTTTTGAATTCACAACATTTTTTCCGATCACCTGTAAACACTAGAGGAGGGTTTATTTTAGGTTCAGGGGGTTGAGCAGCAGTGAGCCGTGAAAGACGGGTTACCTGCTGTATCAGAGTCTGATTTTCTTCTTTTACTTCAGTAAGAGCAAGCATTAATGCATTTACTTGTTGTGTTAATTGTGTCACTTGAGTGGGTAATTCTGCTGAATCCATTTTTTAGGTTCGTTCAATCTGTAACGCTCCTGCGTTTTTGTAGTAGGCTGGATTTGCAGCTGCAGAATCTCCACTCAGTAGTCATGTAGAGATGTGTTGAATAACCAGATCCAACTCTCCAGACTCATCACTGTGGGCCTGTCAGCTTCAGCATACAGATATACACACTCAATAAGATGTTCCTGGAGTGATAGGATGTATATGTTAGTATGAAGATGATGTGCTGAAGGGACAGGTGTGAACAGTGACAGAGATGGTAAGCACTTGATAGAAATGTTCAGGAGAGTATTAGATGGTATTAGGTAGAATGCAGATAGGTTAGTAATCGAGTATGGTAACAGGTGGTAAGGACAGCAGATGACAAACACAGGATAGACTAACCCAGTGCAAGGATAGATGGTAGTAGGCTCAAGAGCTAGCAATCTATGTAACAGTGCAGATGATATATTTAGTATACATAGATAGTAACAGTCCTTAATGTGCAGAGGTAGATAGTGTAAGTAAGGTTATGGAGGATTCCCCTGTGGGGTACTTATCACTAGTAAGGTTAGTAGTAGAAGGTAGTGTTGAGCGAACACGGACTGTATTATTCGTGTTCGTACCGAATAATTGGATTTTTTTTATCCGAACACGGACACGGACACTTTACTGTATGTTCGGGTAAAAATCCGTGTTCGGTCGTTTTATTTCCGGGTTTTGCATGCTTTGGCGCTCTTTTCATGGCGGGCTTTCAACAGCCAATCAACAATCGTTTAACTGGTGTGCCTTAAGCCATCCCAGCCATGCCTGCAAATGTCTTAGTAGCTGTGATTGGCCGTCTGAAGCATGTGACCAAGTCTTTATAAGTTCGAGGCAGCCGCCGCAGCAGCGTCATTCTGCTGCTTAGCTAAGGGACAGAGCACACATCAATGTGCTGGCTGCTGATTAGGGAAAGATAGGCAGGAAAAAAACATTTGTGTCCGGATAGAATTGAGGGACAGGTCGGAGTGTTTAGGCAGGGCGAGTTGTAGGCATTTTAGGGATAGAGTCTGCTGAATTATAGGGTCAGTGTCTTCTACAAACTACAATCGATATTGCTGTGTGGGGGGTGGGGTGAATCTGCACTCAATCCTGATCTACGATCTCTTCTCAATCCTGTTAGGGACAGAGTCTGCTGAATTTTAGGGAAACTGTGTTCTACAAACTACAATCGATATTGCTGTGTGGTGTGGGATTGGAGATAGGCAGGTGTCAGTGATCCACATCCATTTTTCTGTGTGTGAGCTGCAGTGAACACAATCTTTTTGGGCTGCAGTGAACACAATCTTTTTGGGCTGCAGTGAACACAATCTTTTTGGGCTGCAGTGAACACAATCTTTTTGGGGTGCAGTGAACAAAATCTTTTTGGGGTGCAGTGAACACAATCCTTTTTGGTGTGCAGTGAACACAATCTTTGTGGGGTGCAGTGAACAAAATCCTTTGTGGGGTGCAGTGAACACAATCTTTTTGGGGTGCAGTGAACAAAATCCTTTTTGGGGTGCAGTGAACAACATCCTTTTTGGGGTGCAGTGAACACAATCTTTTTGGGGTGCAGTGAACAAAATCCTTTGTGGGGTGCAGTGAACACAATCTTTTTGGGGTGCAGTGAACACAATCTTTTTGGGGTGGAGTGAACAACATCCTTTTTGGGGTGCAGTGAACAAAATCCTTTTTGGGGTGCAGTGAACAAAATCATTTTTGGGGTGCAGTGAACACAATCTTTTTGGGGTGCAGTGAACACAATCTTTGTGGGGTGCAGTGAACACAATCTTTTTGGGGTGAAGTGAACAACATCCTTTTTGGGGTGCAGTGAACAACATCCTTTTTGGGGTGCAGTGAACACAATCTTTTTGGGGTGCAGTGAACACAATCTTTGTGGGGTACAGTGAACAGAATCTTTGTGGGGTGCAGTGAACACAATCTTTGGGGGGTACAGTGAACACAATCTTTTTGGGGTGCAGTGAACACAATCTTTGTGAGGTGCAGTGAACACAATCTTTTTGGGGTGGAGTGAACAAAATCATTTTTGGGGTGCAGTGAACAACATCCTTTTTGGGGTGCAGTGATCAAAATCCTTTTTGGGGTGCAGTGAACACAATCTTTTTGGGGTGCAGTGAACAAAATCCTTTGTGGGGTGCAGTGAACAGAATCTTTGTGGGGTGCAGTGAACACAATCTTTGGGGGGGGTACAGTGAACACAATCTTTTTGGGGTGCAGTGAACACAATCTTTGTGGGGTACAGTGAACAGAATCTTTGTGGGGTGCAGTGAACACAATCTTTGGGGGGTACAGTGAACACAATCTTTTTGGGGTGCAGTGAACACAATCTTTGGGGGGTACAGTGAACACAATCTTTTTGGGGTGCAGTGAACACAATCTTTGTGGGGTGCAGTGAACACAATCTTTGGGGGGGTACAGTGAACACAATCTTTTTGGGGTGCAGTGAACAACATCCTTTTAGGGTGCAGTGAACACAATCTTTGTGGGGTGCAGTGAACAACATCCTTTTAGGGTGCAGTGAACACAATCTTTGTGGGGTACAGTGAACAGAATCTTTGTGGGGTGCAGTGAACACAATCTTTGGGGGGTACAGTGAACACAATCTTTGTGAGGTGCAGTGAACACAATCTTTGTGGGGTGCAGTGAACACAATCATTGTGGGGTGCAGTGAACTCAATCTTTGTGGGGTACAGTGAACACAATCTCATACTTCTGAAGATTTGAGGGTGCTGCCTGTTCCATACTCCCCCTACTCCTCATCTAGCCTTTTAGGGGTACAAACAATAGTAATTGGGGCCTAGTGTGGTTGTGTACGTGTGATATACATACACTTTTTTTGGATCATATTTTCTATTCCGCTATTTAATCAAAAACCTTTGGGGATCAGTTAAATTGGGGGATAGTCTGTGTTGGTACGTGTGAGAGAGATCCACCTTTCCAAGTTGTTGGGGTTCATCTCATACTTCTGAAGGTTTGAGGGTGCTGCCTGTTCCATACTCCCCCTACTCCTAGCCTTTTAGGGGTACAAACAATAGTAATTGGGGCCTAGTGTGGTTGTGTACGTGTGATATACATACACTTTTTTTGGATCATATTTTCTATTCCGCTATTTAATCAAAAACCTTTGGGGATCAGTTAAATTGGGGGATAGTCTGTGTTGGTACGTGTGAGAGAGATCCACCTTTCCAAGTTGTTGGGGTTCATCTCATACTTCTGAAGGTTTGAGGGTGCTGCCTGTTCCATACCCCCCCTACTCCTCATCTAGCCTTTTAGGGGTACAAACAATAGTAATTGGGGCCTAGTGTGGTTGTGTACGTGTGATATACATACACTTTTTTTGGATCATATTTTCTATTCCGCTATTTAATCAAAAACCTTTGGGGATCAGTTAAATTGGGGGATAGTCTGTGTTGGTACGTGTGAGAGAGATCCACCTTTCCAAGTTGTTGGGGTTCATCTCATACTTCTGAAGGTTTGAGGGTGCTGCCTGTTCCATACTCCCCCTACTCCTCATCTAGCCTTTTAGGGGTACAAACAATAGTAATTGGGGCCCAGTGTGGTTGTGTACGTGTGATATACATACACTTTTTTTGGATCATATTTTCTATTCCGCTATTTAATCAAAAACCTTTGGGGATCAGTTAAATTGGGGGATAGTCTGTGTTGGTACGTGTGAGAGAGATCCACCTTTCCAAGTTGTTGGGGTTCATCTCATACTTCTGAAGGTTTGAGGGTGCTGCCTGTTCCATACCCCCCCTACTCCTCATCTAGCCTTTTAGGGGTACAAACAATAGTAATTGGGGCCTAGTGTGGTTGTGTACGTGTGATATACATACACTTTTTTTGGATCATATTTTCTATTCCGCTATTTAATCAAAAACCTTTGGGGATCAGTTAAATTGGGGGATAGTCTGTGTTGGTACGTGTGAGAGAGATCCACCTTTCCAAGTTGTTGGGGTTCATCTCATACTTCTGAAGGTTTGAGGGTGCTGCCTGTTCCATACTCCCCCTACTCCTAGCCTTTTAGGGGTACAAACAATAGTAATTGGGGCCTAGTGTGGTTGTGTACGTGTGATATACATACACTTTTTTTGGATCATATTTTCTATTCCGCTATTTAATCAAAAACCTTTGGGGATCAGTTAAATTGGGGCATAGTCTGTGTTGGTACGTGTGAGAGAGATCCACCTTTCCAAGTTGTTGGGGTTCATCTCATACTTCTGAAGGTTTGAGGGTGCTGCCTGTTCCATACCCCCCCTACTCCTCATCTAGCCTTTTAGGGGTACAAACAATAGTAATTGGGGCCTAGTGTGGTTGTGTACGTGTGATATACATACACTTTTTTTGGATCATATTTTCTATTCCGCTATTTAATCAAAAACCTTTGGGGATCAGTTAAATTGGGGGATAGTCTGTGTTGGTACGTGTGAGAGAGATCCACCTTTCCAAGTTGTTGGGGTTCATCTCATACTTCTGAAGGTTTGAGGGTGCTGCCTGTTCCATACTCCCCCTACTCCTAGCCTTTTAGGGGTACAAACAATAGTAATTGGGGCCTAGTGTGGTTGTGTACGTGTGATATACATACACTTTTTTTGGATCATATTTTCTATTCCGCTATTTAATCAAAAACCTTTGGGGATCAGTTAAATTGGGGGATAGTCTGTGTTGGTACGTGTGAGAGAGATCCACCTTTCCAAGTTGTTGGGGTTCATCTCATACTTCTGAAGGTTTGAGGGTGCTGCCTGTTCCATACCCCCCCTACTCCTCATCTAGCCTTTTAGGGGTACAAACAATAGTAATTGGGGCCTAGTGTGGTTGTGTACGTGTGATATACATACACTTTTTTTGGATCATATTTTCTATTCCGCTATTTAATCAAAAACCTTTGGGGATCAGTTAAATTGGGGGAGAGTCTGTGTTGGTACGTGTGAGAGAGATCCACCTTTCCAAGTTGTTGGGGTTCATCTCATACTTCTGAAGGTTTGAGGGTGCTGCCTGTTCCATACCCCCCCTACTCCTCATCTAGCCTTTTAGGGGTACAAACAATAGTAATTGGGGCCTAGTGTGGTTGTGTACGTGTGATATACATACACTTTTTTTGGATCATATTTTCTATTCCGCTATTTAATCAAAAACCTTTGGGGATCAGTTAAATTGGGGGATAGTCTGTGTTGGTACGTGTGAGAGAGATCCACCTTTCCAAGTTGTTGGGGTTCATCTCATACTTCTGAAGGTTTGAGGGTGCTGCCTGTTCCATACCCCCCCTACTCCTCATCTAGCCTTTTAGGGGTACAAACAATAGTAATTGGGGCCTAGTGTGGTTGTGTACGTGTGATATACATACACTTTTTTTGGATCATATTTTCTATTCCGCTATTTAATCAAAAACCTTTGGGGATCAGTTAAATTGGGGGATAGTCTGTGTTGGTACGTGTGAGAGAGATCCACCTTTCCAAGTTGTTGGGGTTCATCTCATACTTCTGAAGGTTTGAGGGTGCTGCCTGTTCCATACTCCCCCTACTCCTCATCTAGCCTTTTAGGGGTACAAACAATAGTAATTGGGGCCCAGTGTGGTTGTGTACGTGTGATATACATACACTTTTTTTGGATCATATTTTCTATTCCGCTATTTAATCAAAAACCTTTGGGGATCAGTTAAATTGGGGGATAGTCTGTGTTGGTACGTGTGAGAGAGATCCACCTTTCCAAGTTGTTGGGGTTCATCTCATACTTCTGAAGGTTTGAGGGTGCTGCCTGTTCCATACCCCCCCTACTCCTCATCTAGCCTTTTAGGGGTACAAACAATAGTAATTGGGGCCTAGTGTGGTTGTGTACGTGTGATATACATACACTTTTTTTGGATCATATTTTCTATTCCGCTATTTAATCAAAAACCTTTGGGGATCAGTTAAATTGGGGGATAGTCTGTGTTGGTACGTGTGAGAGAGATCCACCTTTCCAAGTTGTTGGGGTTCATCTCATACTTCTGAAGGTTTGAGGGTGCTGCCTGTTCCATACTCCCCCTACTCCTAGCCTTTTAGGGGTACAAACAATAGTAATTGGGGCCTAGTGTGGTTGTGTACGTGTGATATACATACACTTTTTTTGGATCATATTTTCTATTCCGCTATTTAATCAAAAACCTTTGGGGATCAGTTAAATTGGGGCATAGTCTGTGTTGGTACGTGTGAGAGAGATCCACCTTTCCAAGTTGTTGGGGTTCATCTCATACTTCTGAAGGTTTGAGGGTGCTGCCTGTTCCATACCCCCCCTACTCCTCATCTAGCCTTTTAGGGGTACAAACAATAGTAATTGGGGCCTAGTGTGGTTGTGTACGTGTGATATACATACACTTTTTTTGGATCATATTTTCTATTCCGCTATTTAATCAAAAACCTTTGGGGATCAGTTAAATTGGGGGATAGTCTGTGTTGGTACGTGTGAGAGAGATCCACCTTTCCAAGTTGTTGGGGTTCATCTCATACTTCTGAAGGTTTGAGGGTGCTGCCTGTTCCATACTCCCCCTACTCCTAGCCTTTTAGGGGTACAAACAATAGTAATTGGGGCCTAGTGTGGTTGTGTACGTGTGATATACATACACTTTTTTTGGATCATATTTTCTATTCCGCTATTTAATCAAAAACCTTTGGGGATCAGTTAAATTGGGGGATAGTCTGTGTTGGTACGTGTGAGAGAGATCCACCTTTCCAAGTTGTTGGGGTTCATCTCATACTTCTGAAGGTTTGAGGGTGCTGCCTGTTCCATACCCCCCCTACTCCTCATCTAGCCTTTTAGGGGTACAAACAATAGTAATTGGGGCCTAGTGTGGTTGTGTACGTGTGATATACATACACTTTTTTTGGATCATATTTTCTATTCCGCTATTTAATCAAAAACCTTTGGGGATCAGTTAAATTGGGGGATAGTCTGTGTTGGTACGTGTGAGAGAGATCCACCTTTCCAAGTTGTTGGGGTTCATCTCATACTTCTGAAGGTTTGAGGGTGCTGCCTGTTCCATACCCCCCCTACTCCTCATCTAGCCTTTTAGGGGTACAAACAATAGTAATTGGGGCCTAGTGTGGTTGTGTACGTGTGATATACATACACTTTTTTTGGATCATATTTTCTATTCCGCTATTTAATCAAAAACCTTTGGGGATCAGTTAAATTGGGGGATAGTCTGTGTTGGTACGTGTGAGAGAGATCCACCTTTCCAAGTTGTTGGGGTTCATCTCATACTTCTGAAGGTTTGAGGGTGCTGCCTGTTCCATACTCCCCCTACTCCTAGCCTTTTAGGGGTACAAACAATAGTAATTGGGGCCTAGTGTGGTTGTGTACGTGTGATATACATACACTTTTTTTGGATCATATTTTCTATTCCGCTATTTAATCAAAAACCTTTGGGGATCAGTTAAATTGGGGGATAGTCTGTGTTGGTACGTGTGAGAGAGATCCACCTTTCCAAGTTGTTGGGGTTCATCTCATACTTCTGAAGGTTTGAGGGTGCTGCCTGTTCCATACCCCCCCTACTCCTCATCTAGCCTTTTAGGGGTACAAACAATAGTAATTGGGGCCTAGTGTGGTTGTGTACGTGTGATATACATACACTTTTTTTGGATCATATTTTCTATTCCGCTATTTAATCAAAAACCTTTGGGGATCAGTTAAATTGGGGGAGAGTCTGTGTTGGTACGTGTGAGAGAGATCCACCTTTCCAAGTTGTTGGGGTTCATCTCATACTTCTGAAGGTTTGAGGGTGCTGCCTGTTCCATACCCCCCCTACTCCTCATCTAGCCTTTTAGGGGTACAAACAATAGTAATTGGGGCCTAGTGTGGTTGTGTACGTGTGATATACATACACTTTTTTTGGATCATATTTTCTATTCCGCTATTTAATCAAAAACCTTTGGGGATCAGTTAAATTGGGGGATAGTCTGTGTTGGTACGTGTGAGAGAGATCCACCTTTCCAAGTTGTTGGGGTTCATCTCATACTTCTGAAGGTTTGAGGGTGCTGCCTGTTCCATACCCCCCCTACTCCTCATCTAGCCTTTTAGGGGTACAAACAATAGTAATTGGGGCCTAGTGTGGTTGTGTACGTGTGATATACATACACTTTTTTTGGATCATATTTTCTATTCCGCTATTTAATCAAAAACCTTTGGGGATCAGTTAAATTGGGGGATAGTCTGTGTTGGTACGTGTGAGAGAGATCCACCTTTCCAAGTTGTTGGGGTTCATCTCATACTTCTGAAGGTTTGAGGGTGCTGCCTGTTCCATACTCCCCCTACTCCTCATCTAGCCTTTTAGGGGTACAAACAATAGTAATTGGGGCCCAGTGTGGTTGTGTACGTGTGATATACATACACTTTTTTTGGATCATATTTTCTATTCCGCTATTTAATCAAAAACCTTTGGGGATCAGTTAAATTGGGGGATAGTCTGTGTTGGTACGTGTGAGAGAGATCCACCTTTCCAAGTTGTTGGGGTTCATCTCATACTTCTGAAGGTTTGAGGGTGCTGCCTGTTCCATACCCCCCCTACTCCTCATCTAGCCTTTTAGGGGTACAAACAATAGTAATTGGGGCCTAGTGTGGTTGTGTACGTGTGATATACATACACTTTTTTTGGATCATATTTTCTATTCCGCTATTTAATCAAAAACCTTTGGGGATCAGTTAAATTGGGGGATAGTCTGTGTTGGTACGTGTGAGAGAGATCCACCTTTCCAAGTTGTTGGGGTTCATCTCATACTTCTGAAGGTTTGAGGGTGCTGCCTGTTCCATACTCCCCCTACACCTAGCCTTTTAGGGGTACAAACAATAGTAATTGGGGCCTAGTGTGGTTGTGTACGTGTGATATACATACACTTTTTTTGGATCATATTTTCTATTCCGCTATTTAATCAAAAACCTTTGGGGATCAGTTAAATTGGGGCATAGTCTGTGTTGGTACGTGTGAGAGAGATCCACCTTTCCAAGTTGTTGGGGTTCATCTCATACTTCTGAAGGTTTGAGGGTGCTGCCTGTTCCATACCCCCCCTACTCCTCATCTAGCCTTTTAGGGGTACAAACAATAGTAATTGGGGCCTAGTGTGGTTGTGTACGTGTGATATACATACACTTTTTTTGGATCATATTTTCTATTCCGCTATTTAATCAAAAACCTTTGGGGATCAGTTAAATTGGGGGATAGTCTGTGTTGGTACGTGTGAGAGAGATCCACCTTTCCAAGTTGTTGGGGTTCATCTCATACTTCTGAAGGTTTGAGGGTGCTGCCTGTTCCATACTCCCCCTACTCCTAGCCTTTTAGGGGTACAAACAATAGTAATTGGGGCCTAGTGTGGTTGTGTACGTGTGATATACATACACTTTTTTTGGATCATATTTTCTATTCCGCTATTTAATCAAAAACCTTTGGGGATCAGTTAAATTGGGGGATAGTCTGTGTTGGTACGTGTGAGAGAGATCCACCTTTCCAAGTTGTTGGGGTTCATCTCATACTTCTGAAGGTTTGAGGGTGCTGCCTGTTCCATACCCCCCCTACTCCTCATCTAGCCTTTTAGGGGTACAAACAATAGTAATTGGGGCCTAGTGTGGTTGTGTACGTGTGATATACATACACTTTTTTTGGATCATATTTTCTATTCCGCTATTTAATCAAAAACCTTTGGGGATCAGTTAAATTGGGGGATAGTCTGTGTTGGTACGTGTGAGAGAGATCCACCTTTCCAAGTTGTTGGGGTTCATCTCATACTTCTGAAGGTTTGAGGGTGCTGCCTGTTCCATACCCCCCCTACTCCTCATCTAGCCTTTTAGGGGTACAAACAATAGTAATTGGGGCCTAGTGTGGTTGTGTACGTGTGATATACATACACTTTTTTTGGATCATATTTTCTATTCCGCTATTTAATCAAAAACCTTTGGGGATCAGTTAAATTGGGGGATAGTCTGTGTTGGTACGTGTGAGAGAGATCCACCTTTCCAAGTTGTTGGGGTTCATCTCATACTTCTGAAGGTTTGAGGGTGCTGCCTGTTCCATACCCCCCCTACTCCTCATCTAGCCTTTTAGGGGTACAAACAATAGTAATTGGGGCCTAGTGTGGTTGTGTACGTGTGATATACATACACTTTTTTTGGATCATATTTTCTATTCCGCTATTTAATCAAAAACCTTTGGGGATCAGTTAAATTGGGGGATAGTCTGTGTTGGTACGTGTGAGAGAGATCCACCTTTCCAAGTTGTTGGGGTTCATCTCATACTTCTGAAGGTTTGAGGGTGCTGCCTGTTCCATACTCCCCCTACTCCTAGCCTTTTAGGGGTACAAACAATAGTAATTGGGGCCTAGTGTGGTTGTGTACGTGTGATATACATACACTTTTTTTGGATCATATTTTCTATTCCGCTATTTAATCAAAAACCTTTGGGGATCAGTTAAATTGGGGGATAGTCTGTGTTGGTACGTGTGAGAGAGATCCACCTTTCCAAGTTGTTGGGGTTCATCTCATACTTCTGAAGGTTTGAGGGTGCTGCCTGTTCCATACTCCCCCTACTCCTCATCTAGCCTTTTAGGGGTACAAACAATAGTAATTGGGGCCCAGTGTGGTTGTGTACGTGTGATATACATACACTTTTTTTGGATCATATTTTCTATTCCGCTATTTAATCAAAAACCTTTGGGGATCAGTTAAATTGGGGGATAGTCTGTGTTGGTACGTGTGAGAGAGATCCACCTTTCCAAGTTGTTGGGGTTCATCTCATACTTCTGAAGGTTTGAGGGTGCTGCCTGTTCCATACCCCCCCTACTCCTCATCTAGCCTTTTAGGGGTACAAACAATAGTAATTGGGGCCTAGTGTGGTTGTGTACGTGTGATATACATACACTTTTTTTGGATCATATTTTCTATTCCGCTATTTAATCAAAAACCTTTGGGGATCAGTTAAATTGGGGGATAGTCTGTGTTGGTACGTGTGAGAGAGATCCACCTTTCCAAGTTGTTGGGGTTCATCTCATACTTCTGAAGGTTTGAGGGTGCTGCCTGTTCCATACTCCCCCTACTCCTCATCTAGCCTTTTAGGGGTACAAACAATAGTAATTGGGGCCCAGTGTGGTTGTGTACGTGTGATATACATACACTTTTTTTGGATCATATTTTCTATTCCGCTATTTAATTTAACTGGGCCTCCATGCGAGACCTGTGTGCCTTGTTGCGCTGTTTTGAGTACTCCACCAACATGGCCAGTGGCAATGACGCCGTTCTCAGCTTAACTATCCCACTTCTATGCCTCCTTGAAAAAACAATTCGGGCGATGATGGAAGAGGATGTGGCACAGGATGAGGAGGAGGAGGAGGATGAAGAGGTAACATTTCCAAGGCTTTCAGGGCAGTCATTCGCAAGGGGCTCCGAGGGTGGGTTCCTGCACACGCAAACGCCAGGGACGCAATTGTCCAGCAGGGGCACAGTTCTGGAGGATGAGGAGGATGAGGAGGAGGAGGAGCTGGAGGAGGAGATGGAACCATGTTCACAGCAGGGTGGCACCCAGGCCAGCTCATGGCCATCACTGGTGCGTGGCTGGGGGGATACAGAGGACACGGACGATACACCTCCCACAGAGGACAGCCTTTCGTTGCCTCTGGGCAGCCTGGCACACATGAGCGATTACATGCTGCAGTGTCTCCACAACGACCGCCGAGTTGCCCACATTCTAACTTGTGCTGATTACTGGGTGGCCACGCTGCTGGATCCCCGTTACAAGGACAACGTACCGTCCTTAATTCACTCACTGGAGCGCGATCGCAAGATGCGCGAGTACAAGCGCACGCTGGTAGACGCCATGCTGCTGGCATTCCCATCTGACAGCGGGGCCACAGTGGAAGCACAAGGCAGAGGAGGAGGAGGAGGAGGTCGCCAACGCAACCAGGGCACCGCCAGCACCTCAGAAGGCAGGGTTAGCATGGCCGAAATGTGGAAAAGCTTTGTCAGCACGCCACAACAAACAGCAGCACCAGCAGCTCAGATGGAACGTCTTAGCAGGAGGCAGCATTTTACCAACATGGTGGAGCAGTATGTGTGCACACGCCTACATGTAGTGAATGACGGGTCTGCCCCCTTCAACTTCTGGGTCTCCAAATTGGGCACATGGCCTGAGCTTGCCCTTTACGCCTTGGAGGTGCTGGCGTGCCCTGCAGCCAGTGTATTATCTGAACGGGTATTTAGCACGGCTGGGGGCGTTATAACAGACAAGCGCAGCCGCCTGTCCAGAGACAATGTGGACAAGCTCACGTTCATTAAAATGAACCAGGCATGGATCCCACGGGACTTTTCCGTACCTTATGCAGAATAGCAATGGATACCGACCTTACCCACCCATTGTTCCATTTTTGCTCTTTCTCACTCTTTTGGGGTGTACCCTCATTTAAAATTTTTTGAAAAGAAGCAGTGTTGGCTACCTCGTCCTCCTCCTCAGGGCCAGATTAATGTAGGGGCTATTGGAGCTGCAGCTCCAGGCCCCTACCTTTTATATAGGCCCCGGGTTGGCCATATTCACTGTTACCGCTCTTCTGTCACTTGTAAACACAGAAGTCTGGCTTCTATGCTCGCTTCCCCAGGCAGCACCCTCAGAACCTCCCCACACAGCGTGAAGGCCGGACAAGGAGGGACAGTTGGCGATGCATGGATGTGTTTATGGGCTTCAGAGACAGCATCCCATGTTGAATTAGGCATGCATGGCTGCACCCTTCCTCCTCTGGGTGCATGGCAAGGCACGGCCCTTAAGGCCCTTCAAAATCCTCAGCACCAAGCCCATGATGCTGTTAATCCGGCCCTGGTCCTCCTCCACCGCCGCTTCCACCTACACCGCCCATAGGTGTGCGCAGCCTATTGCATTAAGGTGTGCACCCCAAAGTTGAAATACACATGCATGTGTTTGCCAGCAGGGAGAGTAATGTATCGGGGCCATGTACCTGTAGGCAAGGAGAAATAGAGCAGAGCAGGTCCCAGGGAGATCTTTCCCATCTCCTCACTGGCAATGCTATGTGCCCTAGGTGATTAGGGTGTGCCCAGGCACACCCAGCACACCCTGTGCGCACGCCTATGTCACCGCCACATCCACCACCACCTCAACCTCCCTCCTACTCCATATGGGCCTCGTCCTTCAGAGATGAAGAAGAACATTGTTTTATTTTTCTGTTTTTTTTTGTTGTTTTAAGTTATTTCCCTATCCACATTTGTTTGCAGAGCACTTGCCATGCTCTTAATTACGTTTTGCTGCCATTTGCAGCACTCTAGCCCTTTCCTTTGGTGTTTTAGAGCCATTTTAGTGCCTTAAAGTTCGGGTCCCCATTGACTTCAATGGGGTTCGGTGTCCGGGAAAAGTTCGGTAAAAGTCCGGGACACGGACCCGGACTTTTTTTTAAAGTTCGGCCGAACCCGTCGAACACGGACATCTAGGTGTCCGCTCAACCCTAGTAGAAGGGTCCAGTAATGAAGGAGTGATCCAGTAGCGAGATACAGGGATCAGTAGCGAGGTTCCGGCCTGTTTTCAAGTAAGAGAGAATAGCTGGAGGTTCCGGTAGCAAGACAAGCTTGTAAGCATGTGGACACACAGGCAGGAAGCCAAGAGTGAAAGCAGTATGCCAAGAGTGATCGGGTAGCGAGATACAAGATCACATAGTGAAACAAGTTCAGGTAGCGAGATACGAAAGCGAGTGACATCAGGTATGGCTGCTTTACAGGCGGCTTGAACGAACGATGTGAGAGAGAACGCCGGCGGTTGAAATAGCCGCTCTGCGGCGCTCGGCGATGACGTCATCCGTCTTAAAGGTGTATGCGTACCACCTAATTAGAAAGGTGGGACGCATATTTGAAAGAAAAGTGGAAAATAAGGCTACCAGAGGTACCAGAATCTTACACAGTTATAGGAACCACCGTACAATGACCCTGCATTAAAGGCACTGTGTATTGCTCTGGCACTACATAAACAAAGACTTTTGAAGGACTTGCTTAGTTGGATGTTTTGGATTATTTATGCAATTTATGCACTTTATTTATTTGCACTTTATGAAAGAAGGGTAACACCATCCCTGCGCTACTGAATGAAATTCTAAGAAAAATAATCTGTTTTCTTGTGATGAATTTTAATTTATGTATAGTTATCACTGAGGCTTTATCAACTGTGCGATGTAAAAATCACCTGCAAGACGCACACTGCTGTGCGACCCAAAGTTGTCGCTAAATAAAGCAGATGTGTGTGACGCAGAGTAGCAAAGCCTTTTGCAGTGAACTTAACGCTTACAACAAGAACAGGCATTAACTTATCACTGAGGCTTTGGCAACTCTACGCGGTGAAATTCACCTGCAAAACGCGCACTGCTATGCGACCCAAAGTTGTCGCTAAATACAGCAGATGTGTGTATCGCTGAAATGTACTTTGCACAATAGCTGACTAGCAAGCACGTATACCTGCTGTAGATATATCAGCAGTGCAACTAGACGGAACCCTGACACTTAAAACTATCCCTACAAAAACTAGATTATTGAATCTAACTATAGTGGTATATAGTACCCTAACTACACTGCATATCCCTTTCCTCACACTAAAAGAAGAGCTCCATACAGCAGAAGATAATTTCTAACTGACACTGTCCCTTTACATTTTTCTTTTTCTAACTCAAACAGCACAATCGCTGTATTTCTAACTACACTATCAATCTTTCTGTAAGCTGACTGCTCTTCTGCTGATATGGAGCTTTACAAGCAATCGGCTATGCAGCAACAGCAGGAGAAACACAAATGCTTCCACTCTCTTCCAAAGCCTCTGTATTACAGTGCTAGAGGTTAGGCAGGGCTATGTTATATACTGGGGGGCGTATTCACTCCTGATTGGCCTCTGGTCCCCGTAGTCACTCCAATCACGTTCCTAGCAGACTCCTGCCCCCTCGTTGGCTTTTACTGACGTTTTTGGGCCAATCACGGGCTTTTAAAGCCCACTTCCTGTCCCATTGCATTTCGGGCGGTACGGGTAACCGAATTCCGAACTTTTACCGCAAAAAGTTCGGAATTCGGCCGAATTTCGAACACCCAATGTTCATGTCGAACCAATGGTCGACCCGAACCCTTTCGATCATCCCTAGTAGTGAGGAAGAAGCTAAAATTTTCAGTACCAGATCTCCATCATTTCAGTATAAGTACGGGTCCATTAAAGAGGGGATTGACGATTGGGGATCCACGGATGAAACAGAATGGGACTGGGGTTCGGAGGCTGGGAGCAGCTCCCCGGGCCCTGAAGTTATTGTTCTGAACAAAGAGGCCATAGAAAGAGGAGAGTTAGCACAAAAACTGGGATTCTGTGAGGCCTATACCAAGAGAATTCCAGACCTAACTCTACCTGCAAACTACGCCCAGGATCAAAATGAAGCGTATGACACTTTAATTAAGCGGGTAGAGACCCCTTTCTCTCTGCCAGGGAGAGGCAATAGAAAAACCCTTCCCCGGTTGTCAAGAATGCAAAGATAGACGCAGCGCAAGGTGGCGCTGGAATACGGATATGATTATCCCTATGCTCCCAGAGAGGTCATGCTACTCATTGAGAAACAAAGGGACTTTTGGTGTGATTAAGCTATTTGGGACTTTATCTTTATCCCCAAACCTTTTAGAGACTCGCCTGAGACTGACCTGAAGGAGAAGTTCAAGGCCATCAAGACACAGTGCTACTATGGACAGTCCATCTATATTGACAGGGTGGAAGTCAGCTGCCCAGACGGGTCGGGCCAGGCCTGGTGCATCCGAGTACGGGACAGTCAAGGTGCCCTTGTTAGGGTCTCCCACCCAGAATATTACCCACACAAGGCAAGTGTCCTAGGCAGTCAGGCCTAAGAGGACAGGAGGTTGAGCTGGGCTGTAGAGAGGGATCCAGAGTGCTGTGGACCAAGCGGAGCTCCTGGGGCAGAGGTTTCCAGGAAAGTGTCGCGAGTACTGTAAACTGCCCAGGGGTCTGCCTAAGATAGGGGACCACTCCGGAAGGTCAGATGGATCCAGGAGCCAGCTAACCGGTAGAGAAGGCTTAGAAAGGGGGTGCCAGAGTCTAAGCCCTGAAGAGAAGTCTGTGAAAGAGGGTGCCAGTGTGGGCCCTGAAGTGTTAAGAGTTGCAGCAGTATTTACAAGTAGCTACCTCAGCCAGGAGGGCTAAAGGAAGCAGTACAAAGGACTTTGTGCCAACGGGGAGTGTCAAAGTCAGTTCGGTGTTAACCGACAGCAAGTCAGTGTTAACAAGTGCCAATCGGCATTGACCGGCATTCAGCCAGCGTCAAGTCAGAGTCAATAGGCATTTTTCACAGTTGTCCCATTTACCTTGTGCATAGTTGAGCCAGAGGAGTATCCCACTCATTCTCTTCTCCCATCCAAGTTCCTAAATAATACAAAACCCAAAGATGCTGGACTGTTTCTCGTCTCAGTGCTCACACTTGGAGAACATGCTTAAATGTGCTGTTGTTACTAGCGGTAACCCTGGCGGCCCCACATCCAGCAAAACGGCTGGGAATCCTGCTACATACAAAAAACCTGGTTTTATAGAAATAACCCAGAAAAAGAAGAAGAAAAAGAAGAGGGGGAGAAAGAGAGAGAAAATGAGAGAAAAAAAAAGGGGGGGGGAAGGGGTATTATATGTCCTCCCTGCAGGAAGACACAAGAATTAAAATAACTCACTTACTGAGCAACCCCTGAGCAACTTGCCCAGCGGGAGATATAAAAAAAACAAAAACAAAATTAGTGCTGTGAATTACAAATGGAGCCACCCCCAGGCTCCAATTGTATGATAGTACCTCATAGTACCACTGGTAGGGTAGAAGGAGGAATCAGCAATGGTGTCACCGGCCTCCCAGCAGAAACCCAAGCCATACAGCCCCCAACATGCAATTCGTATATGATTGTGCTTGGTTATAGACAACCCAACATGTACTCACCCCCAATCAAAATGACTTTATAAATGACTTTATAAATCTTAACCACTTTACCACTAGAGCATTTTGCTGTCTTACGTCTGGGCCACTTTTTGTGCTTCGGCACTGTGCGAGTTTAACTGACAATGGTGCGGTCATGCAATGTGGTACCCAAACGAAATTTACGTCCTTTTTTTCCCACAAACAGAGCTTTCTTTTGGTGGTATTTGATCACCTGTGCGATTTTTATTTTTTGCGATATTAATAAAAAAAGAGCGAAAATTTTGCAAAAAAATGACATTTTCAACTTTGTCTTTTAAAAAATATCCAATATACTCAATTTATGTCATTTTTTTTGGCCAAAATATATTTAGCTACATGTCTTTGACAAAAAAAAATTCAATGAGCGTATTTTTATTGGTTTGCGCAAAAGTTATAGCGTCTACCAACTATGGTGTAAATACTGAAATTTTACGCAGCTTTAATTTCTGACTGCCTAGCTCATTTCATGAAGTGCTAAAATGGCAGGGCAGTACAAGACCCCCCCCAAATTACCACTTTTTGGAAAGTAGACATCCTAAGGAATGTTCTGAGAGGCATGTTGAGCTCATTGAATATTTCATTTTTTTGTCACAGGTGTTTGAAAAATAACTAAAAAAAAATTTTTTTTTTTTTTTTACACAAAGTTGTCATTGAAATGATATATTGCTCACACATGCCATGGGTATATGTGTAATTACACCCCAAAATATATTCTGCTGCTTCTCCTGAGTACAGGGATACCACATATGTGAGACTTTTTGGGAGCCTAGCTGTGTACGGGACCTCGAAACCAATCACAACCATCAGAATTTCAAAGGGCGTACATTTTTCATTGCATTTTCTCACTACCTATAACGGTTTAGGAGGCCCTGAAATGTCAAGATACCACAAAACCCCCCCAAATTACCCCATTTTGGAAAGTAGACACCCCAAGCTGTTTGCTGAGAGGCATGATGAGTCCATGGAATATTTTATATTTTGCCACAAGTTTTGGGAAAATTACAATTTTTTTTTTTTAACACAAAGTTGTCACTAAAAGATAAATTTCTCACACATGACATCGGTTTATGTGGAATGACACCCTAAAATACATTCTGCTGCTTCTCCTGAGTATGGGGATACCCCATGTGTGAGACTTTTTGGGAGCCTAGCTGTGTATGGGACCCCGATAATCAATCCCCATCTTTAGGTTTTCTAATGGCGTAAATTTTTGATTTCCTGGCAGTCTCCATGGCAGCCTACGTGTGGGTTAACGCCGCCTCCTCTCCAATGGTATAGGACCCCCCTCTATAAATTTCAGCTTGCAGGCACAGCCAGTGTTCCTTTTTTGTCCTCCTCCAAGGACCAACTATTTGGATTATTTCCTGTTGGAATTTGGTCGGCTTACCTCAGAATGAAAAGTCGGTGTCTATGTCCAGGGCCCAGCCATGGGCAGGTGAGTGACATTTCAAAATCCCCTTTGGCTGATAACTGTGCGGTGCTTCGGATGGCCGACGGATATCCTAACAGGGTCTGAAGATTTGTCTCCTCCATGGCAGTGTTTTTGTTATGTTTGTTTGTCTCAAAACTATCTTTCTTTGCTATCCCTGGTGGCCCAATGGCGGCTGGAACGCTCCATGCATTCCAGCCATCTCCTTCCTGCTTCCCCTCCGCTCAGTCCGGCGGACGCATGCGCTGTATGGTAATGGAGCTCCGCTCGCTGCCTGCACATGCGCACTTCGCCGAGATCGGAAGCGAGGCCTGGTCTGCGCATGCGCACTTGCGATCATGGCCGGCCGTCGCTGACGTCATCCTGGCGCGAAAATTTAAACGCCTGTCAGCTCCAAGGCATTTGGGAATGCACTGTGGGCATAGCGACGTCTTCCCGGTACCTTGTCCGTTTGTTTACCAGGTATGTGGGGACCGGATGCTGCATACCTTTTTGTGGTATGCAGGGGGGGGGGGAGAGCGGTTGGATGCATATTAGGACAACATCTGAATGTTCCTTATTGCTTTGTAGTGATCCCTGTATGCTCTACTTCCTAGTGAGTTTGTGGTTTTGCCTGAAACATGGATCCTGCTTCACCGCCCTCTTGTGGCCAGCCCTCTCACAACAGGTGAGTGCTGGTAAATTTAGAGGGATATGAAGGGAGGGATGCTGGCTCATGATTCATGGCTAAATCCTGTGTCTCCCTGGATTTCTCTTTCTCCCAGCTCCTCCAGGTCTGGTCAAGAAAGAGACCCTGTCAGGCCACGAAGAGAATCATCTTCAAGGTCAAGACGCCGTGAGTCTCCATCAGGGAGCAGACATGAGAGGAGAGGCTCACATTCCTCCTCCAGACACCGCACACACCGTCACAGTAGCCATACGGCCCAGAGAGCCTGTTGGGGTTGTGGAGCGCATGTCCCGGAGGACAAGTCCCTTTGCGAGCCCTGTTTCGCTCGTGCAGCTGGTGAAAGAGAGTCTGAAGATCAGAGATTGGAATCCCTGGTGAAATGGATTATCCAGCAATCCATGAAAGAGTGGAATGCTAGTCCCACACCTGGGTCTGCTACTCCCAGCTCTCCTGCTGATGCTCCTGAAGAGCAAGGTCCCTCTCAGCCAAGCTTCACTTCCGGGAAATCCTCAGAGAGCGATTCGGAAGAAGAGGAAGGTGCAGTTGGGGGTTTTGATTTTGCCCTTGTTGCACCTCTCATAAGAGCAGTCAAAGAGGCTCTGAAATGGGAAGATCCCAGTACCCCACAAGTAAAACAGAGAAGGTTTTTCAAACATTTGGGGAAAGAGCGGCTAAACTTTCCGCTCCTGTCAGAATTGAAGGATGTCATCCTAGAAGAGTGGAGTAAAGGGGATAGCAAGACCTCCTTATCCTCCAAACTGTCTAAGTTGTATCCTTTTAAATCGGAAGAAGTCAGTCACCTGGAATCAGCTCCTCTAGTTGATGCTGCAGTTTCCAGACTGGCAAAACACATTACACTCCCGCTGGATAATGCGGTGTCCTTTAAAGACCCTCTGGATAGGAAGATGGACTTGGATTTAAAAAGAATTTATGTCACAGCCGGCGTGGCTTGTAAACCTGTGCTAGCACTAGCAGCCATGTCTAAGGCCATGGAAACTTGGGTTTTTGATGTTGAACTAAAATTAAGAAGTGTGTCTGAAGATGCAGTAGAGAACTCTCCTGTTCAGGAACTGAAGTTAGCTTCTGTGTTTCTTGGAGAAGCATCCATTGATGTGTTACGTCTCTTATCCAGATCCATGTTGACTTCTGTCACAGCCAAACGGGCCCTTTGGTTGCGTCCCTGGCTGGCAGACCCAGCCTCTAAACAGGCTTGGTGCAAAATCCCTTTTGAAGGTTCCTCTTTATTTGGAAACAAATTGGATAATGCAATTACTAAAGTGACGGGTGGAAAGTCAGGTCTCCTTCCCCAAGATAGGCGCCTCTTTGGCCCTAAGAAGCAGCAACCAAGAAAGCAGTTTGCAGAGCGATCAAAGGATGCCCGCTCATATAGGCCTGGGCGAGATTACAGGAGAGGAGGGCTGCTTCTGCACTGAGTGCACGAAACTACAAGTCACTAGGCCAACTCTGTCCAGCTCCCTCCGTGTTCATGAGTCTGTGCGGTCGATTACAAGTGTGTTGCGGCTTCTCAGTTCGTGGTCTTCATCTGCGGTTCTCGCTCCCTGTTGCAGGTGGTGATATCCTATATTGCTGAAACTTCTGAGACCCAGTTACCTACACCTCTGGTCGGATCCCCTGGTTATTCGTATACACACAGGCTTGGATTCAATTTGGGGTCGGTCTTTGGCCACTTGATTTACCCTATAGGCTTGATACAACTTCATATGTGGTAAGAGGCAACTCTCACAGGTGTGAAATTGCTGGCTCCTGAGTGGTACACTGGATTTGCTTAGTGCACTTTGGCTAATCTATATCTATCCAAGGTAAGAGGCGAATTCAGCTGGTGGTGGTTCAGCACGATTACCTTTTTTTCAACGTTTTCTTCACTGTGTCATTATTTTTTCTGTTTGGTAAGAGGCTACTCCAACCGATACACATTAATCACTTAAGGCATCAACCCTTAACCTCTCTGGTAGGGGTTATTCACCCTAAGTTCCCTATATTTTTTGCATGATTTATTTATTTCATTTATTGTGGTGGAGGTCATATCACATCACAATTTTCATTTACCCACACCTTGGTGATAGTCACAATTTGTTTGTTGGGTTTTACGCTATTGCGGTACTTTTTTTGCTTTTCATGATCCCATGTCCACTGAGTTGATCGATCATAGAAGCTTGGATCTACTGTCAAGGTGACAAGTTTCCACGCAGCGAGACTGCCTTTTCCTTACCTTCATCTGGTAAGCACATACCCTTAAGGGAGTTTGGTCCTGGAATTTATCAATAATATTGTTTTGGACTTTTATGGACTTCACATCTCCATCTAATATTTAGCGCGACTTATATGTATAATATTTATTAGGGTGTGGTCACACTTGAAGTTGCTGCTGTTCTAATTTATCTGTTCCTTTAGCGCGGTTATTATTCCCTTATTCCACGAGATTACAGGAGAAATTGGAAATTCCTTTTGAGGTTGGGCCCGTTCAGACATGCCAGGTGGGGGCACGCCTGCTCCGCTTTCAGCGTGTCTGGGCGGCCTCAATCTCAGACTTCTGGACCATCAGGACAGTATCCACAGGACACACATGGACTTTCTCAACAGATCCCGTGTCCAGATTTATTCCCACTTGCTTGCCTTCTCAGGACGAGAAAAGAAATGTTTTGCTCGACTATGTAAGCAATTTGGTAGCTCAGGGCGCAATAATTCCGGTGCCCGTGCAGGAAAGATTCCAAGGCGTATATTCGCCCCTCTTTCTAGTACAGAAGAAGAATGGATCCTGGCGCCCTGTGATAGATCTCACCTATCTCAACAGGTTCATCAAGAACGAAAAGTTCAAAATGGAGACCTTATCTACCATCCAGAAAGCAGTACTTCCAGGAGACTGGCTAGTGTCAATAGATCTCAAAGACGCGTATTTCCATGTGCCTATAGCAGTAAACTTCCACAAGTACCTTCGTTTCGCGGTAGAACATCAACACTTCCAGTTCATCTGCCTTCCTTTTGGCCTGTCCACATCCCCAAGGGTGTTTTCCAAGGTCCTTCTAGCAGTGGTAGCTTTAATCAGAACAAAGGGTGTACGTCTACATCACTACTTAGACGATCTTCTACTGTTGTCACAAGACCGGGATCAACTTTTGTCCCACAGGGACCTGGTCACTACAACTCTCATGGAGTTCGGATGGTTGTTGAATCTTCAAAAAAGTCCTCTGGAGCCCTCTCAACATCTGGTCTATCTAGGGGCTCAATTCAACACCGTTCAGAATACACTTTCTCTGCCTCTAGAGAAAATCCCGGTGGTTCGGGAGAGGATCCTTCCAGCCCTCTCATGCTCTTTTCTGACGGCATCCCAGTGTCTCAAGATCATCGGCACAATGGTCTCGACGGCCCCTATGGTCAAGTGGGCACTGTGGCGAATGCGGCCCTTGCAGAGGGGCTTCCTTCGGCAGTGGAATCCGGAAGATCACGATCAGCGTATCTTTATTTCCCACAGCATGAGGAGCAGCTTATTATGGTGGCTCCAACGCAAGAACCTGCTCAATTGCCATTCTCTAGTTCCCATCACATGGGTCATCATTACAACTGACGCCAGCAACTCTGGCTGGGGAGCCCATTGCATGACAGAGGTGGCTCAAGGGAAATGGCCTCCGCAAGCCCACTCCCTGGTTTCCAACGTCCTGGAGCTTCGTGCGGCTTTTCTAGCTCTTCAAGCTTTCCATCATCTAATAGAAGGCAAATCCGTACTTCTTCGAATGGACAACACCACGGCAGTGGCTTATGTGAAAAGACAGGGCGGTACCAGGAGTCTCTCCCTTCTTCAGGAAGTAGACCCAATCATGACATGGGCCCAAGCCCATCTGTCCAACATCTCGGCGGCCTACATTCCGGGGCCACAGAATGTTCAGGCAGATTTCCTTTCCAGTGTTCAGTTGAATCACAACGAGTGGTCTCTCCACATAGACTCATTCAAGTGGATTCTGTCCCTAGGGGTCTCACCCGAAGTAGACCTGTTTGCAACCACAAGCTGGTCCGGTACTTCACACGCAGCAAGTGTCACCAAGCATGCGGAACGGATGCTCTGACCGACAGATGGGAATTCAGCAGGGCATATGCTTTTCCCCCATTTCCCATCATCCTCAGATTTCTTCAGAGACTCCAAGCAGAAGATGTGGAGATTGTCATGGTAGCCCCTCACTGGCCGAACAGGCCCTGGTTCCCACTTCTCCTGCCCGATTCCCCTGCCCATCAAACCAGACCTTCTCTCGCAGGGAACAACATTACACCCCTGCCCCGCCTTGCTCAGGTTAACGGTCTGGTTCTTGAGAGGGAGAGGTTGGAGTCACTCGGATGCCCTCCTGGGGCAATCCCTACCTTAATGAACTCCAGGAGACCTAGCACGAACAGAGTTTACTGTATAGTCTGGTCTAGATTCTTGGAATTCACGTACCCGGAGGGAAATCCTTCCCTGAATTTCGGAGTTCAAGAAGTCCTGAAGTTCCTTCAAGCAGGTCTGGATAAGTCCCTATCAGTTGGGACTCTCAGGGTGCAAATATCAGCCTTATCTGTGTTCTCAGGGTTCTCCTGGGCCAAGCATATACTCATACAACAATTCTTCAAAGGTGCGGTCAGACTCAGACCTCAGAGGAAGCCAGGGTTCCCAAAATGGGACCTTCCCCTTGTCCTTAACGTCCTTTCAAGATCTAGTTTGTCGGACTCCATTAGAGATCTTACCATTAAATCAGCCTTTTTAGTAGCAATCACTTCAGCTAAAAGAGTTTCTGAGATCAGTTCCCTTGGTCATAAAGAACCTTTTCTCACGTTCTTCCCGGACCGAGTAGTCCTAATTCCGATGCTCAATTCCAATCCGAAGGTATCATCGGTTTTTCATGAGAACCAGGAGATTGTACTTCCTACCTTTCGTTCTTCAGAGGATAATGAACCTCATCCCTTGGATGTAGGGAAAACTCTTATGGAATATCTCCAGTCAACGTCTTCTTTCAGACAATCGGATAATCTCTTCGTCCTTTTCTCAGGCAAGAATAGAGGGAAACGGGCCTCGTCAAGGTCCATTGCAGCCTGGATTGTGTCTGCCATTCAGCGAGCTTACTGTGTAGAGGGTTTGGCTCCTCCGGAGGCGGTGACAGCCCACTCAACGAGAAGCATCTCAACGTCCTGGGCGGCTTCACATCATGTTGCACCAGAAGTAGTCTGCAGAGCAGCTTCCTGGTCTTCTGTAAATACGTTTATGATACATTATTGTGTGGAGCCAGCCTCCTTATCTTCAGTTAATTTTGGCTTGACTGTTTTGTCTGCTAATAATTTGAAGTAAAATTTGATTTGAAACATTCCCACCCGTGTGGTTTGGGCTAGTTATTTCCCACACGTAGGCTGCCATGGAGACTGCCAGGAAAACGGAAAATTCCTATCATACTTACCGTAATTTTCCTTTCCTGGTGGTCTCCATGGCAGCCGGAGTTCCCACCCTCTGGTCTTGGATTCGGCTAAGATATGGAACACTGGCTGTGCCTGCAAGCTTAAATTTATAGAGGGGGGTCCTATACCATTGGAGAGGAGGCGGGGTTAACCCACACGTAGGCTGCCATGGAGACCACCAGGAAAGGAAAATTACGGTAAGTATGATAGGAATTTTCCGTTTTTACTCCTCACTACCCATCACAGTTTCGGAGGCCCTGAAATTTCAAGATAGCACAAAACCCCCCCTAATGACCCCATTTTGCAAAGTAGACACTCCAAGCTATTGGCTGAGAAGCATGGTGAGTCCATGGAATATTTTATATTTTGCCACAAGTTCCGGGAAATATATTATTATTATTTTTATTTTTATTTTTTTACACAAAGTTGTCACTAAATGATATATTTCTCACACATGCCATGGGTATATGTGAAATGACACCCAAAATACATTCTGCTGCTTCTCCTGAGTACAGGGATACCCCATGTGTGAAACTTTTTTACAGTCTAGCCGAGTACAGGTCCCCGAAAGCCAACCCCCACTTTCAGGCTTTCCAAGGGCGTAAATTGTTGATTTCACTCCTGACTACCTATCACAGTTTCGGAGGCCATGAAATGCCAAGACAGCACAAACCCCCCCCCCCCCCCCAAATGACCCCTTTTCCAAAAGTAGACACCCTAAGCTATTTGCAGAGAGGCATGTTGGGTGTTTTGCAGATCTCACTTTTTGTCACAAAGTTTTGGAAATTGAAAAAAGAGGGGAAAAAATGCATTTTCCTGTTTTTTCTTCATTTTCCAAAAAAAATGAGAGCTGCAAAATACTCACCATGCCTCTCAGCAAATAGATTGGAGTGTCTACTTTGCAAAATGGGGTCATTTGGGGGGTTTTTGTGCCATCTTGGCATTTCATGGCCTTCAAAAGTGTGATAGGTAGTAAGGAGTGAGATCAACAATTTACGCCCTTAGAAAGCCTGAAGGTGGGGAGTGGTTTTCCGGGTCCTGTACGCGGCTAGACTGCCAAAAAGTCTCACACATGGGGTATCCCTGTACTCAGGAGAAGCAGCAGAATGTATTTTGGGGTGTCATTTCACATATACCCATGGCATGTGTGAGCATTATATCATTTACCGACAACTTTGTGTAAAAAAACAAAAAAAAAAAAAAGATTATAATTTTCCCGAAACTTGTGGCAAAATATAAACTATGCCATTGACTCATCATGCCTCTCAGCTAATAGCTTGGAGTGTCTACTTTGCAAAATGGGGTCATTTGGGGGGGGGGGTTTGTGCTATCTTGGCATTTCATGGCCTTCAAAAGTGTGATAGATAGTAAGGAGTGAGAGCAACAATTTACGCCCTTAGAAAGCCAGAAGGTGGGGATTGGTTTTCGGGGTCCTGTACACGGCTAGACTGCCAAAAAGTCTCACACATGGGGTATCCCTGTACTCAGGAGAAGCAGCAGAATGTATTTTGGGGTGTCATTCCACATATACCCATGGCATGTGTGAGCATTATATCATTTACTGACAACTTTGTGTAAAAAAAAAACAAAAAAAAAACAAATGGTAATTTTCCTGAAACTTAGGGCAAAATGTAAAATACTCCATGGACTCAATATGCCTCTCAGCAAATAGCTTTGGGTGTCTACTTTCCAAAAAGGGGTCATTTGGGGGGTGTTTGAACAGTCCTGACATTTTATGCTAAATTTTAGCAACACATCACCCACTCTTCTAACCACTTGAAAACCAAGCCTTTTCTGTGACTTTTTGTTTACATGAAAAAATATTTTTTTTTTTACAAGAAAATTACTTTGACCCCCCAAACATTATATATTTTTTTAAAGCAGAGGCCCTACAGAAAAAAATGGTGGATGTTGCAATTTTTTTTTGTCACACGGTATTTGCGCACACATTTTCCAAACGCAATTTTTGCGTAAAAAAAACACTTTTTCTGAGTGCGCATGCGCGGCAGCCCAGCATGGACGTCTGATCCAGGAGCTCCGTCCCGCTCCGGCAATTAAGAGCTCGCAACACGACATACACGGCACCCCTGGCTCCATCGAGGCACCCGCGGCATCCCTGAACTATCCGGGCACCCTTCTATGTCAGTGGTCCTGGTCAGGTGGAACCTGGAGCGGTCTCTGACCCCGGACCTCCCGCGGCCTTCATACGCCAAGATGGCGGCGGCTGCACCATCACCCGGACCTCAAGGAGGGCTTGCGGATTCGGAGGACATAGCGGACCCTCCAGCTACCCCACAGACACCCAGGGACAGTACAGCTCACCCCGTGAGTACCTCTCCAGCCCCCCCATGTTCCCCGGCCTCCACAGAGTCCTATATAGGCCGCACACTGGAGGAACTTCTCCTTTCCCCCATGGCAGACTTTTCACCCGGCCCAGGCCAGATTCCTGGCCTGCAATTGGACGACCCTAATTGCCCTCCTAATATGCAGGGAATGATGGCTATGTTCTCCAAAATGTTGGCTAGGGGCCTTTCCCACACGGCTGCTCAGATCACTTCCAATATTCAGGGGGATTTGCAGAATCTGGTGTCCCGCATAGAGGCTATCGAACAGAAAGCTGATCATACTATAGCCAGAACCAACCAGAACACAGCTAGAATACAGGACATCCAAGACCAGCTTGAGACAGCGCTAGCCAAGATAGACGATTTGGAGAATAGATCCCGTCGTTACAACTTTAGGATCCGGGGGCTCCCGGAATCCATAACGGATGTCACGGCTGCGGTGCAATCCTTTATTTCTGACCTGATACCTGGCATTTCTGCAAACCGCCTGGAATTGGACCGTGCTCACAGGTCCCTGCAGCCCCCTCGTTAGGATGGCCTCCCCAGGGACATTATCGTGAAGCCCCATTACTACTCAGTAAAAGAGGAAATTATGAAACTTTCCAGATCCTCACCCCAACTCACCGCCATGGGTCATCCAATCCAAATATTTGCGGACATTTCACTGTTCACCATCCAAAGGAGACGTTCCCTCAAACCCCTGCTCACGGTCCTTACCCAGAAGAACGTTAAGTATTGGTGGTCTTTCCCCTTTCGCCTCAGCTTCTCTTTCCGTCAAAAAACCTATGGCTTCTCTTCTATGGCTGACGGCGAGAAATTGCTCCTTCATTTGGGTATCCTTTCCCACGACGCACCAATTCCTGGGTCGCAGAGATCTTCATCCTCCAAGCATCCCACACCGTCCAGCCCTGTGATCCCTCTGTGGCAAAAGCAGCAACACAAGCGGTCTAAGGATTCCGGACCTCCCTGAGACCCCCGCATCGTGGCTCCGAGTGTTTTACCTTTTTGCCGGACTGCTTCCCACACTGGGAAGATCTGCCCTTTTTTTGCCATGCCGACCCGGTTCTCGGCTGGCTGGCACTACTGACTCATTTTTTTTTTCTCTTGTTTTTACTGTTTTTGGTCCTTGTCCAGGACATTAATGGGTATTTTACCCTCCATTTTTCTTTTTCTACCATCTTCTATATATGAGAATGTTTTATGAGTCTTATATTTGCTCTCCTGGTGCCTTTGTGAGCTTCATTTAAGCATGGTGCTGTTACTTTATAGGGGAAGCATTGTGGGGAGCTTTCCTCTCCACGGTGCTTCCTCAGGGGGGGGGAGTCCCTTTTGGCTCCCTTTCCCCATTTTTTGAGCCTTTGCCAGAGCGGCTGTCATGCCACTCCACTAGTTCCGGCGGTTGCACGAGATGACTTTCTTGTGCCCCCCTGGGGCTACCCCGGGTCCTGTTCCCAGGTTCCCGGTGAACTTATCCGGGCTCGCGTCCGGGCGTTGTTTGACCGGTCGCGACCCTGGATGTGACCTTTTGTCACCGTTATATAATGCTGCTACTGTTAATGCATTTGTATGGTTTTGTTTATTGTCTTCACTAATGACTAATTTTTTCCTTGTGCTTTTCCGCTTCCTCCTCCCTCTCCTTTTCTTCCCTCTCCTTTTTTCCCTCCCTCTTGTCTCTTTCTCTCCTCTTGTCCTAGGTCAACATGCTGCTATGGTCCTCCAGCTCTGGCTCCACTCATCGGGCCCTCATCGGGCAGCTCCGTCCGCAAGCTCCCCGTCTGCGCAGCTCATCCACTGGTATTATGGCCTCCTCTGACCTGCGAGCTCCACCGCTAAGATTGGCTTCCCATAATGTCCAGGGTCTCAACTCCCCCCTCAAGAGGCGTAAGTTGTTTCAATATTATCACACCACACATTATGACATTTTATTCCTGCAAGAGACTAATTTTCCCCCCTCATACAACCCCTCCTTTGTCCATGCTAAGTACCCGCTGTTCTATTTGGCGAACTCTGACTCTAAGACTAGGGGGGTGGCCATCTTCTTTTCGGGCAGGGTGAAATTCTCCCCCACCAAGACAGTCCGCGACCCTGCAGGGCGCTTTCTCCTCCTGGTTGGTGACATAGCAGGACAGACGTTCACATTTGTGTCGTATTATGCCCCTAACAAGGGTCAGGCTAAATTTTTTTCTACTCTGGCTGACCTGATCTCTAAACATGCGGTTGGATCCTTGATCCTCGGGGGCGATTCTAATCTGGCATTTGACCGCAGCCTGGACAAATCCAGGCCGTTGTCTTCTCCGTACAAACAACCTCCTCGACAGAGCTTTAGGGTCGCCAAGACGATCTCCTCCATGGGTCTTGTCGACATATGGAGGGAGCTACATCCTACTTCTAAGGACTACTCCCATTACTCGGCCCCTCATCGCACTTATGCTCGGATTGATCATGTTTTCGTCCCAGCTCCCTTTGTCCCTAATGTTTACAAATCTGACATTCGCGATACACCTCTATCTGACCACTCTATAGTCTCCATCTCCTTTTCCATACCTACTCGCTCTACGGCTCCGTCGTACTGGAGACTTAATGAATAGATTCTAACCAACCCGGCCCATTGCACGATGATCGACAATGGGATAAAGGAATATTTTCGACTGAATGGCGTGAATGATATCTCCCCGGTATCCCTTTGGGCGGCCCATAAAGCCGTCACCTGGGGGCATATCATACAACTGGCATCCAAACTCAAGCGTGAGCAGCGACTTAATCTGATTCAAATAAAGTGAAGATAATCAGCGCAATCCTCAAAATAAAGTGAAAAACACAAAGCTGCAAGCAATCAGTGCCAAACACAAAACACCCTTAGTAATCAATAAAGTAATATTGCTGCGCTAAGTGAATAAAAATATTGCTTAAATATGTGACAAATAATGCTGTGATACTGGTAAATCAATAACACTTGAATAAGATAACAAATAATATTGTGATAATCATAAATCACTTGAATAAAGTGTCCCAATAAGTGAGCAGTGACTTTAAATAATATAACAAAAGTCCCAATAAACAGTGCAGTTTCAGTGATATAAAGATAAACAAATCTTCATCTGTGCAGAATGTGCTGCATGCTTCACTCTCAGTGCTCCAGTGACAGATAGTGAGATTAGCAGCTCACCTCAAATGGAGACTCAAATGAGTCAAGTCAGGCACATAAAGCAGTATTCACAATCGCCTGGTGATCACCTCTGCCTTCACCTCCAACCAATCTCTCAAACTCCAGGGATGTGGTGGATGAAAAACAAATAAAGGAGATCTAATGCTCTCTGTGTTGATTGGTTGGTTATTTATTATCAGTATATATATTGCACTTACATAGACGGGCACTTCAGCCGTGCCAGCTAGCAATTGCCTCCAAACACTTCCTGGTACCTCCGGACCGGCGTAATGACGTGCAGGCTCCTCCCCCGTACGCGTTGACGAAGTCGATGACGCAACGCGTACGGGGGAGGAGCCTGCACGTCATTACGCCGGTCCGGAGGTACCAGGAAGTGTTTGGAGGCAATTGCTAGCTGGCACGGCTGAAGTGCCCGTCTATGTAAGTGCAATATATATACTGATAATAAATAACCCCCCAATCAACACAGAGAGCATTAGATCTCCTTTATTTGTTTTTCATCCACCACATCCCTGGAGTTTGAGAGATTGGTTGGAGGTGAAGGCAGAGGTGATCACCAGGCGATTGTGAATACTGCTTTATGTGCCTGACTTGACTCATTTGAGTCTCCATTTGAGGTGAGCTGCTAATCTCACTATCTGTCACTGGAGCACTGAGAGTGAAGCATGCAGCACATTCTGCACAGATGAAGATTTGTTTATCTTTATATCACTGAAACTGCACTGTTTATTGGGACTTTTGTTATATTATTTAAAGTCACTGCTCACTTATTGGGACACTTTATTCAAGTGATTTATGATTATCACAATATTATTTGTTATCTTATTCAAGTGTTATTGATTTACCAGTATCACAGCATTATTTGTCACATATTTAAGCGATATTTTTATTCACTTAGCGCAGCAATATTACTTTATTGACTTAATCTGATTACTCTCGAACGCTCCTTCCACACTTCCATACGTAAAAGCCACAAGCGGCATCCCACGGCGGACTCTTTGCGTCTCCTTGACAAAGCCAAGGTGGCCCTGAACATGGCGCTTACCACGGCTGCGGAAAAGCATCTTCGTTGGACCGGCGCGCGATTTTATTCAGAACGCGGCAAGATAGGCTCCCGCTTGGCCTCTAGGCTGACCCCTGGGGCCTGAGCCCGGGCCTTCCCTAAGATCAGACTGCCTACCGGCGCTTTATCCCAAAATCCTGCCCCAATTATGGCGGCTTTCCAGAAATTCTTTTCCGAACTGTAAGACAATGGATCACACGCACCAGGGGCGTCCGAACGTTTCCTGGACACGATCCCTCTCCCTACGCTCTCCTCTTCTCATAGGAAGAGCCTAGAAGACCCAATCTCTGAAGCCAAGGTCCGTGATGTCATTAAGAATTTGAAAACCTCTTCAGCCCCAGGCCCTGACGGTTTTTCGCCGATATATTACAAAAGGTTCGTTGACACCCTAGCCCCACACCTAACGAAATTTTTCAACTCATTGTCCTCCGGTACCCCGCTGTCCCCAGATCTCAATGCTGCTCTTATCTCGGTAATCCCCAAACCCTCTAAGGATCCTAGTGATGTTTCTAACTATAGGCCTATTTCCCTCATCAATAATGATGTCAAAATCCTCACTAAGCTACTCACGAACAGACTGAATGCTTTTATTTCCCAATATGTTCATAAGGATCAGGCTGGGTTTATCCCAGGTAGACAGGGGACGGATCAAATTAGACTGGGATGGCGGGCCTCCTCAGAAGGGATTTCTCCTTTCCCTTGATATTCAAAAAGCCTTCGACACGGTGACGTGGCCTTACATCTTTGGGGTGCTCGGGAGATGGGGTTTTAGACCCCGTTTCACGAACATCCTACGGTCCCTGTACTCCTCGCCATCGGCCAGAGTGCGTCTTCATGGATGCTACTCTGACCCTTTCCCTATAACCAGAGGAACCCGCCAGGGCTGTCCTCTTTCACCATTGTTGTTCGCGATTGCGATCGAATCATTGGCAATTGCCCTTCGGCACGACAGCGACGTCTCGGGGGTTCGTTGTGGGGACAGAGAACATAAATGTGCGTTGTTTGCGGACGACATGCTTCTCTTTGTCACTAATCCCGTGGTCTCAGTACCTGTAATTCTTGATTCTTGAACGACTTAAAGTATTCGGCGCTGCTTCAGGTCTGCAGGTCAACCTGTCAAAATCCTGGGCAATGAATGTCTCTTTAGACTCATCGCAGTTGGCCACTGCGAAAGCCGCCTTTCCTTTCTCCTGGAAAGCGGACTCTATCCCGTACCTGGGTACTCAACTGACCCCCTCCATTGCCTCTCTATATTCGGTCAATTATCCCCCTCTGTTCAAAAAGCTTCGGGCTGATCTCGCTACCTGGTCCACGCACTCACTGTCTTGGTTGGGGAGAATTCATGCGGTAAAAATGACGTTGCTCCCTAGGGTCTTGTATCTTTTCCATGCACTTCCAATCCCGGTTAACTCCGGACATCTAGCGGAGCTTCAAAAGGCAGTTATCTAATTTGTTTGGGGTTCTAGAGGTCATAGGTTCGCCAAATCTGTACTTTTTCGCTCAAGGGACAAAGGAGGTCTTGCCCTCCCTAATCTACGTTGGTACTACCAAGCGGCCCAGCTTGCCCAATTCTCAGCTATTTATAGGCGCTCTGCCAAACCGGACTGGGTACATATTGAAAGACAAGCAACCCCGAATCACACGCTGGACTTCCTAGCCTGGAGGCCCCCTAAATCTAGACCTCTGACTCTATCCCCTACACTGTCGCACTTCTCCATTCATGATGCCCTGTCTAAACACCCCAACCTGATCTCTCCCATGAAACCACTTACGCATATTTTTCATAATCCCGATTTTCCCCCTGGTCTCAATATCAGAACTTTTGGCTGGTGGCTCAATAAGGGACTCTTTCGGATAGGTAATTTCTTTAATTCTATGGGCCCTCTATCTTTCCCACATTGTGTCAGTTCCCTCAAAAGGCCTCTGACTGAAAGGTTCCGCCACACACAGATTTCCCATTTTCTACACTCAATTTGGCTTACTAAGCCTGACCCTCCCCAGGTCACTTCCTACGAGCGGTGGTGTTCGGAGGCCGGTGACCCTAAAGGGGGTATATCTCTGATTTACAGCGCACTCTCTGACACTACTGAGAAGCCGAAATACATGTTGGATTGGGAAAGGGACCTTGGTGTGGAGCTGGATGACTGGAGTACCCGATTCAGACGCGCCTTTAAAGGTATTGTTAATGTTTCCTTGATCGAGGCCAATGTGAAATTGCTTACTCGCTGGTATTTGGTTCCTACACGTTTAGCTTGCATGTACCCTAATTCATCTGCTCTATGTTTTCGAGGATGTGATATGTCAGGGGACTTCCTTCATACCTGGTGGTCCTGTCCGAGGCTCCGAGCCTTCTGGTCGTCCATCTTTCGTATGGCCCGGAAGGTGTTGGATCATCCAATAGACCAGTCTCCCCTAATAGCCCTACTTAATGGTAGAGTCTCGGGCCTGCCTAAATTTTCCCAAAAACTTCTACACTTTATCCTGTTAGGGGCCAAACTTACCATAGCCAGGGCGTGGAAGAAACCACGCGTCTCGGTTAGGGAAGCTAAAATGAAGATCTCCTGGATCATGACCCAGGAGAAGCTCTCGGGTATTCTCTCTGACCGGGTGGCCCAGTTTGAGTCTACTTGGGAGCCATGGGCTAAATATGTTCATGTTGATCTGTGATGTTAACTCCTTCATGTTTGACCTAGGATCCTCTCCCTTCCCTCTTGATTCTCCCTATCTTCTGGCCTTTCTTTCACTCCTTCTTCTTTCTAATTTGTTATGGTATCAACCCGGTACTCTGGGCAGGGTCTCCGCCTCTGGCCTCCCGCTCGGGGGACGGATGTGTCGCCACCTTATAGGGGCACGTCCTCTGGTGCGGGATGCTGGCTGGGGGGGGCCTTGTCCAGTAGGGTCAACACCCCCTTCCCCTCCACTTGGACTGAACAAGCCTTGTTTACAGCAAGTTACCGCATCTAGAACCAGTCCTCCCTTTTGCTCCCACTTTGTCGTTTGTTGGGATTCGCAAGGACGGATATTGTTGTTTTTCACCTGTGCTTCCCACAGCAGTTTATATGGTTTAGTGATATTCTGTTCCTGTTATATCGGACTGTACATTTGCAATATTTTTGCTGCCTTTTTGTTTTTGTATTTTTTGATTTCTGAAAATTCAATAAAAACTATTGAAAGAAAAAAAAAACACTTTTTTTATATTTAATGCAGAAATACACTATATAATTCCAAATTGTTTGGTAAAATTTAAAAGATGATCTTATGCCGAGTTCATAGACACCTAAGATGACATGCTTTAAAAATTGCGCACGCCCGTGTCACGGCAACAAACTACGTACGGTTTTAAAAGCCTTTAAAAGTCTTTACAGGTTACCACTTTGGACTTACAGAGGAGGTCTACTGCAAGAATTACTGCCCTCGACCTGGCGTTCGCGGTGATACCTCACATGCATGGTGCATATGACACTAGACCAACGCTTGTGTGCGCATTTGCGCGCAAGCACAGGGGGACAGGGGGGCTTGATTTTTTTTTTTATTTGCTTTTCTATGTTATTTTGACACCTTTTCTTTCATTTATTTTTTTTTTTTATATATAATTTTTATTGTTATCATGGTGAATTTAAATTTCCCCTATGATAGCAATCTGTAGTGACAGGTACCCTTTTTAAAAAAAAAATTGGGGTCTTTTAGACTCTAGATCTTTCCTCTGACCTTAACGCATCTGACCACACCAAAATTGATGTGATAAAATACTTTTCCAATTTCCCAATGGCGCTGTTTATTTCTGGCGAAACAGAAGTCATGAATTGCTCGTAGCTTCCGATATCTTAGGCCATAGAGATGATTGGAGCCATTCTCGTCTCCAATCAGCTCTATGGTTAGATAATTGAACCACCGGCTGAACTCTCGGGTTAACCGGTGGGACAGGAGAGCCCGAGAAAAACCACGGAAGGCTGCGGAAGGCGGCGGTGGGGGGGGGGGGGGGGGAGTCCCCTCCCACTGTATGTAAAAGCAGTCTAGCGGCCAATTACCTGCTAGGATTGCTTTTACATGTAAGCCGACCGCTGGCTGTAAAAAACGATACCAAGATGATGCCTAAATCTGCAGGCATCATCCTGGTATAACCACTCAAAGTCCAGCAACGTGCCAGTACATTGCTGGTCCTTGTTTGGCATATAGGTTTTTTTTTTTTTTTTCATGCAGCCTGTGGGCTGAACGAAAAAAAAGAGAACCTATCAGAAATCAGCACAGGAATAATGTGTAGTATTACTCATCATTAACCGCCCAAACAACCACCCACTGAATTTAATGATGGGTATACACAACACTATCCACGTATACCAAAATAGGATTTTAACTGCAGTGCTGAAATCAGAAAATCACCACAGCTGCTATCAGCAAAGGTATCCATATATGCTGAGCGCAAACACTGTTTGTGTCAGAATATATAAAATCAATGCGTGGTAGCCGACGAGTACCTGCAAGAGAAACAGGTCACAAAAGAATGAAAAAACAAACAAAGGACATTAAAAGTACAGTAGGAAGTGTAGAAGAACATAAAAAATGACTGAGACGACAACTGTTTTTGGCTTTTATGTATTTTTTTTTTTCCTTCAAACGTCGAGTTCCAGGTTCGGGTCTCTCAAAATGACGATAGCCATCGAACATCTTTTGAGACCCTGTGTAAATGTGCCCTAAACTGTGCCGTGCTGTACCCTACGCTAATAATCCACTAGTGTGTGGTAGCGACGGAAACAGTGACCGTGGCAAAGACCAGGTCGGTCAGGACAGTCGGGACAATAATTCCGGGTGTCACGCCTAAATCCGCTCTTGCTGCAGACACAGCATCTTTTTTGGGGGTATCTTTGTTTAGGGGTACTCGGGAGGTATTGAGGAAAATGCCTCTCATGCAGCCGGCTCACTGCATCTGGTTGGGGAAGTTGGGCAGGAGCACCAGCTGGATACAGGAGGGCTCTGATTATCTCTTCTTGGAATTGAAAGAAGGATAATGTTCCGGCAGACTCTTTGTATAAGACAAAAGCGTTGTAAACAGCCAACTGAAATAGGTATACAGACACTTTTTTGTACCAGCGTCTGGCCTTACGGGCAATTAAGTACGGTCCCAACATCTGGTCGTTGAAGTCCACCCCTCCCATTTTACGGTTATAGTCGTGGACACAGAGGGGATTCTCAACAACAACACCGGTGACCGTAGTAATTTGGACTGCCATGTCTGGGTGAATGGAGGACAGCACGTAAACATTTCTTTTGTCCCTCCATTTCACTGCAAGCAATTCCTCGCACCTCAAGCAGGCTCTCTCCCCCGAGCTCAGTGGGGCATTCACTAGCCGTTGGGGGAAGCCCCGGCAATTAGATCGCACAGTGCCACAAGCGCCAATTTGCAATTGAAAGAGGTGTTTAAAAAGTGGCACACTTGAATAGAAATTGTCCACGTACAAGTGGTACCCCTTTCCGAATAAGGGTGACACCAGGTCCCAAACTATCTTGCCGCTGCTCCCTATGTAGCCTGGGCAGTCGGGGGGCTCCACAGTGCTATCTTTTCCCTCATAGACACGTAAATTAACTGTATAGCCTGTGGCCCTGTCACAAAGCTTATACAACTTGACCCCGTATCTGGCACGCTTGCTGGGGAGGTACTGTTTGATAGCAAGACGACCAGTAAACTTAATCAGGGACTCGTCAACGCAGACATCTTGTTGGGGGGTAAACATGGCTGCGAACCGCTGATTGAAGTGGTCTATGAGGGGCCGAATTTTGTGGAGCCGATCATATTCAGGGTCTCCCCGAGGACGACAGAGTTCATTGTCGTTGAAATGCATGAACCAAAATATTTGTTCGTATCGAATCCTGGACATAGCAGCAGAGAACACGTGCATTTGATGAATTGGGTCAGTGGACCAATATAACCGCATTTCATTCTTTCTTGTAATGCCCGTGTTGAAGGAAAGGCCCAGAAAGGTTTTAAACTCCTGAATCGTAATAGGATTCCAGGCGAATGGTCTGGCAAGGGGTGAATTTGGGTTGGCGGCGATGAATTGTTGAGCGTACAAATTTGATTGGTCCACAATAGATGTGAAAAGATCTTCAGTGAAAAACAGCTGAAAAAAGTTTATGGGATTAAAACCAGCTGTTTCCACATGGATTCCGGGTTGGGCGGTGAATGGGGGAAGTACTGGCGCTGTGGAATCTGTGGGCTGCCAATTAGGATATGCCAGCGCTTCAGGGAGGACACTATGGGCTCTACGGGCCTGTCTTCGGATACGCGGTGGCTGCGGGCCACTACTCGTGCTAGCCACCGCACCAGCTTCAACTGCACTCAGGTGACTCGCCACGTCACCAGGTGATACTGCAGTGCTGGTTGAAGGTCCAGGATGTACTAGGCCGCTCGTGCTTGCCAGTTCACGAGAAGTGTGAGCAGCACTAGTACTGACACTCTGCTGCATACGAGAAACCCCCGGTTCTTGCAAGTCAGCAACTCCAGAATGGGGTCGGGTACGCCTGACCCTAGCAGGGACCCCTCTGTCGGAGCTATCTATCAGGGAGCTGCTGCTGTCATCTGGTTCGTATACTGACCCTGATTCTGAGAGTGAGGCTTCCCCATCGCTCTCACGTGCCGTGGTCAGCATTTCGTAGGCCTCTTCACCACTGTACCAACGTTTTGTCATTTTTGTAACTAAATTTACCGGTACAGTAGTGCGACTACTAGGTAATAAAAGCACCTGGTTGTCGAGGACTATTTGGTCGCTACAAAAAAAAAACTGCAAGTGCTAACAGAGATCAGGCCTGACTCTGCTAACGCAGCGGTTTTGTGTGATTTGTGTTTTTTGGAAGTGTCAGTAATCTATTGATTACTACACTTGCCTGGGTAAGGTGGTCTGGGCAAGGGGGCTAAACGCAGGTGCTAGCAGGAATCAGTGCTGATTGTGCAAACACTGCGTTTGGGGAACACTAAATTATGGGGACGCTAGTATAGTTCTGATCAGATCAGATATTGATCTGTTCAAACACTATACTGGTAATGGAGGTGTGTGTGTGTGTGTGTATGTGTGTTAGTGTACTTGAATCTAACTGACGCTAAGTAACGGTGGTGTAGTGGGACCCTGACGCTAACTAGCTAGCCTAAGTTGTGTCACCCGTGACGCTAATACAGTGATCGGTAATCACTGTATATAGTGAACACTGTGACAGGGAAGTGAAGGGGTTAAACTGGGGGAGATCAAGGGGTTAAACCTTTATAGAGGATAGATGGCGGGTGGCCTAAACCTATTCGGGCCTAGCGCAAATTAGGGTCACAAGTGACACTAAATACAGTGATCAGTAGTTATCTGATTTACTGTATATATTAGTGCACTGTGTTATAGAGAGTGAAGTGGTTAACTGGGGAAGATCAAGGGGTTAAAAGTTTTTTAGGGGATAGGTGGCGGGTGCCCTAACCCTATCTGGGCTTAGCGCAAGCGTAAATTAGGGTCACTAGTGACACTAAATACAGTGATCAGTATTTACCTATATACTGTATTTAGTGCACAGAGTAATAGGGTGTAAAGGGGTTAACTGTGGGTGATCAAGGGGTTAAAACTTTATTAGAGCATAGGTGGCGGGTGCCCTAACCCTATTTGGGCCTAGCGCAAGCGCAAACTACGCTCACAAGTGACACTTATACAGTGATCAGTAAAATATCTGTATACCACTGTATATAGTGTTCACTGTGAGGGGTTTGGGGGTGATCAGAGGTGATGAAGGGGTTAAATGTGCCTATGTGAGGTGTGTCAGTGTAGTGTTGGTGGAACTCACGTTTTTGCTGTGTCTCTGTCTCTCTCCTGGAACCGAAAGGACTCCAGGAGGGACAGTGACATCACTTCCCCTGTCTGTGTTTACATTACACAGACAGGGGACAGATTGCCATTGGTTGGGACCGATCGCCAGACACTGACCAAAAATCATTGGTCAGTATCTGGTGATTGATCAGTTCCCAAACGAATCCGATCGGAATCGGCACCCGCAGCGCGCGGGAGCGCGCTCTGGGAGCCGAGAACGCGCCGACGTAGGTCTACGTGACTAGACCTACAAGAGCCACTTTGCCGCAGTAGTACTCCGGTACATAGCGGTAAAGTGGTTAAAATCTCAAATAAGGGAAAAGAAAAAAAAAATCCAGCCAGCCACCCACCCAATTAATCCCACCCTATTAGTTTCAATCGTCCAGTTACACCCACCCTATTCAATCTCCTTGAGCAAGATGCCTCTAGAATTTCCAAGTTGCAAAGTTCACAGTTGCAAGCTTATAATTTCATTCTATTTGTTTTAATTTAATTTTATATTCATTACTCGTTTAATTGCTTAGCCTCCTAGTCACTAATCACTAGCTTGCTTACTGCCTGCTTAATCACTGTCCATATCCAATAAACCCCAATAGATCCCTTCTCACACTGAGGCCCGGTCCATACCCTGTTTATGGGGTTTAGGGGTTTTCACCTCCTTAGTTAAGAATTTGCTTCGGGAAAATTATGCACGTTGAGTAGATTGAGATACAGTTGGTATACTGCCCCCGTCTGGCAGGTCACGAAATTCACTGTACCAATCTGGCAAGTCCACTAAAGGGATTCGCAATTTATCGCAAAATGATTGTAAGTCATCCGGGGTGCGTAGTAAAAAGTGTCTGCCTTGAAAAGTTACTTGCAAGGCGAAGGGGAATTTCCATTTATATATTAGCTTCCGCTCCTTCAGTAAATCCAACAAGGGTCGCAAAGCATGCCCATTATTTAGAGTAGTGGGTGACAGATCGTGATAAAGACTAATCCTTTGATTGTCAAATAAAATAGGCTCATTCATCCGAGCTTTCACCATGATGTCTTCTTTAAGTCTGAAATTGGGGATACAGCATATTATATCCCGTGGGGGTAATGAGTCCACTGGACGAGCCCTCAGTGCCCTATGAGCTCTTTCAAAATTGATGGTGGAGTCTTGGTGACGGTTCAGCAGCTTATTAAAAATTGTCTGCAAAGTGGGCACTATGTGCTCCTGCTCCACTGTCTCTGGGACCCCCCTCACTCTTATATTACGCCTCCTTCCCCTACTGTCCAGGTCCTCAATCGCCATCAATGCTATCAGATGTGTGAAGTGAACACTGGTAACTTTCTCCAGGTGAGATATAGCCTCATCACGCCTATTTCCTTCTCTTTCTGCTCCTGCCACTTTTTCTGTTAGTGTCAGCATATCTGCTATCAACTTCGTTATGGCAGAGGAGAAGGCACCTTTAAAGCGGAGTTCCGGCCTCGGAAACTTTTTTTTAGATAAAAATACCCCCGGGACAGTCAGGGCTAGTACATTTCATAATAGATAGCCTCTGAGCTGTCCAGTGGTGGCCGGTCTATAGGGGGCGCAGGGTGCCGCCCCCCCAATCAGCATCTATCAGCATCTTCATGTAAAAAAAAAAAAAAAAATTCCATTTATAGCCCACTAGGGGCGCCGGACCTATTGAAGTCTATGGGGGGGGGGGGTGGGGTTTGGCACCCCATGTGCTGCCAGGCAGAGGTGCCGATTGGCGGCTGTTGTGGGTGTCATCAGGGCGTAGAGCAATGCGCCCCGATACTCCCACTTCTACACTCCTAGTCCTGTGATTGGTCCAGACTCCAGCCTGGACCAATCATTCAGGACTCCCGCCTGACGACGTCGTGGGGGCGGTGCGTGCGTCAGTCACTCTGACGCACTTACCTTCCCGGTTCCCGCCCGCCCGCCGCAAAAAAAAAAATCGCAAAAAGCGTATTTTGATTGGTTTGCGCAAAAGTTATCGCGTTTACTAACAAAAGGGAAAGACTTTTGTCATTTTTGTTGTTTTTTTTTTTTTAATGCGTAATGGCGGCGATCTGCGATTTTTTTTGCGGGACTGCGACATCGGGGCGGACAGATCGGACCCTTGACTGACATTTTTGACACTTTTGGGGTTACCAGTGACATTACTGCAGTAATCAGTGCTATACATATGCACTGTTACTGTAAAATGACACTGGTAGTGAAGGGGTTAACTTTATTTGAGAGGGAGGGGCTGTGTGTGTCCCTAGGGGCGTGATTCTAACTGCGATTGGCTGTGGCTTGAGGTGTAGGAACAATGATCAACGGTCCTACATAGTAGAACCGTATGATCACTGTTCCTACACAGGGGAGAATGACAGGCGGCTTGTTTACATTAGCCGCCTGCCTTTCTCCCGCTGTCACGGGCGATCGTGAGTGAGCGGCGGACATCGGGTCCGCCACTCACACGCGCGGGAGGGGGGGGGGGATCCGTGACCGCGCGGGAGCGCGCCTCCGGAAACGCGCGCTCGCTCCCCAGAGCCTCACAGGCTAGTGACGTACCGGTACGTCACTTTGCCTGTGAGGGACTGACCGCCGCTGTATATGTACTGAGTCTGCTTTAAACTTAAAAATAAATAAATAAGTGAGTCTGTGCCAAGGTGACGTGACAATAGGTTCAGACGATGGTGTTTCACATTAACCGATGTTTAGGGTGGCCTCTTCCCGCAAAACACTTCAATAATGACATTCAAACTTGAAGGTGACAATGTGGTGAGATGGTGACACCCAGTGGTAAAGATGGATTCTTACCAGAGATCAGGGAGATATGAGCTTAGACTGCTGTAATGTGAAATCCAGTGTATGGATAACAAAGAGTGGTGTGCTCTCGCTGGGATATCCAGAAAACTTGTCCTATTCGCAGCTGTAGGTTCCGGTGGCTCAAGGCACAATGGCCAAGGGGATAATACTTTTCCACCAACTCTCTGGATGAACGTCTCCCAACAAGCTACTCTCTTAACATGAGTTCTGTCGACAGCTCAAGGCTCAGCGCTGCTCCGATCCACGGGTACCACTCTGCTTGCTGCTTCTGCCGCTGCTCTTAGCCAAATGCTGAGAGCAGCGGCAGAAGCAGCAAGAATATTCTCGGAATACAGCACGGTACACGGAGAGGAACACATACTATCAGCTAAGATGCTCATTTTGTTTTATTTTATTGTAAGTGTTCTTAACCATACGTGCTATTAAAAGCTTTATGCAGTCTGCGCTATGAGAGTGTCCCGTTTTATATCTTTTATACGGTTGAACCTGTGAGCCCAGCATCATTGGAAGGAGGATCGCTCTCTGCCCCTACACATTTGGCTATATCGGATATCTGTAATGGAGGTAATTTTTATTTGGTAAGAGGCGGTGTGATCAGTGTGCTTAGCGGTGGTTCTCCGGGCCTGCGGTTTCCCACATTTTCTTCCGTTTGGAGTGGACACTAAAGGACTGCTTTGTCCTGTTAGTTTGGGACTTTTTCATATTGAATAGTGCTGCATTATTTATATTATGTCCTTTGGATCTGTATATTATTCCGGATTTGTGTGGCTGCTTTCTACTTTTTAGATTCTCATGTTAATTTTCATGTCTTTTAGCGCAGCAATATTGTTATTTAAAGCCCGCAATGAGAACTGATCAGTCTCCATCAGCAACCAGACCGCCCTTTGCAACTTCTGAAGCTTGTCCAAAGAAAGGAAGACCCTTACCAGAGCAGAGTCGAGGATCAGCCCCAGATAAGCGACCCTCACGGACAGTGTCAGGGCAGATTTGTTGAAATTGATCGTCCACCTGAATTCTTGAAGGGTCTAAATGGTGATGGAGACGTTGTCCAGCAGATCTGAATGGGAGACTTGCTCGCAACAAGAGATCGTCCAGATATCCCACAATGGAGATACCTCGTCGATGCAACAAGGCCAGCACAGGGGCTAGGACCTTGGTAAACTCTGAGAGCTGAGGCGAGACCAAAGGGTAATGTCACAAATTGAAAGCGCTCCTCTGCCACTGCAAAGCAGAGGAATTGCTGATGTCCCTCAAATATGGGGACGTGGAGATACGCATCTTTGAGATAGATGGAAGCCAGAAAATCCCCCTGATTCAAAGAGGCCACCACTGACCAAATGGACTCCATTCGAAATGTCTGGACCCGCACAAAATGGGTCAGAGCCTTGAGGTCCAGGATTGATGCACCTTGCCCTCCTTTCTGGGCACCGTGAACAGGTTTGAATAGAAACCTTGAGAGCGTTCCTGCGGAGGAACCGGCACAATCACGGCTTGTGCCAGGAGATCTCGCACAGCCTCCCGCAGATCCTTCAAACGCTCCGGAGACAGGTGAAGATTTGACTGAAAGAACCTGTGCCCTGGCCGGGACCAGAAATCAATCTTGTACCCGAAGCAAATCACTCTGTGAACCAAATCGTCCTGAATGAAGGAAGTCCAGTGTTCCTGAAAGAAACGCAGATGTCCCCCCACCCCTGAGACGAGTGAGGGTGCCCCTTCATGCTGAAGAGGACTTGTCAGCAGCACCTGACTGACCTGCCTTGGGCTTGCCCCAAGGCTTCTTAGCTCCCCCAGAAGTTCTGAATGGCTTACCTTTTTCTTGCGCCCAGGAGGCACGAAAAAAATGTTTGTGAGCAGAAAAAGAGGGACCCCGTTTAGTACGGGGTGTCTTACCCTTGGAGGATTGAGGAAAAAGAGTACTCTTCCCGCCAGTCAGGCCCTTGATCAACTCATCCAATGAGTCACCAAACAAACGCTCTCCCAGAAAGGGGAGATCAGCTAGGGCTTTCTTAGAAGCTTGGTCAGCCGACCAGCTCTTCAGCCAAACCATGCGCCTTAAAACAATGCCCACGGACGAAACCCTGGCCACCAGGGGAGCCGCATCCATAGACGCATCACACAGGAACACCAGAGCCTGGATCACCTGGTCCAACAGTTCCAGCTGTTCCGGAGGGACAGTTTCGGGGCCCAAAGACTCCTGCAAACCCCTAATCCATTCCGACGTCGTCTGTAAGACTAACACAGACACAAAAACCGGTTTCAAAATGGAACCCGCCAGCACATGAAGATGGCAGGAAAGGGATTCCACCTGCCTGTCCACTGGATCCGTAAAAATCGGGGAATCCTCCACAGGTACAAGGGTAGATTTGCTCAATCTGGAAACAGGATGGTCCACTTTAGGTGGCACCGTCCAACGGTTAAAGACCTTTTCAGCAAAAGGGTACCGGCATTTAAAGCATTTAGGCACCACTAACACGTGCTTAATGTGCCACCATTGGTCATTCACAATATCCTGAAAGGTTTCGGGACAAGGGAAAACCCTGTCAGCTTTTGGAGACTTCTGAGAGCAAAAAGCCACCCGCGTCCCTGCCGACACGGGCTCATCAGCCAATTTTATAAAGTATCCCACATTGAAATAATCAGGGCTTCCACTAAAGCGTATTTCCGTGCTGCAGCTGAAGATGGGTCCTCTTCACCATCTGACTGCAAGGACAGCGACCCCTCAGGTAGAGGGCGTCTGGGGCGATGCCATCAGCCTCTGAATCAGAGGACACCTCCATATCAGGAGAAGGCAGTGTCCGTTTTTGGCTATCAACCTTTTTCATGACTAACAGTCGCCAGGCTTTCCAGGGCTGCTGAAATCACGGCCAACGACTTTCCAGGGCTGCTGAAATCGTGGCCAGCAACTGCGATCCGTACTGTCTGGGAGTTGCACAGAGTGGGTCTGAGGGAGATTGCACAGTTTGGGACTACATATTGCAATTTTCAAAAAACAATGTACTGTCGCTTTAAGAGCTCCGATTGCGGTATCCACCACCGATCGCCCTGGTCTGCAGGGAACCCCTTTAAACCAAACTGACAGCAGAATGTGCAGGGATATGTCCGCAGGGACCCCAAGTACTGTACCACCTCAGACAAACCATCCTCCTGAATCTTCCAGCAGCATGGAGAGAAAGGCAGGAAGTGACCTCGGCTCAGCAGCAGCAGGAAATGACTGCACAGGAAGTGATGTCGGTGAATAAGGTTACACTGCTGAGCATAGCACCAGGGCTACACAAAGATGGATGCCCATACAAAACAATTGGAAGCTACAGGGAAAATGTCTGCCCCATACAAGTCTATGGGGAAAATAAAAATCACATTGCCCACACTTAAGATGTTGGTGCCCACGACGAACCATGCGGCTAGGGACCAGAGCACTCCAGACACACAGCCACCGCAGGGACAGGGAAGGGGGGAGGGGAGGACACACAGACCGGGCAGGCCAGGGGGATCTTTTGGGAGGCACAAATCCCATTATCCCCAGGAGAGGGCCCACATCCCCCCCAAGGCCAGCAGGGGCAAAGAGGGTATATTTACTCACCATACCATGGACCGGGTGGGCTCTGCTCTGGGCAAACTGCCTCTCACCCGAAGTGGGGGTGCTGCCAGCCGAGGGGTATGCTGCGACTCAGGGCGTTCCAGGTCGTCGTGTTCCGGCGAGGCATCCGCTCGCAGGTTAGTCCCCCTCTGGAAAAGGGGGACCATCGTGGCTAGGCCTAGGTCGGAACTAGAATCTGCTCACGCGCGTAGGCCAGACTGGGGGGAGCATAAGGATTTAGATTATCCAGTACAAAGCCCCAGCCAGCATCATTGCTTGTAGATCACGAGGAAAATTATTCCCTGAACACTAGCTAGCAAGTGAGTAAAGAGAAATAAAAATAAAATATTCTGAAAAATAAAAAAACTGAGACCAGGTCCTGAGGAAACCTAGGTCCTACTCCTTCTCTAAGCAGAAACAAACTGATGTTCTGGGCTTTGGCAGTGGGGGTTATGCCTGGAGAGACAGCCCCGTGTGCGTGTATATGCTAAAAGTTTGTACTAACGTACTGCCTAGACTACTCCTGCAGGTGACAGCATAACCCACTCAGCTCATGGAGATGAGGCTGCTTCTGTTGATGGACGATAGAGAAATGGTTGTGTGTGAAATCCCAGAAACACTCAGACCAGCCCGTCTGGCACCAACAACCATGCCAAGTTCAATGTCACTTCAATCCCCTTTCTTCCCCATTCTGATGCTTGGTTTGAACTCAGTAAGTCATCTTCCCCACGTCTAGATGCCTTAATGCAGTTGCTGCCATGTAATTGGCTAATTAGCAATTTGTATTACTAAGCAATTGAACAGCATACCTCCCAACATTTGAACTTCAGAATGAGGGACACTTGAGGGAAGGAGTGACCTACTACGTGTGCCGTGGCAAAGTGTGGGTGTGGCCAAAGGCATACAAGTGGGAGGGGCTTAATGGGCGTGGTGAACCATAACCCAAGCTTCACTGTACCTAAAAATATGCTTTGATTTCTTTTTCTGAGCCTACCTTAAAGAAGAACTTCATTAAAATAGTCAGGGACTGCATAGCAACCAGCAACTGTTGAGACAATGAAGACTTTGGTGAGAAGTATATAATGTACAGTATTATGTATAAAGTGCAGGAGTGTGTAATGCAGAGCACAGGGATTGGGGGGTGTTGCAGTCAGTATTAGGTTTAGTTAGGTTGGGTTAAGGAATACATGACAACACAGAGCAGGCTCCAGGAGTGTTATCCACAGAATGCAGGGGTCAAGAGTATGTAATGCACAGAATGCAGGGGACAGGGGTACATAATGTTTAGAATGCAGGGGACAGGAGTGTGTAATGTACAGAATACAGAGGACAGGAGTGTGTAATGTACAGAATGCAAGGGAAAGGAGTGTGTAATGTACAGAATGCAGGGGACAGGAGTGTTTAATGTACAAAATGCAGGGGACAGGAGTGTGTAAGGTACAGAATGCAGGGGTCAGGAGTATGTAATGCAGAGTAAGAGTCAGGTGTACAAAACAAAATGAGTGCAGGAGTCAGGGGTGTGTAATGCACAGTGTAGGGGTAAGGAGAGTGCCAAATTCCCCCCCCCCCCCAAAGCAATACTCTCCTCCACTTTACCACTCCCTCCTCTCCAAAAAAAATAAATGAATAAATAAAAAGCACTAATTTGCATGATGACCCCCCCCCCCCCAAGTACAAATCCTCCCCCCCCTCCTAAAACAAATCCTCCCATACAATGAAAATTCCCCCTCATGACTCAAAGTTTCACCTCATTCCCCCCAGTACCCCTCTCAGAATAATTTCTCTACCACCCCCCCTCCCCCCCAAATCCTCTGTCCCAGCACACTCCCCCATTTTAGTACAAATCATCTCCCACCCAATTCCCCCTCTTCAAATGCCCCAGCACAAATCTTTCCCTCACCAATCCCCCTTCCCAGCACGTCAAATCCCCCCCAAATGTATTTTCCCAGCAAACATCCAACCCTTATTTTAGCACAGATCCTCCTCCTCCCAGCTTAAATTCTTTCTCCACTTCTACCAAAAAAATATCTCCCCCAAATCCCCCTTTCCAACACAGATCTTCATTCACCCCCAAATCCCCCCTCCCAGCACAACTCCTCATCTTTGCACAAATACCCCACCCCCAAATCCCCTCCCCGCTTCCAGCACAATGCCACCCCACCCCTCCATCCCAGCACAAATCATTTTTCCCCTTCTTTAGAATTCTCCCGGACAAATCCTGCCCCCCCCCACCCCCAAATCCCTACTTCCCTCTTCCAGTAAAAATCTTCTCCCCATCTCTATTACAGATGCTTTTTCCCAAGTACTCCCTTCCAACACAGCCCCCCCCCACCCCATCCTGAGTCAAATTCTCTCCAGCACAAATCCTCTCTCCCCCACATCCCACATATCTGTACAAGTCCTCTCCCAGTTCTATCACACATCCTCCCATCCAAATCCACCCTCTCAGCACAAATCTTCTTCCCCTTTCCCAGGACAAATTTTCTTCCACAACCCCCCTTTCCAGTAAAATGTTTGGGGGCGCGCAAACAGAAAAATGTAATAGGCATTGCTTTGCGGCAAAAAACGCGGTAAAAAATCGTGTGACTTTGTGAGGTCACAAAAGTGTGAAAGGGGCCTTCAGTAATCAAGGCATAGTGTGCTCACTTCAAAGCAACAAAGACCAGCATGCCCCCTTCAATGCAGAGAGACCAGCATGCCCCCTTCAATGCATAGAGACCAGAATGCCCCCTTCAATGCAGAGAGACCAGAATGCCCCCTTCAATGCAGAGAGACCAGAGTGCCCCCTTCAATGCAGAGAGACCAACGTGCCCCCTTTCAATGCAGAGTGACCAGCGTGCCCCCTTCAATGCAGAGAGACCAGCGTGCCCCCTTCAATACAGAGAGACCAGCGTGCCCCCTTCAATACAGAGAGACCAGCGTGCCCCCTTCAATGCAGAATGACCAGCGTGCCCCCTTCAATGCAGAGTGACCAGCATGCCCCCTTCAATGCAGAGAAACCATCGTGCCCCCTTCAATGCAGAGAGACCAGTGTGCCCCCTTCAATGCAGAATGACCAGCGTGCCCCTTTCAATGCAGAGAAACCATTGTGCCCCCTTCAATGCAGAGTGACCAATGCACTTACCTGATTTGCAGCGGTGGCTTCTCTTCAGTCCCCCGCGTCTCCCTGCGTCTCCTCGAGTCCACCCGCCTCGTCCTCCCACCTCCTCCTTGGCCAATGCAATGGGTTCGCCTTTCGGCCAATCAGGAAACGGGTCTCGGACCCGCTTCTTGATTGGCCAGGAAGAGGATCCGTGTGACAATAGCAACTTTTCATTCGCTATTGTCACACAAATGGGTGGGCTAGGGCGCAGTGCTCTGTGCCCCGGACCCACCCTTTCCTAAAGCCTATTAGAGCCTCTGGCTCTAATCAGGTGCTTCAGAAAAAAAAAAACCCATTGAACTCCATGCGTCCAACGCCGCGCATGTAGATTAGGGGGCCTGACTCATGGATAGGGGGGGCAGCGCCCCTGTGCACCAGCCGCCATTGCCCAGCACCGATCCTCATTTCCTCCATTCCCCCTTCCAACCCAATCTCTCTCCTCCTTCTTTAAGCACAAGTCCCCAATCTCCATTTCTGTCCCCCCTGCCACTGTGCCCCCCCTCTTCTGTGTAGCCTCCTGTCATTGTGCTCCCCCTTGTCACTGAGTCCCCCCTCACTCCACTTCCTTGTCAGTGTGCCAAGCTACTACATGGCTCTTCTTACCAAGTAGGAGCCGCTGACAGGCATGATGCAGGAACTGGTGGTGGGGTACAGAGTTCTCCTTCACTGGAGCCAGAGGGTGGAGCTGTCCTTTGCTGGATCTGGAGGCGGGGGGCAAAGTTGTTCCCTGGAGCCGGAGTCGGGGGGCTGAGCTGTCCTATGTTGGAGGCGGGTGGGCGGGGCTATCCTGTGATGGAGCCGGAGGCCGGGGCTTAGCTGGCCCGTGCTGGAGGAGGGGGGCAGAGCTATCACGTGATGGTGCCGGAGACGGGGGTGGAGCTGTCCCGTGCTGGAGGCGGGGGACGAAGCTGTTTACTGGAGCCGGAGGCGAGGGGTGGAGCTATCCTGTGATGAGCTGTCCACTCTTACTACATAGCTTACCAGACACGACAGGCAGGAAACTGGAGCCGAAGGTGGGGGGCGGAGCTGTCCTTCATCGGAGGCGGGAGGCGTAGCTGTGAGGAGCTGGGAATCCGGGACTTCAGCTCAGATACGCGGGACCCGGGACTTCCTTAGAATTGCGGGACGGTCCCGCGGAATCCGGGACTGTTGGGAGGTATGGAACAGGTGTACCTAATAAAGTGGCCGGTGAGTGTAGATTGAAGTAGCTGTGAATAGGTTGGAGGAGGTCTGTCCTTGCTTCCTTACTCACATATATGAAAGTGGATTTTTGTAGTGAATTTCATTGTTAGATTTGATCCCTATTGGTGGAGTTATCACATCTACATTAAATGTTTTACATTTTCAGCAAGTGTTGGTATTCGGACACATTGTAGGGTGCAGATTTCTCATTTGTTTCATCACACATTTTGTCACTAAGTGTAGGGCTCTGTGCATAGAATTATATTATACTATTTGTACTTCTATATCAGACTACCTGCTGGCGGATGATTTTCATTCATTACATTTTCCACAAAGTTTTTCACGTTTTTTAGTGCAGATATTTCATTTTTATTTTTGTTTTATATCCATCTTTAGAGAAGTGTCTGATATTGGTGATATATAGAGACAAACAGGAGATGAAATATATCTCCATTATTATAATTTGATTTATGGAGTTTGGACAGAACAGTCCAGGATTGGATATTTATGGAGCCTAAAGATGGATTTTGATGACATTCTCATATTTCTATATTATTTATGTGGTTTAGATATAAAACTGTCCCAGAATATTATTGTCAGTCAGTCCTGTTATACTCACTGTAATTCCTCTATCCGGCTTGTTGTCAGAGCTTCCATCACATCCCTGAAATGAGGACCCTCCAGATTGTTCCCAGACAGGTCCAGTGTCCTCAGTGTCTGATTATTTCTTATTCCAGATTCCAGGTGGGGGCAGGAACTGTCTGTCAGGTGATTAGAGCACAATCTGTAGAAGAGAAGAATGTTACCAGAAGAAAATAAATTTCTCCCCCAGGAATGAATGTAACTATTCTCTACATACATACTTGCCAACTGTCCTTTTCCTGGGACAGTCCCTGCAAATAGGAGCCTGTCCCAGGTAATTTATATTGTCCCTGGAAGCGCCTGTTAATCGGGCTGCCGTAAATGTTACCCAGAAGTAGTGCAGATGAATGGGAGAATTATTCCAACTCTGCTACTGTGGCCTTAAGTTTGAAATTCCCTTTTTAATTTCCTATAATTCTCTATATTGAGTAGACCATATAATCTGATAAATAGGCAAGATTAATTATGCAGAGTGGGTGGAGCTTCAGGAAAGTGGGTGTGGTAGTTGATAGCTGTGCTGCAAAGTGTCCCTGGAAATGGTTTTTAACCACCTCCCACCCGGGCCATTGTACATATACGGCCGGGTGGGAGTCTTGTCCTTCTGATCGGACGTTCTGGAACGTCCTTCAGAAGGAGAGAGATCGCGCCGCCGCGGGCACGTGCAGCGGCGCGATCTCGATGTGCCTGTGTCCCTAGGACACAGAGCAACAAGATGCGGCAGGAGAGCCCTGTGATTGGCCCTCCTGATCACATGACGGCTGTATCCAATCACAGCCGTCATGTAATGTAAATACAGTCATTGTAACGGCTTTGATCTCTTCTCCTCCTGACAGATCCTGTCAGTGAGGAGAAGAGGAGAGGATCGGTGCTGCAGCCGGGGGGGATCAGTGAGTATTTCTAATTACTCACTGATCACAGGGGGGGTCTGTGCTGGTAATCAGATGATTGATTACCAGTGCAGCCCTGGGTGGAGGGGGTGCCACTAGAGCCACCAGGGATGCCCACCCATGATCACCAGGGATGCCCACCATGGCAACCAGGGATGGCAAACAGGGCTCAGAGAGCCTGCCAGTGGTGCCCCCCTATCAGTGCTGCCCACCAATGCCATCTATCAGTGCTGCCCACCAGTGCCCATTATTGCCCACCAGTGCTGCCTATCAGTGCCCATCAGTGCCCCCCATCAGTGCCGATCAGTGCCCATCAGTGCCGCCTATCAGTGCCCATAAGTGCCGCCGATCAGTCCCCATCAGTGCTGCCTATCAGTGCCCATCAGCGCTGCCTATCAGTGCCCACCAATGCTGCATATCAGTGCTATCTATCAGTGCCACATATCAGTGCCCATTAGTGCTTCATATCAGTGCTACCTATCAGTGCCCATCAGTGCTGCATATCAGTGCCATCCCATCAGTGCCACCCCATCAGTGTCTCCTCATCAGTGCCTGTCAGTGCGGCGTCATCAGTGCTCATCAGTGCAGGAAAAAACGTATCTATTTACAAAATTTTATAACCTAAACAAAAAAACGTTTTTTTTTTCAAACTTTTCGGTCTTTTTTTATTCGTGCACCAAAAAAGAAAAAACCTGGTGGTGATCAAATACCACCAAAAGAAGGCTCTATTTGTGGGGAAAAAATGACATAAATTTGGTTTAGGTACAGTGTTGCATGACCGTGCAATTGTCATTCAAAATGCAACAGCGCTAAAAGCTGAAAATTGGTCTGGGAAGGAAGGGGGTTTAAGTGTCCAGTATTGAGGTAGTTAAATGTTGGCAACTATGTACATACATGGAACTCATTTCTCTTTATTGGAATCATTTATATCACTTTATAAAACACGATCTACCATCTACACTATTAGAGATTTCTCTTTTTGTGGATCCCAATTAGTAAATGTGAGATGAGAAGTGGATGAGGTGGTGTGATCCATTCATTATTCCTGTTTGGGGATTGTACCATACACACTCACACTGACCTTTAGGCTTTCACCTCCAACCTTCTGCTAAGTCTTCCATTCAGTTGTGGGTAGTGTAGAGCGAACACGGAGTGTATTATTCGTGTTCGTACCGAATAATTGGATTTTTGTTACCCGAACACGGACCCAAAAACTTTACTGTATGTAAGGGTTTAAAATCCGTGTTCGGTCATTTAATTTCCAGGTTTGTATGTAATGGCGCGCTTTTAATGGCGGGCTTTCAACAGCCAATCAACAAGCGTTTAACTGGTGTGCCTTAAGCCATCCCAGCCATGCCTACTAATGTATTAGTAGCTGTGATTGGCCATCTGAAGCATGTGACCAAGTCTTTATAAGTTTGAGACCGAGCGCCGCTGCGTCATTCTGCTGTAGTACAGGGACAGAGCACACATCATACGTGCTGGCTGCTGATTAGGGACAGACAGTCAAAAATTATATTGTGTCCGAAAATAATTCAGGGACAGGTCGGAGTGCTGCAGGCAGGGCGAGTTGTTAGGGCATTTTAGGGCGAGGCTGGAGAATAAGAATAGGCAGGTTCAATGTTCTACATCGATTTTGCTGTGTGGGGGGTTTGCAATGCCAGTGACCGATCTTATCGATCATTTTAGGGCGAGGCTGGAGAATAGGCAGGGTCAGTGTTCTACATCGATTTTGCTGTGTGTGGGGTGGTGTGAACACAATCTTTTTGCCCGCTGAGGAGGAGGGAGAAAAAAATATTTTTTATCAGTCAGTTGTGTGCAGCGTTTTTCCTTCAGTGCTGCTGACTGTGATACTACACTGCTGTGTTCACATGTGCTATTATTGAGTGATTTTAACATTTATACACTTTTTTCTATTCCACTATTCAATATACACCCTTTTGGGTTAAAAAAATTAAATTGGGGCATAGTCTGTACTAATCTATTTAAAAATTACAAACTTAAAAAGGGGAATTTTCTTTTTTTTTTCCTTCATAGCCTGCAGCAGAGCGGACTGATATAAGACACTGCTGTGTTCACATGTGCTATTGAAAAATCACCAATTTTATATCATATTTTCTATTCCGCTATTCAATCTACACCCTTGGGGTAAAAACAATTAAATTGCGGGATAGTCTGTATCGGTACGTGTGAGATACACATTTCCAATTTTTGGGGCGTATCTCATACCGCCGAGGATTGCAGGGTGCTTCAGTGTGCCTCCTGCCTGTTCCGAACTCCTCCTACTCCTCATCCTGCCTTTGGGGGTACAAAAAATAGTAATCGGGGCCTAGTCTGGGTCTGTACGTGTGAGATACATACACCTTTTGATATCATATTTTCTATTCCGCTATTCAATCTACACCTTTGGGGTAAAAACAATTAAATTGCGGGATAGTCTGTATCGGTACGTGTGAGATACACCTTTCCAATTTTTGGGGCGTATCTCATACCGCCGAGGATTGCAGGGTGCTTCAGTTTGCCTCCTGCCTGTTCCGAACTCCTCCTACTCCTCATCCTGCCTTTGGGGGTACAAAAAATAGTAATCGGGGCCTAGTCTGGGTCTGTACGTGTGAGATACATACACCTTTTGATATCATATTTTCTATTCCGCTATTCAATCTACAACTTTGGGGTAAAAACAATTAAATTGCGGGATAGTCTGTATCGGTATGTGTGAGATACACCTTTCCAATTTTTGGGGCGCATCTCATACCGCCGAGGATTGCAGGGTGCTTCAGTGTGCCTCCTGCCTGTTCCAAACTCCTCCTACTTCTAATCCTGCCTTTGGGGGTACAAAAAATAGTAAGCGGGGCCTAGTCTGGGTCTGTACGTGTGAGATACATACACCTTTTGATATCATATTTTCTATTCCGCTATTCAATCTACACCCTTGGGGTAAAAACAATTAAATATGCGGGATAGTCTGTATCGGTACGTGTGAGATAAACCTTCCAAATTTTGGGGGTGCATCTTCCACTGCTGATGATTGCAGGGTGCTTCAGTTTGCCTCCTGTTCGGACCTCCTCCTACTCCACATCCTCATCCTGCCTTTAGGGTACAAAAAATTGTAATCGGGGCCTAGTCTGTGTTTGTACGTGTGAGATACACCGTTTTGTAAAATTTTTTCTATTCCGCTATTCAATATACACCCTGTTTGAGTGTAAAAAATTAAATTACGGCATAGTCTGTATCAGTACATGTGAGATACACCTTCTTAAATTAGTTTGGCGCATCTCCTTCCACCGCCGAGGATTGCAGGGCGCTTCAGTTTGCCTCCTGTTCCGAACTCCTCTTCCTCATCCTGCCTTTAGGGTACAAAAAACTGTAATCGGGGCCTAGTCTGGGTTTGTCCGTGTGAGATACACCGTTTTGTAAATTTTTTTCTATTCCGCTATTCAATATACACCCTGTTTGAGTGTAAAAAATTAAATTACGGCATAGTCTGTATCGGTACGTGTGAGATACACCTTCTAAATTTGTTTGGCGCATCTCCTTCCACCGCCAAGGATTGCAGGGCACTTCAGTTTGCCTCCTGTTCCGAACTCCTCCTACTCCTCTTCCTCATCCTCCCTTTAGAGCACAAAAAATTGTAATCGGGGCCTAGTCTGTGTTTTTACGTGTGAGATACACCGTTTTTTTATCCTTTTTTCTATTCCACTATTCAATATACACCCTTTTGGGGTAAAAAAAATTAAATTGCGGCATAGTTTGCATATTTGACTGTGAGATACACCCGTGCGATACTGTTGTTGTTTTGTTCCGCTATTCAATAAACACCTTTTAGGGCAAGATCATAAATTACAGAAATATGAGGAGACCGTCAAATAGGGGCCGTGGCCTGGGTCATGGTGCTGCTGGTAGAGCTCCTGTTGCAAGGAGAGGACGTGGTCGATCTGTGCCAGCTACACGCACAAGTGAAACACCTTCCTCACGTGTGAGTAGGCGACAGAACCTGCAGCAGTATTTGGTAGGGCATCATGCGCCTCTAGAAGTGATGAGGCCAGAAGAAGTACAGGCGATAGTGGATTGGGTTGCTGACAGTGCCTCCAGTTCCTTCACATTGTCTCCCACCCAGTCTACTGCAGAAAGGTCAGAGTTGGCACCTGCAGCCAATGTCCAACCGTCTTTCACCTCACCCCCTTGCAAATCAGGCAAGCAGTCTGAGCCCCAAGTCATGCAGCAGTCTCTTCTTCTTTTTGATGACTCTGTCAGCAGGGTTTCCCAGGGCCATCCACCTAGCCCTGCCCCAGAAGTGGAAGAGATTGAGTGCAGCGATGCCCAACCACTTATTTCTCAAGATGAGTACATGGAAGGACTATCGCAGCACGTCTCCGATGATGACGAAACGCAGGTGCCAACTGCTATGGCACTCAGAATTGTGGAGACCGACAAGGAGGGCAGGGGTGAAGACTGGGTAGAAGATGATGTGGAGGACGATGAGGTCCTCGACCCCACATGGAATGAAGGTCATGCAGGTGACCTGAGTAGTTTGGAGGAAGAGGCGGTGGTCGCACAGAGCCACCAGCACAGCAGAAGAGGGAGCAGGGTGCAGAAGCGGAGTGGCCGTGCCCTAGACACTACGCCTGCTACTGCCCAACGCAGCAAGGGAACGAGCGCACCAAAGCCAACTCAAAGGAGTTCTCTAGCGTGGAAGTTCTTCAGAAAATGTGCTGATGACAGGACATGAGTGGTTTGCACCCTGTGCAATCAGAGCCTGAAGCGAGGCATAAAACTTCTCAACCTGAGCACAACCTGCATGATCTGGCATCTAAGTGCAAAGCACGAGCTGCAGTGGAGTAGACACCTTCAAAACCAAGAAAGGTCTCTGGCTCCTCCTGCTTCCTCTTCTGCTGCAGTATCGGCCTCTCCATCCACCTCTGTAGTGATACCGCCACCTGCCACCCCGCAAACAGAGGATCTGTCAGCAACACCACCACCTGGGTCACCAACCATCTCCACAATGTCCCGTGGAAGCGTTCAGCTTTCCATCTCCCAAACACTTGAGAGGAAGAGGAAGTACCCCCCTACCCACCCGCGATCCCTGGCCCTGAATGCAAGCATTTCAAAATTCTTGGCCTTTGAAATGCTGTCATTCCGTCGGTGGCTGTCCCACAGAACGTCGTGCCTAGCCGCCACTACTTTTCCAGGCAAGCCATCCCTTCCCTGCACACCCAAGTGGGGGAAAAAAATCAGGTGTGCACTGTGCAACGCCATCTGTGCCAAGGTTCACCTAACTACCGATACGTGGACCAGTAAGCACGGTCAGGGGCGTTATATCTCCCTAACGGCACACTGGGTAAATGCAGTGGCGGATGGGCCTGAGGCAGATAGCAATTTGGCGCACGTCCTTCCACCACCGAGGATTGCAGGGCGCTTCAGTTTGCCTCCTGTTCCTAACTCCTCCTACTCCGCTTCCTCATCCTCTACCGCCTCCTCATCTGGTCAGCGTAACACCTTCACCACAAACTTCAGCACAGCCAGGGGTAAACGACAGCAGGCAGTTTTAAAACTTGCCTGTTTGGAGGAAAAACCACACACCGCGCAGGAATTGTGGAGGAGCATGGAACAGCAGACAAATGAGTGGTTGCTGCCAGCGAGCCTCAAGCCCGGCCTGGTGGTGTGCGATAAAGGGTGAAATCTCATAGCAGCTCTGGGCCTAGCCGGTTTGATGCACATCCCTTGCCTGGCGCATGTGCTGAATTTGGTGGTGCAGAGGTTCCTTAAAAATTACCCTGATATGTCAGAGCTGCTGCAGAAAGTGCGGGCCGTCTGTGCGCACTTTCGGCGTTCTCACCCTGCTGCTGCTCGCCTGTCAGGGCTGCAGCGTAACTTCGGCCTTCCCGCTCACCGCCTCATATGTGACGTGCCCACAAGGTGGAACTCCACCTTGCACATGCTGGAAAGACTGTGCGAGCAGCAGCAGGCCATAGTGGAGTTTCAGCTGCAGCACGCACGTGTTAGTCGCTCTGCGGAACAGCACCACTTCACCACCAATAACTGGGCCTCCATGCGAGACCTGTTTGCCTTGTTGCGCTGTTTTGAGTACTCCACCAACATGGCCAGTGCCGATGACGCCGTTGTCAGCTTAACTATCCCACTTCTATGCCTCCTTCAAAAAACGATTCGGGCAATGATGGAAGAGGATGTGGCACAGGATGAGGAGGAGGAGGAGGAGGATGAAGAGGTAACATTTCCAAGGCTTTCAGGGCAGTCATTCACAAGTGGCTCTGATGGTGGGTTCCTGCACCCACAAACGCCAGGGACACAATTGTCCAGCAGGGGCACAGTTCTGGAGGATGAGGAGGAGGAGGAGATGGAACCATGTTCACAGCAGGGTGGCACCCAGGCCAGCTCATGGCCATCACTGGTGCGTGGCTGGGGGGATACAGAGGACACAGACGATACACCTCCCACAGAGGACAGCCTTTCGTTGCCTCTGGGCAGCCTGGCACACATGAGCGATTACATGCTGCAGTGTCTCCACAACGACCGCCGAGTTGCCCACATTCTAACTTGTGCTGATTACTGGGTGGCCACGCTGCTGGATCCCCATTACAAGGACAATGTACCGTCCTTAATTCACTCACTGGAGCGCGATCGCAAGATGCGCGAGTACAAGCCCACGCTGGTAGACGCGATGCTGCTGGCATTCCCACCTAACAGCGGGGCCACAGTGGAAGCACAAGGCCAAGGCAGAGGAGGAGGAGGAGGAGGAAGAGGTCGCCAACGCAACCAGGGCACCGCCAGCACCTCAGAAGGCAGGGTTAGCATGGCCGAAATGTGGAAAAGCTTTGTCAGCACGCCACAACAAACAGCAGCACCAGCAGCTCAGATGGAACGTCTTAGCAGGAGGCAGCATTTTACCAACATGGTGGAGCAGTATGTGTGCACACGCCTACATGTAGTGAATGACGGGTCTGCCCCCTTCAACTTCTGGGTCTCCAAATTGGGCACATGGCCTGAGCTTGCCCTTTACGCCTTGGAGGTGCTGGCGTGCCCTGCAGCCAGTGTATTATCTGAACGGGTATTTAGCACGGCTGGGGGCGTTATCACAGACAAGCGCAGCCGCCTGTCCAGAGACAATGTGGACAAGCTCACGTTCATTAAAATGAACCAGGCATGGATCCCACGGGACTTTTCCGTACCTTGTGCAGAATAGAGATGGATACCGACCTTACCCAGCCATTGTTCTATTTTTGCTCTGTCTCACTCTTTTGGGGTGTACCCTCATTTAAAATGACTGAAACAAAGCAGTGTTGGCTACCTCATCCTCCTCCACCGCCGCTTCCACCTACACCGCCCATAGGTGTGCGCAGCCTATTGCATTAGGGTGTGCACCCCAAAATTTAAATACACATGCATGTGTTTGCCTACATGTATATGGCCCCGGTACATTACTCTCCCTGCTGGCAAAGTGAAATAGAAGTGTGTGGCACTTCTCTTATGGCAGAGCAGGTCCGAGGGAGATCTTTCCCATCTCCTCACTGGCAAACAGAGCGATAATGCTAATGTGCCCTAGGTGATTAGGGTGTGCCCAGGCACACCCGGCACACCCTGTGCGCACGCCTATGACACTGCCACATCCACCACCACCTCAACCTCCCTCCTACTCCATATGGCCCTTGTCCTTCACAGATGAAGAACATTGTTTTATTTTTCTGTTTTTTTTTTTTTTATTGTTTTAAGTTATTTCCCTATCCACATTTGTTTGCAGAGCAGTTGCCATGCTCTTAACTACGTTTTGCTGCCATTTGCAGCACTCTAGCCCTTTCCATTGGTGTTTTAGAGCCATTTTAGTGCCTGAAAGTTCGGGTCCCCATTGACTTCAATGGGGTTCGGTGTCCGGGCAAAGTTCGGAAAAAGTCCGGGACACGGAACCAGACTTTTTTTTCAAGTTCGGCCGAACCCGTCGAACACGGACATCCAGGTGTCCGCTCAACTCTAGTTGTGGGAATTCACTTTGATGGTCACAGAAGTCTCACTCATGTTGTGGAAACTTCATTGACTAAAAGGGACACCATTGTAGTTTGGGATTTCCTTTGAACATCACGGTGGAGGATTTGATCTTATGGTGTGGAGAAGATTTTATTATTACCGTTCTTTATTTGGACCTTTTTTTTTTTTTAATACGTACTAATATTGCTGCACTAATTTTATATATGCGGATTATAAATTCTCTTCATTAGTTATCAGTGAAATATTCACCATACCATTGTTATATATACACGAATAGGGAGTTTTGTGTTGGGGAGTCTCACTTTTATTGTTATATTTTCACATTTATATTGTTTGAATGTTATATACTAGTGCTGCAGTCTTCCATATTATACTAGATGTGCTAACTCCACCAATACTGATCAAATATAACAATTACATTTACTACAAATATTTCATACATGTGAGCAAGGGCAGATCTCCTGCGACCTATTCACAGCTACTTCAATACATATAATGTACAAAAATACATAAAAACATCTTTAAAAAAATGGAAACATCAAGAGAAAGTTCATAAAATTGAAAAGTGGATTTCCTACAACCCATTCACCATTACTTCCATCTCCAATCACCATACAGTGACTTGTGCAGTAACAGAAATAATAATTCCCAAAGATTCATCCAGATGGTTTAAATCAATGCTGATCAGCCCCCAAAGAGGTAGCAGCTGATCAGCATTTATATAAACCATCTGGATGAATCTTTGGGAATTATTATTTCTGTTACTGCACAAGTCACTGTATGGTGATTGGAGATGGAAGTAGTGGTGAATGGGTTGTAGGAAATCTGCTTTTTCACATGTATGAACTTTCTCTTGATGTTTTCAATATTATGAGATAACTTTGTTGCTCTTCATGTTTATGTATTTTGCACGTTATATGTTATATACACTCACCGGCCACTTTATTAGGTACACCTTGCTAGTAGCAGGTTGGACCCCCTTTTGCCTTCATTCTTTGTGGCATAGATACAACAAGGTGTTGGAAACATTCCTCAGAGATTTTGCTCCATAGTGACATGGTAACATCATGCAATTGCTGCAGATTTGTTGGCTGCACATCCATGATGCCAATCTCCCGTTCCACCACATCCCAAAGGTGCTCTATTGGATGAGATGTGGTGAGTGTGGAGGCCATTGGAGGACAGGGACCTCATTGTCATGGTGAAGAAACCAGTGGTGAGTTGATTGGAGCTTTGTGACATGGTGCATTATCCTGCTGGAAGGAGCCATCAGAAGATGGGGACACTGTAGTCATAAAGGGATGGACATGGTCAGCAACAATACTCAGGTAGGCCGTGGTGTGTAAACCATGATCAATTGGTACTAAGGGGCCCAAAGTGTGCCAAGAAAATATCCCTCACACTATTACACCCCCACCACCAGCCTGAACCATCCCACCCCCTCACCATTACATCACTACCACCAGCCTGAACCGGTGATACAAGGCAGGATGGATCCATGCTTTCATGTTGTTTACACCAAATTCTGACCCTACCATCTGAATGTTGCAGCTGAAATCGAGACTCACCAGACCAGGCAAAGTTTTTCCAATCTTCTATTGACCAATTTTGGTGATCCTGTGTGAATTGTAGCCTTAAGCCCCGTACACACACACAGATCGTCGTCATACAAATGTTCGTCTTTTCTCCCCGGGATGTCGGTGTCTGTTGAAAAGTGCAAAGACAGCACAAGGACAGCACACGAATTTTGTCCGCAGACTTCAGCTGACTGCAGAAGTGATGTCATGTAATGGTTAACTTTCCCTGTGTTTTTTATTTTCTGAGCATGCCCAGTCTTGCAAATCTGCGGTCTGTCGGCTGATTTCTGTACTGACAGGCGAACAATCGTCCGTTCTGGTGTCTGCAGACAAAAATTTTCATGTTTGCAAGAAAGACTCTTGTCCGCGGATTGTGTGCAGACAGCTGTCGGAGGCACCATACTAAAGCCCCGTACACACGTACCGATGGTCGGCATACAAATGTTCCTCTTTTCTCCCCGGGATGTCGGTGTCTGCTGAAAAGTGCAAAGACAGCACAAGGACAGCACAAGAATTTTGTCCGCCGACTGCAGAAGTGATGTCATGTAATGGTTAACTTTCCCTGTGTTTTCTATTTTCTGAGCATGCCCAGTCTTGCAAATCTGCGGTCTGTCGGCCGAATTGTGTACTGACAGGCGAACAATCGTCCGTTCTGGTGTCGGCATACAAAAATTTTCATGTTTGCAAGAAAGACTTTTGTCCGCGGATTGTGCGCAGACATCTGTCGGAGGCACCATACTAACACGCGTACAATCGGCAGATCCTTCGTCCACCGACGTTTGTATGCCGACCATCGGTACGTGTGTACGGGGCTTTACACGCGTACAATCGGCAGATCTTTCGTCCGCCGACGTTTGTATGACGACGATCTGTGCGTGTGTACGGGGCTTCAGTTAGCAGACAGGAGTGGCACCTGGTGTGGTCTTCTGCTGCTGCAGCCCATCTGCTTCAAGATTCGATGGTTGTGCATTCAGTGATGGTATTCTGCATACCTTGGATGTAACGAGTTGTTATTTGAATTACTGCTTACTTTCTATCATCTGGAACCAGTCTGCCTATACTCCTGACATCAACAAGGCATTTTCCCCCACACAGTTGCCGCTCACTGGATATTTTCCCCTTTTCCAACCATTCTCTGTAAATCTGAGAGATGGTTGTGTGTGAAAATCCCAGAAATACTCAGACCAGCCCGTCTGCCACCAACAACCATGCCACGTTCAAAGTCACTGAAATCCCCTTTCTTCCCCATTCTGATGCTCGGTTTCAACTTTAGTAAGTCGTCTTCTCCACGTCTAGATGCCTAAATGCATTGAGTTGCTACCATGTGATTGGCTAATTAGCAATTGGTATAGCCAAGCAATTGAACAGGTGTACTTACTAAAGTGGCTGGTGATTGTAGATTGAAGTAGCTGTGAATAGGTTGGAGGAGATCTGTCCTTGCTCACATGTATGAAAGTGGATTTTTGTAGTGAATTTCATTGTTAGATTTGATCCCTATTGGTGTAGTTCGCACATCTACATTTAGGCCCCATGCACACAGGGCGTTTTTGCAGCTGCTGTTAGGAGTGTCAAACTTTTTTTTTTTTGCAGCTGCAGAACACCCATTCAGCTCCATGCACACAGGGCGTCATAAAAACGAGCTCCAAAGCTATTTTTTGACGCCGGGAAAAAGCAGCTGTAAAAACGTGCTTTCAGTAGCTTTTTCCATTAGCGTTATTGCACGTTTGGCCACGTTGCTTTTAGCAGCGTTTTTTCTGCCTCCATTCAAAATCAATGGTTCCCTATGGGAGCCTATTGATTTAAATGGAAGTCGCACCGCAAGTCGGATCAGGGTGATCCGACTTGCGGCGCGACTTGCGCTGTGAGAATCTTGAGGGGGAACTCCACGCCAAAATGGGGAAAAAAACAGCGTTGGGTTCCCCCCCAGGTTCCAAGCCAGGCCCTTCGGGTCTGGTATGGAATTTGAGGGTAGCCCCACGCCGATAAAACGGCGTGGGGCCCCCCCCAACATCCATACCTGACCCTTATCCGAGCATGCAGCCTGGCAGGCCAGGAAAGGGGAGGGGAGGGGACGAGCGAGCGGCCCCACCCCCCCTGGACCATACCAGGCCGCACGCCCTCAACATGGGGGGGGTGTGGGTGCTTTGGGGCAGGGGGGGGCTCTGCACCCCCCACCTCAAAGCACCTTGCCCCCATGTTGATGAGGACAAGGGCCTCATCCCCACAACCCTGGCCGGTGGTTGTTGGGGTCTGCGGGCAGGGGGCTCATCGGAATCTCGAAGCCCCCTTTAACAAAGGGGCCCCCCAGATCCCGGACCCCCTCCCTATGTGAATGGATATGGGGTACACTGTTCCCCTGGTGAATCACCAAAAACCATGAATGGACAAATATAAGTATATGAGACAGATATCCTAAAATCTTGTGCAATGAATGTCAATAAAAAAACAGTATCATACACCCTGTGCGGTGAATACAAAAGTCCATAACAATAATAATAATAACAGTCAATCAAAAAATGAATAAAATCCAAAATGTATAAATATCCAAAGTGCTTCAGCAAGTAGCCAGTGAAAGATAGTCCACAAAAGGTGCTCAAGTGCTGGAAATTCTGTGCAAAATCATGCTGCCATGGTGTGGTGACAAATAGTGACTTTTCCTCTCCCCCAGGATATTACACTTACCGGACAAAATGGACCCCTAGACAATATTGTGTAAGGGTCACACAGGCTTAGTCCAGTAAGGAATCCAGGCAATTATCCTTTGGGCTGATTAGAACCACCTAGGGACCTCCAATAGACTCAGCAGGATAGGGACCATATGCGGAAGGAAAGGCTCACAATAGTGTAATATTGCTAATGAAAACGTTTATTCAGAACATAAAATGGATCACTCACATTTCGCATGATAAAAAGCAGGCTGGTGTAGTCATTAAGTTGATATAAGAGATCGTTCAGATCGCGGTGTGCTGCGGGCTCCCCTGGTCCCGGCGTGCGTTCCACCGCTATCGGAAATGACGTCACAGCAAGCTTAGGACCCGAAATTGTGTTGACGCGTTTCGCCCTCCAAGGCATTATCACAGATATATTTCCGGCCTCAACTAGGAAGGGTTTAAATACCCCCTTCTCCTCAAGTACTTTGTTCATTTCCTGTTCCTTGAGGAGAAGGGGATTTTATTTTTTGATTGACTGTTATTATTATTATTTTTATGGACTTTTGTATTCACCGCACAGGGTGTATGATACTGTTTTTTTATTGACATTCATTGCACAAGGTTTTAGGATATATCTGTCTCATATACTTATATTTATATTTGTCCATTTATGGTTTTTGTTGATTCACCATATTTTATGCCAATCACAACCATTTTGCGCTGTTCTTTTGTATCGTCACATTTTAGAATCTTTTTGATTTTTGCACAGCACTGTGACATAAGGGGGCGGGGTCTCCAGATGACATCATCTGGCGGCCACACCCCTAATGGCTATATAATAAGCTGCAGAGACCGGAGACCAGCATAATCACTGGAGACGTCGGAGGAGGAGGACCGGAGGAAGAAGAAGAGCCGACAGCAAAAGAGCAGAAGACCGGAGAGGAGAAGACAAGAAGAGCGGACAGCAAAAGAGCAGAAGACCGGAGAGGAGAAGACAAGAAGAGAGGATAGCAAAAGAGCAGAATACCGGAGAGGGAGAAGACCGGATGAAGATTTTTAATAAACTTTCCAAAACGTCTTCTGTCGTTAATCACATACACTGCCTTTTATGTGGTGAATGGGTAGGGGTACAGTGTACCCCATACCCACCCATTCACATAGGTAGGGGGTCTGGGATCTGGGGGGCCCCCTTGTTAAAGGGGGCTTCCACATTCCGATGAGCCCCCTGCCCGCAGACCCCCACAACCACCGGCCAGGGTTGTGGGGATGAGGCCCTTGTCCTCATCAACATGGGGGCAAGGTGCTTTGAGGTGGGGGGTGCAGAGCCCCCCCTGCCCCAAAGCACCCACACCCCCCCATGTTGAGGGCGTGTGGCCTGGTATGGTCCAGGGGGGTGGGGCCGCTCGCTCATCCCCTCCCCTTTCCTGGCCTGCATGCTCGGATAAGGGTCTGGTATGGATTTTGGGGGGGGACCCCACACCGTTTTTTCGGCGTGGGGCTACCCTCAAATTCCATACCAGACCCGAAGGGCCTGGTTTGGAACCTGGGGGGAACCCCACGCCATTTTTTTCCCCATTTTGGCGTGGAGTTCCCCCTCAAGATTCTCACGCAAGTCACGTCGCAAGTCGGATCATCCTGATCCGACTTGCGGTGCGACTTCCATTCAAATCAATAGGCTTCCATAGGGAACCATTGATTTTGAATGGAAGAAAAAAAACGTATAACGTGGCTTAACGCACGTTAAGCAACGTTATTCAGCCTTTAGCAGCGTCAGACGTTTTTACAGCTTGACGCTGCAGCTCCAGAACGCACAGTTCCTGGGTTTTTTTTGGAGCTGTAAAACGCCTATGCCACTTGGAGCTCCTAAAAGCTCTATGTGTGCATGATGCCATAGAATAACATGGATGGGCGTTCTGCAGCTGCAAAAAAAAAAAAAAACGTCTGATGCTGCTAACAGCAGCTTCAAAAACGTCCAGTGTGCATGAGGCCTTCTTTTAGGAGCTCCAAGTGGCATAGGCGTTTAATAGCTGCAAAAAAAAAAAAAAAACAGGACCAGTGCATTCTGGAGCTGCAGTGTCAAGCTGTAAAAACATGACACTGCTAAAGGCTGAATAGCGTTGCCTAAACAGCGTTAAGCCACGTTATACTTTTTTTTTTTTCATTCAAAATCAATGGTTCCCAATGGGAGCCTATTGATTTGAATGGAAGGCGCATCGTAAGTTGATCCGACTTGCGGTGCGACTTGCGTTGTGAGAATCTTGAGGGGGAACGCCATGCCAAAATGGTGTGGGGGTCCCCCCAGGTTCCAAACCAGGCCCTTTGGGTCTGGTATGGATTTTGAGGGGAGTCCCATGCCGAAAAAAACGGCGTGGGGTCACCCCAAAATCCATACTAAACCCTTATCTGAGCATGCAGGCCAGGAAAGGGGAGGGGACGAGCGAGCGGCCCCACCCCCCCTGAACCATACCAGGCCACACGCCCTCAACATGGGGGGGTTGGGTGCTTTGGGGCAGGGGGGGCTCTGCACCCCCCCACCCCAAAGCACTTTGCCCCCATGTTGATGAGGACAAGGGCCTCTTCCCGACAACCCTGGCTGGTGGTTGTGGGGGGTCTGTGGGCAGGGAGCTTCTCAGAATCTGGAAGCCCCCTTAAACAAGGGGGCCCCCCAGATCCCGGACCCCTCCCTATGTGAATGGGTATGGGGTACATTGTACCTCTACCCATTCACCCATAAAAAGCAGTGTATGTAAATAATGACAGGAGACATTTTGAAAAGCTTATTAAAAACCTTCATCCGGTCTTCTCCACTGTGGTCTTCTCCCCTCCGCTCTTCTCCCCTCCGCTATTCTTCTTCCTCCGGTCCTTCTCTGACGCTGTCTCCGGTGATTATGCCGGTCATGCCGGTCTCTGGTCTATGCAGCTTATTATATAGCCATTAGGGGAGTGGCCTCACGGTGACATCATCGGGAGAGCCTGCCCCCTTATGTCACAGATGACGTCACCTGTGACATAAGGGGGTGGGGGTCTCTCGATGATGTCACCAGGAGGCCACGCCCCTAATGGCTATATAATAAGCTGCATAGACCGGAGACCGGCATTATCACCGGAAACAGCGTTGGAGGAGGACCAGAGGAAGAAGACGACCAGAAGAATAGCGGAGGGGAGAAAAGCGGAGGGGAGGACAAAAGGAGCAGAAGAGTGGAGGGCAGAAGACCAGAAGAGCAGAGGGGAGAAGACCAGAGCCGAGAAGACCGGATGAAGATTTTTAATAAACTTTTCAAAACTTCTTCTGTTATTATGTAATACACTGCTTTTTATGGGTGAATTGGTAGGGGTACAATGTACCCCATACCCATTCACATAGGGAGGGGTCCGGGATCTGGGGGGCTTTCCTTGTTAAAGGGGGCTTCTATATTCCGAGAAGCCCGCAGACCCCCACAACCTCCGGCCAGGATTGTCGGTAAGAGGCCCTTGTCCTCATCAAGATAGGGGCAAGGTGCTTTGGGGTAGGGGGGTGCAGAGCCCCCCTGCCCTAAAGCACCCAACCCCGCATGTTGAGGGCGTGTGGCCTGGTATGGTTCAGGGGGTGGGGCCGCTCACTCGTCCCCTCCCCTTTCCTGGCCTGCCGGGCTGCATGCTCGGATAAGGGTTAGGTATGGATTTTGGAGGGACCCCACGCCGTTTTTTCGGCATGGAGCTCCCCTCAAAATCCATACCAGACCCAAAGGGCCTGGTTTGGAACCTGGGGGGGATCCCCACGCCATTTTTTCCCATTTTGGCGCGGGGTTCCCCCTTAAGATTCTCACAACGCAAGTTGCACCGCAAGTCGGATCATCCCAATCCGACTTGCAATGCGCCTTCCATTCAATTCAATAGGTTCCCATAGGAAACCATTGATTTTGAATGGAGGCAGAAAAAACGCTGCTAAAAGTGACGTGGCCAAACATACAATAACGCAAATGGAAAAAGCTGCTAAAAGCAAGTTTTTACAGCTGCTTTTTCCTGACGTTAGAAGTGGCTCTGCAGCTTGTTTTTTTTTTTGACGTCCTGTCTGCATGGGGCCTAAATGTTTTACATTTGGTATTTGGAAACATTGTAGGGTGCAGATTTATCATTTGTTTCATCACACATTTTGTCACTAAATGTAGGGCTCTATGCATAGAATTATATTATACTATTTGTACTTCTATATCAGACTTCCTGCTGGCGGATGCTTGACTAGGGGATTAAAGATGATTTGTCTCCATTCTGCTCTGACCATCACTCTCCTCCTCCATTATAAATAACCACATGACCACAGGTTGGAGTTAAATGGCCATAGCAGCCTTTTATTAACAAACTGTATACATAACAGGTAAATAACACGTTAAACCCAGTTTTTTACTGGAGCCTCAAGGTCCCGGTAGGCATCAAAGAAGGAGGTACCTGCGTCCGACTTAATGAGGCCTCTAGCCACCACAGCACCGGCTCGGAGACAACCAGTCGCAGGTACCAACATACCAACTACTGGGAGCCGTACCTCAGTATAAGTTTGCACCATCAGGGAGCCGTACCTCAGACGGGTCCCTACCAAGTATAAGTTTGCACCATACTAACCTACCAGGACCTTGTACCCCGCCACCACCGCACAAACATGACACCTTATGTTTGTGTGGCCCCACAAACCTGCAGGGCTCTCTGAAAAACCAGCCTGAACACCAACACCACCGCCTAATACCCACAGTATCCAAGTAAAACTCATTACCACATCAATACCCCCCACAATTTAACTTCCAACTCCCAATGTTGAACCACCCAGAAAACCTCCAGCCCAGACCACAAACCGGGACTCCTCACATTGACCTAAACCTAAGCCACGGTCAGGCTCCCCATTGACCGCCCAAACACCAGTGAGTAACAACGCCCATCTCAGACCAAACAAGTGTCAACCCTGGACAGCAAGTGCAAGGCGTAAGGCAAAATTTACTGCAATAAACAAGCTTGTACTGAGATCCAAACCCCATACAACATCTCCCGGCGTGTCCTGCCACACCAAGGTGCCCCAATCCAATCGAGGATAACACTGGACCATGGCAATGACCCAACCCAACCTAAGCCAGGCGTCCCAATCAATTGCTGTGTATCCTCCAACTGGGAATGCCCAGTCGCCGCCCGGGCAACTGAAACCCAGCACACCCTACTATGTGCCCCCGCTAAAGTTTCAGTAGGAAGCACCATTAGGGAACCCAGACTTATTACCCCAGGGATGCACGAAGAGGAGAGACAAACAGTAAAACAAGACCCACAAGCCAAACAAGGCAGATACATAATCAGGTGAAACAAGAAAACAAGCAAAGGGCGAACAAACACAGGAGAACCTCAAGACACCCTCAGCCGCCGATGCCCTTAAACACACCCAAAGGTGCGCTAACCAAAAATCAATAAACCATCCAAACCATACAAAGTGTGATCGAGACAGCACCAAACGTCCTAATGAAGAAGGAGAGCGCCATATCCCACTACTAAGAGCAGGCAACAGCCCAAACCGTGTGGACAGAAGGAGCACTCACCCAACAACTACACTCACAACCCCAACTCGTCAGTATGTAAATGCAGAAACCAACACACTGACCAAGATGACACCGAACGTAACCACCTGGAAACTGGATGCCATAATCATGAAAACAAACCAGCTCACCAATCATGCAAGCTAAAAGGCCAACACCAAGGCCCTCAGGAAAATACCTCCCTAAGAAGATGAACCGACCAGGGATTATTAGCTTATTCAAGGAAATGAACAAATAAATAAAATGACACAGGCCTTGCCTAAAAAGGCTTACAACCACCGGTGCTCGGTCCCGCTTTGCTGCAAATTAAAAACATTTTTCTGTCCCATCAACCCAACATCAGAAACAAATGAAAGAAAGGAAAGAAAAATCTGCCAATTTGCAGCTCCCAGAACCATACTGCCCAATAACGAACCAACAACGGTTTTACCCCTTGTTTCAAGAACACGCTGCCCGACCTGCAAACCTGCACAACCTATGAACCGAACCCAAATCTGCTTCCCACCTCCGGAGAGGTAACGACCACGTGGCCAGCTCCTGAACATAGCAGCATAAGCAGTACTGCACTGCAAGGCTAAACCGCCAGTTTGGCCAAGGAACTCTCAGGTACACCAGGTACCGAGAATTGTACCCGGAAACCAAGAAAGAGCAGCAATCGGAAGTTAGTACAACCAGTAACAAGGACTACATAAATAAAGAATTAAAATGCCAACAATGCCAAACCCAAAGGTGAAGCTGACTGGACCGCCATATGAAAACGACACAGACACGCTGTTCGCTATAATCCTCAAATTGTCACAGAGAAAACGAACCTGTTACAATGGAATGGAAAACCCCACAGAACCAAAGAACCATAGTACAGAGAACCATAGTAAACAAACAAAACACACATCCGTGGGTGAGGCGTTCACTGGGTGGCTACCCGTGCATGTGTGGGCTGATGGAGACACGAGACACTTGGGGTGCATGTGGCTGGTAACGATTCTCCTGCGCATTGATTCTTATTGCATTATTCTTAATGTATATTTTCTGTTACACAGGAACTCCAAGGCAAATCAACCTATTACATAATAAAAACACCCCTGAAGAAGCGGATCATTTAGACCGCGAAACATGTTGGGTTGACACTCGGTGCTTTCTGAATCACCGGTCTCTGTATGTGTATATTGTATTTGCCTACAAGACAATATCTGTATGAATTGATGTATTGCTCTGCATTTCAACATCATGTTTTCTACACAATGCTTCTCTTGATTTTAAGATATTAATAAAATTTGTATTTTTTATACTCATGTTGTGTATTTACAATTAGCTACAGTACCGCTTAAAAATCCCACTAGCCCTCCACATTTTTCTTTTCTTCTTCTTCTTTTTCCCCCATTCTTTTGTCCCCCACCACGTTCCCGTTTCCCCCTCCTCCCCTGTTCCCATTCCCTTCCCTTCCTCCCCTCTACCTTTTCCCCTTCCCCCTTTTTTTTCCCCTTTCCCCTCCCCCCCTTTCCTCTCTTTCCTTTCCTATTCCCATTCCCTTTCCTCTTTTCTCTCTCTTCCCATTTTTATGAAATACAGTCTTCGTGTTGGACCCCCACACCCGGGCCCCACACAGACTGTCTTTCTCTAATAAAACACACATTTTCAGTAAACCCAGCCACCCCACCATGGCGGCGGCCAATGACCTGCCTTACACTGACACCGAATGCGTACCACAACCTGTATAGCCAGTGGTGACACAAAGCGGATAACAAAACAACACATGGCATCCGCCAGCTGCAACAACCTACTAACGCACAGGGTTAGAGAAAAGATTCCCACAGACCCAAACGTAATCCCCACCATCCCAGGTAACATAATACCATGACCAGGCACCCTCAATAGCCAGTTCAAAACAATGATTGAAAAACCTGTCCCTAAGCACGACAGGGCAGGCATAAGAGAATAACCAAAATTGACTGCAATGCCGCTGAGCCAACACAACCTTGAATTCCAACCCACCAGTGTATCATCCATAAGCACTACCTACATCGCCAAAGCATCAGACAGAATCCCTAAGAAGCTAAGCACTAAGGAAGGTCCCTAGTCCCTTTAGGAACCAGCGGAACAACGGACCGAACAGTAGCCAACAGCACCATGCAACCAGTGGAATCAGCAGGGCCAGTACACAAGAAATCAGCCAAGTAGTGTCAACAACAGACAACCACCAATGCAGGAAACAAAAACATTTTAAACCCCGAACAAGAAAGGGAACTCCCCATGGGCAGTCAGTGATCAAGAAAATTTAAAAAAAAAACAACTGAACAAAACAGAACCATGCCATGTCCTCCAAATATAAAGGGAGACTGCCAGGATACCCAGGCAGTAACCAAATAGCAGAGACACTACCAGTGTTTTCTTCCATGGCTCCCTGATCATAATGCAGGACCCAATGCACCGCCATAGCGAAGGACGTATATGCCACCTCACACATTCCATCAAGACGTCCCTCGACCAACCCACCCCTGGGATAAGACAGGTGTGTGGTTGTTGGGGGGGGGGGGTTGTTGGGGGGGAGGGCGGTGACCCCCCAAAGGAGAAACCACACAATATCCAACAGCGTGGAAGAAACAAAACACGGACCACCCTGTGCCCAAAGCAACCTCCCTACCCAAATTCCAACCACGCAGTCCCAAATCCCCCATCATCCCTTAGTTCTACCAACCAATTAAAAAAGAGATGTGGAATAAAATGCAGCGCTTATACTAAAGAGACCATGGTAACAATCATGGATCCCAAACAGAGTCTGCTACCACTGAGTGTTTATGCACCATTGATTTTATACTCACTAGTAACTGAATGCTAGCCGCTGTTATTCAATTAGGAGGCGCGGTTTTCTCGTATTAGAGCAAAAAAAGAGAAGAAACCCCACAGCCAGAGCACCCACAGTTACAGAGTTGGAATAATTCTCCCATTCAGCTGCACTACTTCTGCGTAACATTTACGGGCAGCCCGATTAACAGGCGCTTCCAGGGACAATATAAATTACCTGGGACAGGCTCCTATTTGCAGGGACTGACTGTCCCAGGGAAAAAGGGACAGTTGGCAAGTATGTGAGCCACCCACTTCATGCTGTTCACTTTGAGCCACTTATTTTATGTATTCTGTACATATAGAGATACTCACTGTATACACGACAGGACCTGGTTGTATATTCCACTCACTGTACACAGGAAATATTTTAATGTTTACATTGGAGAGGGCCCAGGAATATATTCTACTCACTGTATACAGGACAGGACCTGGGTAAATATTCCACTGACTGTAGATAAGAGAGTTCCCAGGTATATATTCAGCTCACTGTATATATTCTGCTTACTGTACACAAGACAGGACCCTGGGTATATATTGTACTCACTGTATACAGGACAGGACCTGGGTATATATTGTACTCACTGTATACAGGACAGGACCTGGGTATATATTGTACTCACTGTATACAGGACAGGACCTGGGTATATATTGTACTCGCTGTATACAGGACAGGACCTGGATATATTGTACTCACTGTATACAGGACAGGACCTGGATATATTGTACTCACTGTATACAGGACAGGACCTGGGTATATATTGTACTCACTGTATACAGGACAGGACCTGGGTATATATTGTACTCACTGTATACAGGACAGGACCTGGGTATATATTGTACTCACTGTATACAGGACAGGACCTGGGTATATATTGTACTTACTGTATACAGGAAGGGACCTGGGTATATATTGTACTCACTGTATACATATAAGTGTGTGTATATATATACCCCTACACAGAAGTTCTGACGTTATGCCTGCCTCCAAAGTCCCCCAAAAAATGCCCAAAAAAACGCTTGCTACAAAACCGGCAAGGTGTGAAAATAGTAGAGCCATATCCCTGTTCTATATTAATTCTAATACAAATTACCTTTTTTTCTGGTTCTGGACATGCTACAGAGCTGAAACTTCACAGGTACACGTTTTAGACCCCCCCAGACACTAAATCCAAAGAAATCTCATTTTTTTTTTTTCAATAATTTTTTCAATAATTGGCTCTCTATCAAAAATGACAATTTTTAAGAACTTTTTTTTGTGTGATTAATAGTTCCTGGGGCATGACCCAGAACCCTAGGCATTTTTTAGGGGCATTTGTTGGGTTTTAGGGCTTCAAAATTGTGTTTTTTGATTACCGAAGTTCGTGTCCCATTGATTTCAATGGGGTTCTGAAATCCGGGTCGAACTTTTGGGAAGTTCGGGTGTTCTGGCCGAACCAAACTTTTCAAAAGTTCGATCATCCCTAGTCCTCATTATTTGGGATGCAGATATTGATCTGTTCCAAGAATTCTTCTCTAGGATAAAAATGAACAGATATAACCTCAAATTTACGATGTCCTGGAGCAAGGAAAAAATTGATTTCCTTGATACCACTCTGTATATACAGAGAGATGGTAGTTTGGGAACCACTCTATATAGGAAGCCCATGGCAGGGAACACAATACTACACTCGGACAGCGCCCACCCTAGAAATTTAGTAAACAGTATCCCATATTCACAATACCTCCGTCTGAGGAGGAACTGTTCAGAAGATGAGTGTTTGAAACAAGAATCAGATAAGCTTAGGATGCGACTTATGCAGAGAGGATACTCTAAGTCTATACTACGCAAAGCATATAATAAAGCTACTAATAAAACACGTCATGAACTCCTTTTTAATAAGAAAGAGAAAAAAAGCGATGACAAAATTAGGTTCATCACTACATATTCTGGACAGCATACTGAAATTTATGAGATACTCAGAAAAAATTGGAGTATTCTTACAAATGACTCAGTTTTCTGTAAATATTTGGGACCATCCCCAAGTGTTACATACAGGAGGGCAAAATCCCTACGTGACAGTATGGTACATAGTCACTACACTAGACCTCAGAAAGATGTCCAACCACCTAAAGGTATGTTCAAGTGTGGAAATTGTAGTTTCTGCCCCTGGATTCTGGAAGGGCAATCTTTCAGACTTCCATCGGGACGTATACATTACATTAATGAACATGATATGACCTGCCAAACAAAAAATGTGGTATATATCATGCTATGTAGTTGTGGCTCATTTTATGTGGGAAAGACAATCGGATTTTTGCACAAACGAATCTCTGACCACATCTCCTACATAAATACAGGACAGATCAATACACCCATTGGAGGACACGTACGGTTGAAACATAATTTTGAGGACTTAAATTCACAGTTTTGGAAGTAATACATCAGGACTCCAGGGGGGGAAATGTGGATAAAAAAATCTTATTTAACCACTTAAGCCCCGGAAGATTTTACCCCCTTCCTGACCAGGGCCTATTTTGCGATTGGGCACTGCGTGATTTTAACGGACAATTGCGCGGTCGTGCGATGCTGTACCTAAATGAATTTGACGTCTTTTTTTTCCCACAAACAGAGCTTTCTTTTGGTGGTATTTGATCACCTGTGCGATTTTTTGATCATGCGCTATAAACAAAAAAAGAGCGTCAATTTTGCAAAAATAACAATATTTTTCAAATTTTTTATATGAAATTCCCCAAAAAAAATGTAAAAATCAAGATTTTTTTAACATTTTGGGACAATTTGTTTTATGCTACATATGTTTGGTAAAAAAAAAAATCACAAAAAGAGTATTTTACATAGAAACATAGAAACATAGAATGTGTCGGCAGATAAGAACCATTTGGCCCATCTAGTCTGCCCAATATATCTGAATCCTATGAATAGTCCCTGGCCCTATCTTATATGAAGGATAGCCTTATGCCTATCCCATGCATGCTTAAACTCCTTCACTGTATTTGCAGCTACCACTTCTGCAGGAAGGTTATTCCATGCATCCACTACTCTCTCAGTAAAGTAATACTTCCTCATATTACTTTTAAACCTTTGCCCCTCTAATTTAAAACTGTGTCCTCTTGTGGTAGTTTTTCTTCTTTTAAATATGCTCTCCTCCTTTACCGAGTTGATTCCCTTTATGTATTTAAAAGTTTCTATCATATCCCCTCTGTCTCTTCTTTCTTCCAAGCTATACATGTTAATGTCCTTTAACCTTTCCTGGTAAGTTTTTTCCTGCAATCCATGTACTAGTTTAGTAGCTCTTCTCTGAACTCTCTCCAGAGTATCTATATCCTTCTTGAGATATGGCCTCCAGTACTGCGCACAATACTCCAAGTGAGGTCTCACCAGTGTTCTGTACAGCGGCATAAGCACTTCTCTCTTTCTACTGCTTATACCTCTCCCTATACATCCAAGCATTCTGCTGGCATTTCGTGCTGCTCTATTACATTGTCTTCCCACCTTTAAGTCTTCTGAAATAATTACTCCTAAATCCCTTTCCTCAGATACTGAGGTCAGGAATGTGTCAAATATTCTATGTTCTGCCCTTGGGTTTTTACGCCCCAGGTGCATTATCTTGCACTTATCCACATTAAATTTCAGTTGCCAGAGTTGTGACCATTCTTCTAGTTTTCCTAAATCCTTTTCCATTTGGCGTTTCCCTCCAGGAACATCAACCCTGTTACATATCTTTGTGTCATCAGCAAAAAGACAAACCTTACCATCGAGGCCTTTTGCAATATCACTTATGAAGATATTAAACAAAATTGGTCCCAGTACAGATCCCTGAGGTACCCCACTGGTAACATGACCTTGTTCTGAATGTTCTCCATTGACTACAACCCTCTGTTGTCTGTCATTCAGCCACTGCCTAATCCACTCAACAATATGGGAGTCCATGCTCAATGACTGCAGTTTATTGATAAGTCTTCTATGTGGGACAGTGTCAAAAGCCTTACTAAAATCTAGATATGCAATGTCTACTGCACCTCCACCGTCTATTATTTTAGTCACCCAGTCAAAAAAATCTATAAGATTTGTTTGACATGGTCTCCCTGAAGTAAACCCATGTTGTTTTTCATCTTGCAATCCATGGGATTTAAGATGTTCCACAATCCTATCCTTTAATAGGGTTTCCATTAATTTGCCTACTATTGATGTCAGACTCACTGGTCTATAGTTGCTCGATTCCTCCCTACTACCTTTCTTGCGAGTGGGCACGACATTTGCCAATTTCCAATCTTCCGGGACGACTCCTGTTACTAATGATTGGTTAAATAAATCTGTTAATGGTTTTGCCAGCTCACCACTAAGCTCTTTTAATAATTTTGGGTGTATCCCATCAGGACCCTGTGACTTATTTGTCTTCACTTTAGACAGCAATCTTAGAACGTCTTCCTCTGTAAAGACACATGCATCAAACGATTCATTAGTCATCCTTTCAAGTGGAGGTCCTTCTCCTTCTTTTTCTTCTGTAAAAACTGAACAGAAGTATTCATTAAGGCAGTCGGCTAGCCCTTTATTCTCTTCTACATACCTTCCGTCCTTTGTTTTTAATTTAGTTATTCCTTGTTTTAATTTCCTTTTTTCATTTATATATCCAAAGAATGTCTTATCCCCCTTTTTCATAGACTGAGCTAGTTTTTCTTCGGCCTGCGCTTTAGAAGTTCTTATAACTTGCTTGGCCTCTTTCTGCCTAATCTTGTCGATTTCCTTATCTTCATTGCTCTGGGTTTTTTTTATAATTACAAAATGCTAGCTTTTTATTTTTAATGATTTGGGCCACTTCTGCTGAGTACCACAGTGGTCTCTTCCTTTTTTTGCTTTTACTGACAAGTCTAATGCAGTTTTCTGTTGCCTTCAATAATGCACCTTTTAAGTAGTCCCATTTCTCCTGGACTCCATGTAATCCGTTCCAGTCTGATAAGGACTCATTTATGACTAATTTCATTTTTGAAAAGTCTGTTTTTCTAAAATCTAAAACTTTTGTTTTTGTGTGGTGTGACTCTTTCACAGTTCTTATATTAAACCACACTGACTGGTGATCACTAGATCCCAAGGTTTCGCCTACAATGACATCATATACCGAATCCCCATTTGTGAATACCAAATCCAAAATGGCCTCCCTCCGGGTTGGCTCCTCAACCACTTGTTGCAGAGACAACCCCAGTAGGGAATTTAGAATATCTGTACTCCTGGTAGAACTTGCTATTTTGGTTTTCCAGTTTATATCTGGAAGATTGAAATCTCCCATAATGATAACTTCTCCTTTCATTGTCATTTTAGCTATTTCTTCAACTAGTAGATCATCTAGTTCTTTAACTTGACCAAGTGGTCTATATATCACACCTACACGAGTTACTGCATGATTAGCAAACTGCAACGTAACCCAAACTGACTCTATGTTGGCCTCACCAACATGTATTAGGTTAGATTTAATGCTATCTTTCACATACAGGGCCACTCCTCCTCCTTTCTTGCCTTCTCTGTCTCTTCTGTATAAAGAGTACCCTGGTATGGTTATGTCCCAGTCATTTCTTTCATTAAACCATGTCTCCGTAACAGCCACTAAATCTACATTCTCAGATGCCATTATTGACCCAAGTTCATTGATTTTTTTACCTAAACTGCGAGCATTTGTAGACAGGACTCTGAGCTTATCATTTCTTAACCTCTGTGCTTCTGACCTGTTCTGGCATTGTTTCGGGGGGCAATTGGACTCTTGTATTTCCACTCTTTTGCCCCCCCCCCTTCCTAGTTTAAATACTCTTTCGCAAATTCTTGGAGTTGTTCACTAAGTACATTTGTTCCTTTGAGAGAAAGATGCAAAGCATCTTTTTTGTACAGTTCCTTTCTATTCCAAGTAGAGCTATCATGAGAAACAAAGCCAAATCCTTGCTCTTGACACCATTTACTAAGCCATATGTTGAACTCCTTTATGCGCCTCTGCCTATCATTCTGAACATTATGCACAGGCAGAACTTCAGAAAATGAAATGGTGGATGCAAAATCCTGTACGTCATTACCAAGTGTGATAAAAGATTTTTTCACCTCTGACACTTCATTGCAAGCCAGGTCATTTGTCCCTAGATGGACAAGAACATCCACGTCCCCTTCCTGCTTTGCTTGCTTAACAATATTAATAATATGTCTTCTATCTTGTCTAGCAGTAGCACCAGGGAGACATCTCACAAAACCATTTTCTTTAAGCTCCACACTTCTTATGATTGAATCACCCAGCAACAGCTGCTTCCTTTGAGACTTCACTTTATCTTTTTTGTCCTTGGCTGCAGTCTTGCATACATTAGACATAGGAGTCAATGGTTTCTCACCCTCTGTGCTTGAGTCCATATCCATGTTGTCCTTACATTCTGAGAGTGCTGCAAATGAATTTTGGAGAACCACCGACTGTGGGACATGTCTTCTATCCACCACTCTAAGTCTTCCAGAACCTACAGTAACCCATCTGCCATTTCTGGGGGTCCTCTGTGGCAGTGGCATTGCAGCAGTCCCAGCTGGAGTTTGTTTAACAGATAATTTAAATATCTCTGATTTCAAAAATGCAATTTCCTGCTGCAGTAAGGAGAATTGTCTACAGATCTGACAGCACCCGAATCTCCAAAGAGTGGAACATGAAATAAATGCACAACAATTCCTGCACTGAACCAAGTCTGCCATTTTAAAGAGGAGAAAAAAAAAATTATAAATTTAAGTCAAACAAATCTTACCTTTTTTTTTTTTGTTTTTTTCCACCTTCCAGCCTACCTCCTGACTATCTCCTGCAATATCTCTTCACTGTACTTAAAATGTTGTACTTGAATGGAGTACTTGCAGCTAATGAATTAGGCCAGCTAATGAGTATGTCTCTATATATACACTCACTCCTTCACAGCTCCTCCCCAGTAACAAATGTAACACCTTAATGAGCTGGTCTCATTAGCAAATGCACAATAGCAACACCTGACCAAATTCCTTACCTCTTCTCAAGCAATGGTCAGCAAAAAAAACACAAATGACTCAGTTGCATTGGTTTGCGCAAAAGTTATCGCGTTTACTAACAAAGGGAAAGATTTTTGTCATTTTTTTTTTTAACGTGTAATGACGGTGATCTGTGATTTTTTTGCAGTACTGCGACATTGCGGTGGACAGATCGGACCCTTGACTGACATGTTTGACACTTTTGGGGTTACCAGTGACATTTCTACAGTAATCAGTGCTATACATATGCACTGTTACTGTAAAATTACACTGGTAGTGAAGGGGTTAACTTTTTTTGAGAGGGAGGGGTTATGTGTGTCCCTAGGGGCGTGATTCTAACTGTGATTGGCTGTGGCTTGAGGTGTAGGAACAGAGATCAACGGTCCTACATTGTAGAACCGTATGATCACTATTTCTACACAGGGGAGAATGACAGGCGGCTTGTTTACATCAGCCGCCTGCCTTTCTCCCTCTGCACCAACGATCGCCGAGTGACCGGTGGACATCGGGTCCGCTGGTCACATGCGCGGGGGGGTCCGTGACCACGCAGGAGCGTGAGCGCGCCTCCAGGGGCGTGCGCTCGCTCCCTAGACCCTCACCGGATAGCGACGTAGTTCTACGTCGCTCTGCCTGTGAGGGGCTGACCACCGCAGTAAATAGTCGTGCGGCGCTCGGCAAAAGGTTAAGGAGGCTAAATGGATTTTTGACTTGAAGGCCACTCAAAGTCCAGGTCTGAACGATGTTCTGAGCTTCAAATCATTCCTATAGCACTATAGTTTAGATAGCTTTGGGAGTGTTATTGCTATTTTCTGAATATTCCCATGTACTGTCATTATTTTTGCGTATTAATGTGCTTATTCTGCCATGTATTCAAGGATTTATATATGTACATTATATTTGTAACAATTATAGGGGGCTTTGGCTCTCTGTATAAGATGGATGTTGCTGTTATCAAAATATGATAGGCTTGTGATGGGTTTCTTCACTGCAGGCATTCAGTGGAAGTTTACACTTTGGCTGCTATATGCTAGATGGCGGTGCGATGTGGAGTGGCCTTGGAGGGGGGTTCTCTCTATGGTCCTCTCGGTACTTCCGCCGCTCTGCCAACATCACTTCCGCGTTGCGGACGTGACTAGGAGGCCGGTTACACAGCTGCGGCCAATGAGCGATCATTGGCTTAGCAGCTGTTCTTTCGGTCCCAGGCAGAGGCGGTGCCACATATATCTATAGCCACATATATATAGCCAGTCACATGACCGGAAGGAGTGAGACAGCGTTCTTTGTACCACACTGTGCAGCGAGGTATGTGTTTGTTTGAGTGGAGGCAAAATATGGAGCATTTTTTCCTCCTGTGTCCTCTATCCTGTTGGCTCTTGTACTTTAATACCTCTCTTGCTCTTTCATTTATATGATTTTGGCCAATAGCTTTGGTACTATTTGCTCCTTTGGATCTTTTCTATAGGTGGTATTTCATCCATCCGTACTTTGGGATACATGGCTACCATTCTATGGGAATTTTCTATTTGCTCTACTTGTAGCTTCTGAGGGAAAGGAGTTTTTTATCTCCTACCTCTCCCCTCCCCCATATATCTATGGATCTAGCTTTTTTTTTTTTCTTAAGGGGACATCTATTTAGGCAATATATTATATGTGACATAATTATTGTCTTTCCTTTTAGGCAATCAATATCCTTGGTGGAAGCTACTCTTATATCTACAATTAGGGTATTCAAGTTATCTTTTTACCCCCCTTTTTGTAATATTTAGTATCCCATATGATACTTTGCATCCCTAAATTACTCACTACTTGTAAAGACATAATCAGTAAGCAATATATGACCACCTTTTTGATCCACATATATGGGCTCCCGATGCCTGCAGAGGAGGTATTCTTTCATCCCGCCTGTCCTAATTTTGAGGTTAGCATAATCATAAACTGTATATTTAGGCAATATGAATGTATCAAAAGTATTTGTGATTGTAATATTTGTATTTCTATATTTTTCTAGTGCAGTATCGATTTGGTCTTTGTAATGCCCTGATGAAGCAATAAATGCGAAACACGTTGGCTTATCCAGGGACCACTAGTCTGCAATTATTCTGGGATCCGTTGTTGTGGTATCTTGGAACCTATTACAGTTATCATACAACACACGGACCTGTGTATTTAATTTTTAAGCTCTGTATGTATGTCTTGTTGTCATATCTGTTTTTTATCTTTTTGTAATAAAATGAATATGTTTTATACATAATAGTGTTGTGTTTGTATCCCTGCAACCAATTTATGCCGGTATAGTCCCACTTTTCAGGGCCTCCCTTGGTCCTTCCATTTTTTTTTTTAATGAAAATATACATCTTAGCAGACTTTTCAACCGAACCACAAGAAAGAAGGTAGAGACCCTAGTGCAAACAGCACGACCCCTCCAGGGCCCGCAGTAGTTAAAGCAACAAACGGTCCAGTATCAAGTCTGTTTGGGCCATACCCGGTGAACTCAACCAAACCCCCCAAATCTTCATGAACTTGGATGGGGATTCCCTGTGTTGGTATATACATTTTTCCATGCGAAGGGTGGAACCCAACTGCTCCAACCACATCTTACATGTCGGGGGTTCTTGCGCGGTCCATTGCCTAAGGATAAGCAATCGTGCCTGAAACAAAGCCCAAGCCGCTGCCTCACGCAGAAATCTATCCTGTATTATGTGGTCAAGTATACCCAGGAGTCATTGCCTCAGATCCATTGGGATCTCCAAATCCAGAACCCGGTTGACAGCATAGGTTACAGTTGACCAATACCGATGTAACTTTGGACATTGCCAAAGTAAGTGTATTAAATCCCCCACATCTCTCACATCTATTGCACACATTATCGGAGCGGAGGCCCATAGCGTGAAGCTTCAGCGTTGTATGGTGAACCCTTATGAGAATGTATAACTGACACCTGATGTGACACAATAAGCGAGCATACCCGGACAGATTCCAAGGCGTCCTCCCACTGCTCATCAGTAACCTCCCCCACATCTGCGCACCATTATAAACAAGCAAAAAATTGGGGGAGCAAACCCTGAAAATGTATATCTAAAGCCGGTGCAGCTATGGACCAAGCGACATGTATATTAAAAAAGAATAGCGCACACATGCAAATATGGAGACAATCCATAAATAAAAATGGGGATTTAGTCCCACCATATGGCCATATCGTGCTCAAGCCCACCATTGATCAAACGCCTTGCTAGGATATTTTTCCAGATATATTCCCAACAAGGAAGCATAGCAGGCGGATATAAATCCCTTAGTGGAAGTAAATTACTCCATAAGGGAGAATACCGGGGTAGAGGACATTCGGGAATGGTGTAAGGAGGATTGGGCCCGCACAGCGTGTTGTAACTGCATATAATAGTGCAGCATATTTCCAGTTACAAGGAATCGGAGTTGCAGTTGCTCAAAGGGCACTAACGACCCATTCAGCAAAATGTGTTTGAGATGAGTCACCCCGTAAGGACGCCACCTGCCAGCCTGGTCCAATTTGCATAGCTCAGGGTATGAACGGTTGTTCCAAATGGGGCTGTATGAAGCGTAGCCAGAAACCTGCTGCAACTGTTTGACTTTGTCCCAGATCTTTTGAAGGAGCCTATAGGTGGGGAAGAGTTTATTGGACTTGGAGGAGAAGAGTTGTGCCTCCAGCCCCCCCAGTATCCCGCCAGCACCGGTGCAATGCCGCATAAGTGCCAACGCTGAGCCCCCCTGTACCCTAGCCACGACCCCCACCATGTGCTACAGCTGAGAGGCTAGGTAGTATATCCACAGGTTGGGACGAGAGAGACCTCCCATATCCCGAGGTTTCTGCAGCTGCTCAATCCTAATCCGGGCCGCCTGCCCCCGCCAGATGAGAGACCGAAATAACGTGTTTACCACCCGAAATATCTTACGTGTAATCACCACCGGGGAGTTGTACAGGAGCTGCGGCATTAGAACCATCTTGATGATTCACTCTGCCGGCTACTGATAACCACAATTTATTCCATACTTTTATTGTGTACCGGAATCTTGCCAGGAGAGGGTGCATGTTTAGTTGACAATATTGGATCAGGTCCGCAGAGACCACCATTTCTAAATATTTAAACATGGACACCACGGGGACCAGACAGAGTGATCCCAGCAAGCCCTAAGTAGCAGGAGCATGTCATCCGCATAGAGCAGAATCTTCTCCTGTAAGGGACCATAGCGAAATCCAACTATGTAAGCCTGAGCCCTAATAGTAGCTGCGAGTGGCTCGATGGCCAGGGCAAACAGGAGCGGGGATAGTGGGCACCCCTGCCTAGTACCTCTTCCCATATGAAAGCTATCTGATGTCCTACCACCCTCTCTAATGGAAGCCTGTGGGAGATAATATAGCAACCACACCCAGGATATGAAGATAAGGCCGAACTCAAATTTCTCCAGCACTGCCCATAGGTAAGCCCGATTCACGCTGTCAAACGCTTTATTAGCGTCTAACGACAACATCGCTCTATCCCCCGCATTGTCGGCTGGTGTCTGCATGGCAACAAACAGACGGCCGAGATTGACAGCTGTGGATCTATTAGGTATAAAGCTGTCTGGTCCTCATGAACAATGTGTGCAATAATGGCATTTACCCTCCTTGCTAGAACCTTTGCTAAAATTTTCACATAGTTCTGGAGTAGAGAAATAGGCCTTTAAGAGCCCGGGTCCGTCGCGGGTTTGCCGGGCTTAAGCAACAGAACAATTCTAGCCCTAGTCATTGAGTCTGGCAGAGCACCCAGCTCCCTGGCCGTATTAAAGACCTCTAGCAGTTTAGTTATAAGCACCTTAGAGTATTGCTGGTATATCTCTATAGGGAGACCATCATCACCAGGGTCCTTGGAGCCTGGGAACAGAGCTGCTGCCTCATGCAACTCCTCCTCAGTGATGGGGGTCTCCAGGCTGGCACTTTGACTCTCCGTCAATTGTCAAAGAGAGATCATGCTCAAATATTGCCGTAGGTCCTCCGGAGCATATGTCACTCTAGAGGAGTACAGATTGGAGCAGAAACGTACCAGTTCAGCCATAATGCCCTCCAGCGTATTAGCCAGATGGCCATCCAAATGCCTAAGGGCTCCAATGGGGGGGGGGGGGGGCGAGGGGCACATCCCCACAATACGTGACAGCAGGCGACCAGTCCGCTCCCCCTCCTCATAAAGGTAGTTTTAGCAAAGAAACGTTTTTTTATCAGCCTTAGAGTGAAGCTCCCCAACCCAAACCTTCTGAGCAGACAACCAGGCATCTCTCGTCCCGTCCAAGGGGTTGGCAATATACTCCTCCTCCAAGTTGCGGGCATGCTGGGCCAATTGCTCCTCAAAGTGTCTGGAGTTGGTTTGTACCTTTCTAATATTAGTGTAGCACCCTACAATGTAGGTGCTTGGTAAAGTGTAGTGGACCTTGTCTGCTTATCAGCAGGGCCATGATTTTCAGCTGGGCTGTCATGTCTCCCAGGTGTGGCTGTTGAGACTGGGGAGTCTCCCCACTGTGCTTCATGAGAGGGTTCTCATTGGGCAGTGGAGGAAACCCAGCCAATGGCACACTCAAGCCTGTATCTACCCCAGAAAGGCAGATTCTGCAGCACAACATTCTGGGAGTGGGTATAAGTTTGAGGGGAGCACATGACGCAGCGTCTTTGGCGGGAAGCAGAGTCCCAGGAGGGAGAGTACGGCTGTCTCTCCTCCTGTCAGAGGAATCGGGTGTCCCAGGCGGCTTTCCTGAGGGGACAGAGGGCTGAGCTAAGCTGCAGAGAAGATCCGGTGTGCCGAGGACAGGCGGAACAGAGAGGGGTCAAGTTTCAGGAAAGAATTCCCAGTTCGTGAGTACTTCAAACTGCCCCTGGGGGTTTGCCTAGAGTGAAGGGACCACTCCGGTGAAGGTCAGAGGGATCCAGGAGCCAGCTAGTCAGTGCAGGTGCAAGTGTAGAGGGGGTGCCAGTGTCAACCGTGAAGTGTAGAGGGGGTGCCTAGTGATAGGAACCTGAAGTGTAGCGGGGGTGCCTAGTGAGAGGAACCTGAAGTAAAGAGGGGGCGCCAGCAGTTGGGCCCTAAAGTGTTAGAGTGTGCAGTGTACAGTGTTGAGAGTTGCAGCAACAGAAGCAGTATACAGAAGCTACCTCAGTCTGAAAGGACTGGAGGGAGCTGTGTTTGGGAATTTTGAGCTAACCAGAGTGTCAGAAGTCAAGTTCAAGTACAGTACAGCAAGTCAAGTGTTTTTCAAGTGCCAGCAAGCGTTGGTCGGCATCCAGCTGGTGTCAAGATAGCGCTGAAAGGCATTTTTCCCCAAAGTGTCCCATTTGTACCTAGTTGACCCACTCATTCCCTTCTCCCATCCCCATATAAAATAAACAAAACAAACAAAGACTGCTCATTGTCTCAAGCCTCACACTTGGGTATTCAGCTTAAAGGGGTGGCTGGCATTTCCGGTGACCGTGGCAGACCCACATTAAGCCCAAACCCTGGCAATCCTGCTACATTAGCAATTAAAATGCCCCTGAGGAAACACTTAAAGGCATTCCACCTCATGAGAACATTCCCTTGCCGGTCATTATCTAGGAAGTAGGAGATGTTACTGGCTTGAATGTCAGTGTCCGGTGGGAAAAGCTTCAGCCAGAAAGCATTCAGGCGACAGGGAGCTCCGCTCAATCCGGTCTGAGGCCTTGCAGTGATCCAGACCACCAACGGGAAGTGATCCGAAATCCCTCTCAAGGCGTACTCCACTCTCTCCACCAGCGCGAGGGCAGCACCAGTGCCCCCACACAGGTCGATGCGAGACAGTGAAAGGTGAGTCTTGGAAAAGCAGGAGAATTGGACCGTGTCAGGATGCTTCAGGCGCCAGACATCCACCCAGCCGAGCTCCCCCAAAAAATGGGAGAGAGCAGTGCCCCTAGCGGAGACCGAAGAAGAGGCAGGGAGATGCCTGTCCCTCACAGGGTCCAAGATCCCATTAAAGTCCCCAATCACAAATAGAGGTACATCAGCCTTGTCTACCATAAATGTTAAAAGTCCCCGGAGCACCGTGGAGGAAAACGGAGGAGGAATATACACCACAGCCAGTATACATGTAATTTGAAAGAGTTTGCAATACAGGAACACAAAGTGGCCCTCCGAATCCACTCGAGCTCCCAGCTCCTGAAAGGCCAGAGACCTGTACACCAGAACACTCACCCCCCTGGAATATGGGGAGTGAGTGGAATGGTATCCCCGGCCCACCCAGAGTACCTCAAGCGTCCAATGAGTGTCGGGGGGCGTGCCCGGAAGTGGTCATGTGACCTCACACTGTGAGACTCTCCGCAACAACCACACACCTCTCCCGCTGGCGTTCCTGAGACACTGAGACCGGAACAGTAGACCTGCGGCCCGCTGGTTCGGTAGATGAGGAGAGAGCCCTGGTCGGCAGAGCAGAGGCAGAGTGGGGGTCTAGCGAAGTGACCACCTTGCGGCGTGACCGGCTCCCATGGGGATACCCGCTACCATCGAGCGGGAGGAACAAACGGCTGTGACAGAGGACCTTACGGGGTATCTCGCGCAGCTATACCGGAGCTTCGCTGGTATATCGCGATACCTCCTCCCCTTGAGCAAGCCCGCCACCAAGCTATACCACCTGCGCCTTTTAGACCCTGCAGGAAGGAGGCTAGCCAGTGGCATTCTTTCAATTTATAAAGACGGACCCCATACAGGTGGTAAACTGGCTAGACCAGATACCCAAAGAAAGGCTTTTCCCCCAATTTCAACAACAAGAGAAAAGATTAGATATCGTGAAGAGGAAGAGAGAAGATAAAGAGGACTAGTTTTCTTTTTTGTTACCTCTAGAGAGACTTCCTGTATCCGCAATGGGGAGGTATTATAAATATTTTTTTTTTTTTGTGTTTACTACACATATTAGGGAGGGAGAATTTTTTTGATACCCTACCCTTCTGATTATATTTTTGGAGGTACATCACAGAATACACAAGTAGAGGGAAAGGGGGAGGAGCCTTTTTCTTTTTTTTTTGTATACCCACCTTTCTGATTATATTTTTAGAGGCACATTACACAAGTAGTTTTTTTTTTTTTGTTTTTTTTGTTTTGTGTTTATTACACATATTAGGGAGGGAGAATTTTCTATACCCTACCCTTCTGATTATATTTTTGGAGGCACATTACACAATACACAAGTGGAGGGAATGGGGGAGTTTTTTTTTTTTTTTTTGGTGACTGATTACATATATTAGGAGGGAGAATTTTGTATACCCTACTATTCTGATTATATTTTTGAAGGCACATTACACAAGTAGAGGGAAAGGGGGAGAACTTGGGTTTTTTTTTTTTTTTTCCTCTCCTTTGTGGACGAGAGGGGAAGCTGAAATGGGGGGTATTATAAATGTATACAACAATATTTTAACTGAAGAAGTGTATATTGTTTATCAACTAGCTATCCCCTTGGAGGGGGAAAGGAGAGGAGGAGAGAGACAAGGGGAAGAGAGAGGGGATAGGAGAGGTAGAGGGAAAGCGAAAATGTCTATGAGGAATATTTACAGTCTTATTAAGGGGAAGAAACCTAGTTTTTCTTGTTAGTGTGTATGTCTCTCTTCTCTACTTCTCCTAGCCCCCCCTGGGAATACATTTAAATTAGTGGTAAAGAGATAGATGTATCCTCTCTATGAAGAAGGGAGGGGAGGGAGGAGAAAATAAGATGGAACACACGAGGGGGGGGGGGAGAGTAAATAGTTAGGTGTTTTAGGAGAATGTAATAAGAGAATTAATTAAGATAAAAGGGAGAGGTGTGGGAAAATATGCGGAGGGACACTCCGGGGCATAGCCCTATTTTAGGACTACACACAAGTGGCACCGAAAAGTGCCGTGTGAGATAAGGATAGAAATACTATCCGAAGTGAAGAGAGAGAGAATCGGCCCCTTATAGAGACCGACTTCTCTCACTCTTCATTGGGGCGGGAGGGGGGTTTGGGGTTCTTTTTTTTTTTTTTTTTTCCGCTAACCAGGGACGGAGGATCTAAAAATAATTTCCTATAATGTTAAAGGATTAAATATCCCAGAAAAGAGACATATGCTACTAACAGAACTGAGACGATTAAAAACTAATATTGCGTTTATACAAGAGACACATTTTAGGTCAGATAAAATATCCCTTTGCAAAAATAGATTCTTCCCATATATATACCATTCTGCCTATACACAAGCAAAATCCCGTGGAGTCTCCATATTTATAGCAAATGGAGTACCGTGGACGTTCCAAGATAGCAGACATGACCCAGAGGGAAGGTTCCTATTTGTTAAGGGATTGATAGGGGAAATACGGGTAACGCTGGCAACAATATACGCACCTAATAATCGGCAGGATGCATTAATCTCTAGGACTTTAGCTGAGCTTGTGGGATACACAGAAGGTCAATTAATTTTGGGTGGGGACTTTAATGCACCATTAATACAAGCATTAGATACATCTTCCGGGACTACTACTCTTACCTCTGGAATGAGCAAACGGATATTAAGAGCTCTATACAAAGCTCAGCTGATAGATGTGTGGCGTTTACAACACCCCTCGGAAAAGGAATACACATTCTATTCAATACCACATAAGAACTATTCCAGAATTGACCTCTTTGTTGTACCTCATGCTCAGCTACAGGCCGTGAAAAAGTCAGATATAGATAGCATTACATGGTCAGACCATGCACCTATATCAATAACGTATAGCTTAACATCAAATTCCCCACAGAGAAGACGTTTCTGGTGGTTAAATGAGGACCTACTCCAGAAGGAGGAGGTTTTAAAAGAATTATCAAAGGAGATGAAAATCTTCTTTGAGATAAACGATCAACCGGACTGTCGGATGGGAACCCTTTGGGAGACTCATAAGTCGGTGGTGAGGGGAATTTTTGTTAAGCATGGAGCACGTATTAAAAAGGAAAGGAACGAGAAGCTGTCACAACTTTTAGAAAAACTTAGTGTGTTAGAGATAAGACATAAGCAGACTCTATCAGAGACAGTAAGAGGAGAAATGACATTGACTAGAAAACAGATAACGGACCTGTTGCAATACAAAGCTAAAGCAGCTATTCAAAGAGGCCGTAAAATAAATTACGAATCGGGTAACAAATGCGGAAATCTACTCGCCAGATCGGTACAGGAGCAGAGATTGAGATCGTACATACCACATATCATTACGGCAGAAGGGGTCAAGAAAACCCTACCAACACAAATAACAGCGGAATTTGAGAAATTCTATACCTCATTATATAATCTAAAAGAAACCCCACCCTCCTTACAGGATATTGAAAGATATATAGCTCAGTCACAGCTTCCAAAACTAACAGAGATGGTGTTATGGGTCTGCTACCTAAGGGGTTAACTTAGTGTAGAGTCTGCAGCCTAATTGCAGTGATTGGCAACAGGCTGCTCTATTTAAACTCTGCAGCAGCATTATGTCCTTGCTGTCTGATCCGCAGCTTCCTGTGACCACTGCTCCTGTTTACCTGCTTCTGTGATTGATCTCCTGTACGACCCGGCTTGACTTTGGACTTCCCTTGCTTTCTGCCTGCACCTGACCTCGGCTCCCCTCTGACCTTGTACCTGCATGCTCCTTTGGATTCCACGCTGCCCGCCTGTTGTTGACCCGGCCTGTGAACTGATCCGTTTGCCTGTGAACCCCCAGAGTGAGTGTGGACTCGGATGTTCCGTCCTTCTGCCTGCCTGCTGTTGGGATCCTCCTACCTGCTGGTTGTCTCCTCTTAAAGCATCTGGGACCTTGGAGCTACCCGTCCAACAGCTGACCCGCCAGGCCCTCATACCATTCTGCTCTCCCGTGCCACCTGTCTGCTCTACCAGGGGCCGCGAGTCAGATACGTAAGGGAGGCCTTCCTCTGCACTATCGGGCTCATCAGTCAGGTACGTGAGAAGTTGACAGATGGATAGGGAATCTCTAAAGATGGAAATTACTATTGAGGAGGTACAGCAAGCACTCAAATCAATGAAGCCTGGGAAAGTACCGGGTCCAGACGGCCTAACGACACAATATTATCAGACGTTGTTCCACATCTTAGGTCCATATTTGGTAAGATTATATAATGCAACAGATATAGATGGAAAGTTAACTAGAGATACACTTACGGCCCACATATCGCTGATATTAAAAGAGGGTAAAGATCCATCTGCATGTAGCAGCTATAGACCAATATCTCTGCTAAATGTGGACTTAAAGATATTCACTAAAATTTTGGCAAATAGATTGGCAAGTATTCTCCCAAGCTTAGTACATTTAGATCAGGTGGGATTTATGACATCAAGGGAAGCAAGAGATAATACTACCCGAATTCTCAATCTAGTACAAGTAGTAAAGGAAAAAAAGACCCCATGTGTAGTGCTGAGCACGGACGCAGAGAAAGCATTTGATCGGGTAAGCTGGCCCTTCCTGTTTGCCGTGCTCAAGTACATTGGGCTGGGGGAAGCGATGTTGGGAAAAATAACTAGAGTCTACACAGAGCCAACAGCTAGAGTGAAAGCCAACGGTGTATTATCAGATGCATTCCCAATAAGAAATGGTACAAGGCAAGGGTGCCCATTGTCACCCTTGCTTTTTGCCTTGACATTAGAGCCTTTCTTATGTAGAGTCCGATTAAACCAAGACATTGAGGGGGTAAGGATAAAGGAGAAGCAATATAAAATTGCCGCTTATGCTTATGATCTACTATTCTCTCTGACCAACCCTGGTATATCACTGCCGAACCTGATACAGGAGTTTAAAACATTTGGTGTTATGTCATATTTGAAAATTAATTTTGACAAGTCAGAGGCTATGGGAATAGGGCTACCTAACTCCCAAGCAAATGCACTGAAAAGGAGCTTTGGCTTCAAGTGGAAAGAGGAGGCGGTGAGATACCTAGGAACATATATACCAGCAAAATTAACACAAGTGTACGATCTCAATTTCCAGCCCCTGATTGCAATGACGAGGAAACTATTAGAACAACGGCATAGTGGAATGCATTCCTGGTTTGGCAAATGCAATTTGTTAAAGATGATAGTCCTGCCAAAGTTCCTGTATTTGTTGCGAGTGCTGCCCGTTAAGATCCCGAGCTTTTTTTTAAAATAGTACACTCTCTGTTTGTGAAATATATTTGGTCCCATAAAAAAACCACGAATAGCAAGACGAATTTTATCGCTACCAAAGAAAAAAGGAGGCTTAGCATTCCCAGATATACGGGCATACTAACAGGCCACTCAAGTGGCCAGAGTTCTAGATTGGTGGCATCACTCGGAAAATAAACTTTGGGTGCAAATTGAGCAAGCACAAACAGAGGTGGACTTGAAGAGAGCGATATGGTGTTACCAGGCACTACCTAGAGATTTGAAAAAACACTTAATAATAGGAAATACACTCCGAGTGTGTAGGCAATCTAATACTTATACTAAACTGACAACGAATGAGTCCCCCCTATTCCCAATATTGGGGAATCCCCAGTTTATACCAGGCCTAGATAAGAGACAGTTTGCTGTATTGAGGGAGAAGAAGTATGAGCAGGCTTCGTATTTCTTGATACAAAAAAAATGGCCCTCAATTAACCAGTTGATTGATAGATTGGGAACATATAATATGCCTTTTTGGCAAGCAATCCAAATACATCATTATCTGGCCTCAATACCAAAACCAGAAAATTTCTGTAGAGCATTAACGAGATTTGAACAATATTGTGTGAAGCCAGGGACTCTTTTACATACATTATCAATTGCTTATGGGTAGAGTTGAGCGGACACCTGGATGTCCGTGTTCAGCGGGTTCGGCCGAACTTTAAAAAAAAGTCCTGGTCCGTGTCCCGGACTTTTGCCGAACTTTTCCCGGACACCGAACCCCATTGAAGTCAATGGGGACCCGAACTTTAAGGCACTAAAATGGCTCTAAAACACCAATGGAAAGGGCTAGAGTGCTGCAAATGGCAGCAAAATGTAGTTAAGAGCATGGCAAGTGCTCTGCAAACAAATGTGGATGGGGAAATAACTTAAAACAACAAAAAAAAAAAAAAAACAGAAAAATAAAACAATGTTCTTCATCTCTGAAGGACGAGGCCCATATGGAGTAGGAGGGAGGTTGAGGTGGTGGTGGATGTGGCGGTGTCATAGGCGTGCGCACAGGGTGTGCCGGGTGTACCTGGGCACACCCTAATCACCTAGGGCACATAGCATTATCGCTCTGTTTGCCAGTGAGGAGATGGGAAAGATCTCCCTCGGACCTGCTCTGCTCTATTTCACTTTGCCAGCAGGGAGAGTAATGTATCGGGCCATGTACATGTAGGCAAACACATGCATGTGTATTTAAACTTTGGGGTGCACACCCTAATGCAATAGGCTGCGCACACCTATGGGCGGTGTAGGTGGAAGCGGCGGTGGAGGAGGACCAGGGCCGGATTAAGAGCATCATGGGCTTGGTGCTGAGGATTTTGAAGGGCCTTAAGGGCCGTGCCTTGGCATGCACCCAGAGGAGGAAGGGTGCAGCCATGCATGCCTTATTCCACATGGGATGCTGTCTCTGAAGCCCATAAACACATCCATGCATCGGCAACTGTCCCTCCTTGTCCGGCCTTCGTGCTGTGTGGGGAGGTTCTGAGGGAGCTGCCTGGGGAAGCGAGCATAGAAGCCAGACTTCTGTGTTTACAAGTGACAGAAGAGCGGTAACAGTGAATATGGCCAACCTGGGGCCTATATAAAGGTAGGGGCCTGGAGCTGCAGCTCCAATAGCCCCTACGTTAATCTGGCCCTGAGGAGGACGAGGTAGCCAACACTGCTTCTTTTCACAAATTTTAAATGAGGTTACACCCCAAAAGAGTGAGAAAGAGCTAAAATGGAACAATGGCTGGGTAAGGTCGGTATCCATCGCTATTTTGCACAAGGTATGGAAAAGTCCCGTGGGATCCATGCCTGGTTCATTTTAATGAACGTGAGCTTGTCCACATTGTCTCTGGACAGGCGGCTGCGCTTGTCTGTGATAACGACCCCAGCCGTGCTAAATACCCATTCAGATAATACACTGGCTGCAGGGCACGCCAGCACCTCCAAGGCGTAAAGGGCAAGCTCAGGCCATGTGCCCAACTTGGAGACCCAGAAGTTGAAGGGGGCAGACCCCTCATTCAGTACGTCTAGGCGTGTGCACACATACTGCTCCACCATGTTGGTGAAATGCTGCCTCCTGCTAAGACGTTCCATATGAGCTGCTGGTGCTGCTGTTTGTTGTGGGTGCTGACAAAGATTTTCCACATTTCGGCCATGCTAACCCTGCCTTCTGAGGTGCTGGCGGTGCCCTGGTTGCGTTGGCGACCTCTTCCTCCTCCTCCTCCTCCTCCTCCTCCTCTGCCTTGTGCTTTCACTGTGGCCCCGCTGTCAGGTGGGAATGCCAGCAGAATAGCGTCTACCAGCGTGTGCTTGTACTCGCGCATCTTGCGATCGCGCTCCAGTGAGTGAATTTAGGACGGTACGTTGTCCTTACATAGTTACATAGTTACATAGTTAGTGAGGTTGAAAAAAGATATCAGTCCATCCAGTTCAACCCATGATGCGTGTGTGTGTTTGCTTTTAACCGTACATTGTATACCCCTGTATGTTGTGGTCTTTAAGGTGTCCATCTAATAGTTTTTTGAAACTATCAATGCTCCCTGCTGATACGACTGCTTGTGGAAGAGAATTCCACATCCTTACCGTTCTTACAGTGAAGAACCCCTTACGCACTTTAAGGTTAAACCGCCTTTCCTCTAGTTTTAGTGAGTGGCCACGTGTCTTATTGTATCTCCTTTCTCTGAATAGTTTGTTCCTTATGCTCGGGTCACCAGTACAGTATTTGTACATTGATATCATATCCCCCCTCAATCGTCTTTTCTCCAGAGAGAAAAGGTTCAGTGCTTGTAGTCTTTCCTCATAGCTGATGTCCTCCATTCCCCTAATTATTTTTGTTGCCCTTCTCTGGACTTTCTCCAGTTCCAGCACATCCTTCCTGAGGACCGGTGCCCAGAACTGGACAGCATACTCCAGATGTGGCCGGACCAGAGTCTTGTAGAGTGGGAGAATAATCTCTTTATTTCTGGAGTGAATCCCCTTTTTTATACATCCCAGTATTCTGTTGGCTTTGCTTGCGGCGGCTTGGCATTACATGCCACTGCCAAGCTTGTTGTCTACCAGTACCCCTAAGTCCTTTTCCATCCTAGACTCACCCAGAGGTCCCCCCCCTAGTGAGTAGCTTGCTTTCTGGTTTCTGGCCCCCAAGTGCATTACTTTACATTTATCAACATTAAACCTCATCTGCCATGTAGTTGCCCACCCCGTTATTTTGTTCAGGTCTGCTTGCAAGGTTTCCACATCCTGCATAGAAGATATTGGCATGCCTAGTTTAGTATCATCTGCAAATACTGAGATTGTACTCGATATCCCCTCCTCTAGATCATTTATGAACAAATTAAACAGGATTGTAACGGGGATCCAGCAGCGTGGCCACCCTGTAATCAGCACAAGTTAGAATGTGGGCAACTCGGCGGTCGTTGTGGAGACACTGCAGCATGTAATCGCTCATGTGTGCCAGGCTGCCCAGAGGCAATGAAAGGCTGTCCTCTGTGGGAGGTGTATCGTCTGTGTCCTCTGTATCCCCCCAGCCACGCACCAGTGATGGCCATGAGCTGGCCTGGGTGCCACCCTGCTGTGAACATGCTTCCATCTCCTCCTCCAGCTCCTCCTCCTCTCCTCCTCATCCTCCAGAACTGTGCCCCTGCTGGACAATTGTGTCCCTGGCGTTTGTGTGTGCAGGAACCCACCCTCGGAGCCCCTTGCGAATGACTGCCCTGAAAGCCTTGGAAATGTTACCTCTTAATCCTCCTCCTCCTCCTCATCCTGTGCCACATCCTCTTCCATCATCGCCTGAATTGTTTTTTCAAGGAGGCATAGAAGTGGGATAGTTAAGCTGAGAACGGCGTCATCGGCACTGGCCATGTTGGTGGAGTACTCAAAACAGCGCAACAAGGCACACAGGTCTCGCATGGAGGCCCAGTTATTGGTGGTGAAGTGGTGCTGTTCCGCAGAGCGACTCACGCGTGCGTGCTGCAGCTGAAACTCCACTATGGTCTGCTGCTGCTCGCACAGTCTTTGCAGCATGTGCAAGGTGGAGTTCCACCTTGTGGGCACGTCACATATGAGGCAGTGAGCGGGAAGGCCGAAGTTACGCTGCAGCGCTGACAGGCGAGCAGCAGCAGGGTGAGAACGCCGAAAGTGCGCACAGACAGCCCACACTTTCTGCAGCAGCTCTGACATATCGGGGTAGTTTTTAAGGAACCTCTGCACCACCAAATTTAGCAAATGCGCCAAGCAAGGGATGTGTGTCAAACCGGCTAGGCCCAGAGCTGCTATGAGATTTATCCCGTTATCGCACACCACCAGGCCGGTCTTGAGGCTCGCTGGCAGCAACCACTCATTTGTCTGCTGTTCCATGCTCCTCCACAACTCCTGCGCGGTGTGTGGTTTGTCCCCCAAACAGGCAAGTTTTAAAACTGCCTGCTGTCGTTTACCCCTGGCCGTGCTGAAGTTGGTGGTGAAGGTGTTACGCTGTCCGGATGAGGAGGCGATAGAGGATGAGGAAGCGGAGTAGGAGGAGTTAGGAACAGGAGGCAAACTGAAGTGCCCTGCAATCCTCGGTGGTGGAAGGACATGCGCCAAATTGCTATCCACCTCAGGCCCATCCGCCACTGCATTTACCCAGTGTGCCGTTAGGGAGATATAACGCCCCTGACCGTGCTTACTGGTCCACGTATCGGTAGTTAGGTGGACCTTGCCAGAGATGGCGTTGCGCAGTGCACACCTGATTTTTTCCCCCACTTGGTTGTGCAGGGAAGGGATGGCTTGCCTGGAAAAGTAGTGGCGGCTGGGCACGACGTACTGTGGGACAGCCACCGACATAAGGTTTTTAAAACTGTGCGTCTCCACCAGACGGAATGACAGCATTTCAAAGGCCAAGAATTTTGAAATGCTGGCATTCAGGGCCAGGGATCGCGGGTGGGTAGGGGGGTACTTCCTCTTCCTCTCAAGTGTTTGGGAGATGGAAAGCTGAACGCTTCCACGGGACATTGTGGAGATGGTTGGTGACCCAGGTGGTGGTGTTGCTGACAGATCCTCTGTTTGCGGTGTGGCAGGTGCCAGTATCACTACAGATGTGGCTGGAGCGGCCGAGACTGCAGCAGAAGAGGAAGCAGGATGAGCCAGAGACGTTTCTTGGTTTTGAAGGTGTCTACTCCACTGCAGCTCATGCTTTGCACTTAGATGCCTGATCATGCAGGTTGTGCTCAGGTTGAGAAGGTTTATGCCTCGCTTCAGGCTCTGATTGCACAGGGTGCAAACCACTCGTGTCCTGTCATCAGCACATTTTCTAAAGAACTTCCACGCTAGAGAACTCCTTTGAGCTGACTTTGGTGCGCTCGTTCCCTTGCTGCGTTGGGCAGTAGCGGGCGTAGTGTCTAGGGCACGGCCGCTCCGCTTCTGCACCCTGCTCCCTCTTCTGCTGTGCTGGTGGCTCTGTGCGACCACCGCCTCTTCCTCCAAACTACTCAGGTCACCTGCATGACCTTCATTCCATGTGGGGTCGAGGACCTCATCGTCCTCCACATCATCTTCCACCCAATCTTCACCCCTGCCCTCCTCGTCGGTCTCCACAATGCTGAACGCCACAGCAGTTGGCACCTGCGTTTCGTCATCATCGGAGACGTGCTGCGATGGTCCTTGTATGTACTCATCTTGAGAAATAAGTGGTTGGGCATCGCTGCACTCAATCTCTTCAACTTCTGGGGCAGGGCTAGGTGGATGGCCCTGGGAAACCCTGCTGACAGAGTCCTCAAAAAGAAGAAGAGACTGCTGTATGGATTGGGGCTCAGACTGCTTGCCTGATTTCCAAGGGGGTGAGGTGAAAGACGGTTGGACATTGGCTGCAGGTGCCAACTCTGACCTTTCTGCAGTAGACTGGGTGGGAGACAATGTGAAGGAACTGGAGGCACTGTCAGCAACCCAATCTACTATCGCCTGTACTTCTTCAGGCCTCATCACGTCTAGAGGCGCATTATGCCCTACCAAATACTGATGCAGGTTCTGTCGCCTACTCACACTTGTGGAAGGTGTTTCACTTGTGCGTGTAGCTGGCACAGATCGACCACGTCCTCTCCTTGCAACAGGAGCTCTACCAGCAGCACCACGACCCAGGCCACGGCCCCTATTTGACGGTCTCCTCATATTTCTGTAATTTATGATCTTGCCCTAGAAAGGTGTTTATTGAATAGCGGAACAAAACAACAACAGTATCGCACGGGTGTATCTGACAGTCAAATATGCAAACTATGCCGCAATTTAATGTTTTTTACCCCAAAAGGGTGTATATTGAATAGCGGAATAGGAAAAAGGATAAAAAAACGGTGTATCTCACACGTACAAACACAGACTAGGCCCGATTAAAATTTTTTGTACCCTAAAGGGAGGATGAGGAAGAGGAGTAGGAGGAGTTGGGAACAGGAGCCAAACTGAAGCGCCCTGCAATTCTTGGCGGTAGAAGGAGATGCGCCAAACAAATTTAAAAAGGTGTATCTCACATGTACCGGTACAGACTATCCCGCAATTTAATTTTTTACACTCAAACAGGGTGTATATTGAATAGCGGAATAGGAAAAATGTTATAATACGGTGTATCTCACACGTACAAACACAGACTAGGCCCCGAGTACAATTTTTTGTACCCTAAAGGCAGGATGAGGAAGAGGAGTAGGAGGAGTTGGGAACAGGAGCCAAACTGAAGCGCCCTGCAATCCTCGGCGGTAGAAGGAGATGCGCCAAACAAATTTAAAAAGGTGTATCTCACATGTACCGGTACAGACTATCCCGCAATTTAATTTTTTCTTTCAAAGATTTTTATTAAGAGATATCAATACAGGTAACAACTGCAAAATGAAACATTTCGCTTTTTGTAAAGGGGGTAACAAACTTTGTGCACCGCTTAACAAAGCATTACATGGTAAAATAACATCTTCAGTAAAACAAGGCAATACAGGTACCAAGGCTCCAAGGAAGAGGAGGCAACCGGCCTAGATAAAGAACCAAAACTTCGGGGGAGATTCGCCCAGTCCCGAGGCAACCCCAATGGGATCAGAAGCTGTTACCAAGGGAACTGGAAGAAGCCCCACAGCGCAAATTATTCAACAGGTAACCAAGGAGCCTCCGCAATTTAATTTTTTACACTCAAACAGGGTGTATATTGAATAGCGGAATAGGACAAATTTTACAAAACGGTGTATCTCACACGTACAAACACAATCTAGGCCCCGATTACAATTTTTTGTACCCTAAAGGCAGGATGAGGAGTAGGAGGAGTTCGGAACAGGCAGGAGGCAGACTGAAGCACCCTCAAATCCTCGGCAGTATGAGATGCGCCCCAAAAACTTGGAAAGGTGTATCTCACACGTACCGACACAGACTATCCCGCAATTTAATTGTTTATACCCAAAGGTTTTGATTAAATAGCGGAATAGAAAATATGATCAAAAAAAGTGTATGTATCTTACACGTACAGAAGCACACTAGGCCCCAATTACTATTGTTTGTACCCCTAAAAGGCTGAATGAGGAGTAGGAGGAGTATGGAACAGGCAGCACCCTCAAATCTTCAGAAGTATGAGATGAACCCCAAAAACTTGGAAAGGTGGATCTCACACGTACCAACACAGACTATCCCGCAATTTAATTGATCCCCAAAGGTTTTTATTGAATAGCGGAATAGGAAATATGATCAAAATAAGTGTATGTATCTCACACATACAGAAGCACACTAGGCCCCAATTACTATTGTTTGTACCCCTAAAAGGCTGGATGAGGAGTAGGAGGAGTTTGGAACAGGCAGCACCCTCAAATCTTCAGAAGTATGAGATGAACCCCAAAAACTTTGAAAGGTGGATCTCACACGTACCAACACAAACTATCCCGCAATTTAATTGATCCCCAAAGGTTTTTATTGAATAGCGGAATAGGAAATATGATCAAAAAAAGTGTATGTATCTCACACGTACAAAACCACACTAGGCCCCAATTACTATTGTTTGTACCCCTAAAAGGCTGGATGAGGAGTAGGAGGAGTATGGAACAGGCAGCACCCTCAAATCTTCAGAAGTATGAGATGAACCCCAAAAACCCCAAATATCATTCAGCTCTGCTGTAGGCCACAATTTAATTTTTTTTAACCCAAGGCTGTATATTGAATAGTGGAATAGAAAAAAAGTGTATGATTTTTGAAACCACTCAATATTAGCACATGTGAACTGAACACAGCAGTGTATGATCAGTCACTCAGCACAGCACAGCTGAAGGAAAAATGCTGCACACAGTACCTGATACAAAAATACATTTCTCCCTCCTCCTCAGTGGGCAAAAAAGATTGTGTTCACTGCACCCCAAAAAGATTGTGTTCACTGCACCCCAAAAAGATTGTGTTCACTGTACCCCAAAAAGATTGTGTTCACTGCACCCCAAAAAGATTGTGTTCACTGCAGCCCACACACAGCAAAATGGATGTGGACCACTGACACCTGCCTATCTCCTATCCCACACCACACAGCAATATCGATTGTAGTTTGTAGAACACACTGTCTGACCCTAAAAATCAGCAGACTCTGTCCCTAAAAGGATTGATAAGATCGTAGATCGGGTGACTGCAAACCCCCCCCACACAGCAATATCGATTGTAGTTTGTAGAGCGCACTGTCTGACCCTAAAAATCAGCAGACTCTGTCCCTAAAAGGATTGATAAGATCGTAGATCGGTCACTGCAAACCCCACCCCACACAGCAATATCGATTGTAGTTTGTAGAACACACTGACCCTAAAAATCAGCAGACTCTCTCCCTAAAATGCCTACAACTCGCCCTGCCTAACACACTCCGACCTGTCCCTCAATTCTATCCGGACACAATTTTTTTTTTCCTGTCTGTCCCTAATCAGCAGCCAGCACCCCAAAAAGATTGTGTTCACTGTACCTCAAAAAGATTGTGTTCACTGCACCCCAAAAAGATTGTGTTCACTGCAGCCCACACACAGCAAAATGGATGTGGACCACTGACACCTGCCTATCTCCTATCCCACACCACACAGCAATATCAATTGTAGTTTGTAGAACACACTGTCTGACCCCTAAAAATCAGCAGACTCTGTCCCTAAAAGGATTGATAAGATCGTAGATCGGGTGACTGCAACCCCCCCCCCCCCCCCCACACAGCAATATCGATTGTAGTTTGTAGAACACACTGTCTGACCCTAAAAATCAGCAGACTCTGTCCCTAAAAGGATTGCTAAGATCGTAGATCGGTCACTGCAAACCCCACCCCACACAACAATATCGATTGTAGTTTGTAGAACGCACTGTCTGACCCTAAAAATCAGCAGACTCTGTCCCTAAAAGGATTGCTAAGATCGTAGATCGGTCACTGCAAACCCCACCCCACACAGCAATATCGATTGTAGTTTGTAGAACACACTGACCCTAAAAATCAGCAGACTCTCTCCCTAAAATGCCTACAACTCGCCCTGCCTAACACACTCCGACCTGTCCCTCAATTCTATCCGGACACAAATGTTTTTTTTTCCTGTCTGTCCCTAATCAACAGCCAGCACGTTGATGTGTGCTCTCTCCCTGAACTAAACAGCAGAATGACGCCGCAGCGGCGCTGCCTCGAACTTATACAGACTTGGTCACATGCTTCAGACGGACAATCACAGCTACTGATACATTTGTAGGCATGGCTGGGATGGCTTAGGCACACCAGTTAAACGCTTGTTGATTGGCTGTTGAAAGCCCGCCATGAAAAGCGCGCCAAAGCATGCAAAACCCGGAAATAAAACGACCGAACACGGATTTTTACCCGAATATACAGTAAAGTTTTCAGGTCCGTGTTCGGGTAAAAAAAATCCAATTATTCGGTACGAACACGAATAATACAGTCCGTGTTCGCTCATCCCTACTTATGGGTTATTGACAGACTCGGAAGAACACTTGGAATTACCATGGCTGGAAAAATGGGGTAGAGATCTGGGATGCAAGCTGAAAAGTGAATAGATTCAGAGGATATTAAGATTAATCTTTAAACCATCTGGCTGTGTTAAAATTCAAGAGCTGAATTATAAGCTCATAACGAGATGGTATATTATATTACATGTGAAGAAACAAATTGCAATATACAAAGTAGGATGTAGTAACGTGCTCTAGTGGTCAACTAAGCAATCAAGGGTGACATGTTCTCTTCAAAGTAATAACAGTAACTGAAGTAAAAAAGTCCAATCCAAACAAAAGTCCTGAAAAAGTCCACGTGGTATTGTGAATAAAATGAACTCCTTGGTGAAAAAATCCACAGCAAACTAGAGTGCATATAGTCCCACCACCATATCCGGATTGGCTCCTTACCAGAAGGTTAATTGTAAGGGCGTAAATGACATAAATCCAGATATAAGATACCCACACTGGATCCCTTAGACCACACTTAGGGAGAGGATGTGCCTCTTACCAGAAGGATCATGAATATGGGCCTGATCACACACTCTCATGGGAATGGGCGGTTTCCCTCCTCTGGCTCCTGGGTCTGGATGTGTCCCCTCCGGTGCTTGAGATATTCTCGTAGTGCCCCAGAAATAAAAATCGTGCAATAGTGTAGTACTGTACAGACCGTTTAATATTAAAATAATAGAAACACTTACATACAGCCACTTGTTCCGGGCACAAAAAGCACAGCAATGGAGAGGAGAGGGCCACGGCCGCCTGCAGCGCGGTCCTCGGCGATGAGTGATGACGTTGCGGCGCTCCTTTCTGACGCGTTTCCTCCGAGAGGACGTCAACGGAGATAGGAGATAGCCGGCAACGTCATCTCCACCCTTATATGGTGAGAGAATGAGATCCACATCCGGTGTCAGCAGATGAAGTCCTGCTGTTCATTAGAAACAGGAAGTGCAGCCTGATGTCCCCGATCTTTACAAAAAATCACTATTGGACAGCGTCTGCCCTGGATTCTTTCTTAAGGGGCCCGATGTACGGATCACCTAGAGTAAACTTTAAAGAGTTTGGGAAATTATATATAATCATTACTAAATTCGAAGCTTCCACCGGATATCGGGTACTCATCTCTATAGTGGTACAATAAATAAAATAACATAAAATCAAGTGACAAAGCGGCATTAGGTGTGTGGTCACCATATCCGCTATCTTATAGGCCAAATGGGTACAATCATAGGTTTAGGGTCTGAGCAGTTATCACTATCTCAAATTTTATTGTATTATTGGATAATAAAGGTAATAAAATATTAAAACCTATGTGTAAAATATCCTAACTAGGATAACTAAAACAATTAAAATGGTGATTAAAACCGTGATCAATGACTGTAGTGGGATGTGATTCCAACTCCTCAGTCAATAGATCACTCTTAAGAGGGGGCACAAAATCCCCCGTAATATCAATATGATGCAAGAGGATTGAGGCATATAAAAGTAATGTTGTGGAGGCACATCAGCTGTTATTTATAAATGAGTCGATGTCCCATTCCACGTTATGACCCAGGGGGCGGGAACATTTGAGCTGGTAAATCCAGTAGGTCTCTCTTCTTGATATGGACCTTTTTAAATTGCTCCCTTGCCAATGGGGGTTGTATTTCTCTATCACTCTCACTTCCAAGTCTCTGTGTTTTTTGTGATGGTGAGTAGAGAAATGCTGAGAGAGACTGTGTCCAGGAAAGCCTTTCCGGATATTCGCCAGATGTTCCCCTATTCTGATGTTGGCCGTCCTGATGGTCCTGCCTACATATTGTTTATTACAGCTGCATGTGAGTAGGTAGACCACCCCTTTAGTGTGACAGGTGATAAAGTCTTTGATGGAATAGACTTCACCTGTCACTGAGGACTTGAACGAGTCGGTTTTGATGGTTTTGGTGTTTCTGCAGAGGTTACAATTCCTGCATGGAAAATATCCCTTCAAGTTGGGAAAAAAAGTTGGTGTGATAGGTTTGTCTACTGGTGTGCAGGCTATGATTTCTTTCAGGTCCCGTGCTTTTTTATAAATCATTTGTGGACCTGTAGGAAGAACTGGGCCTAAAATCTTGTCCTGCTGTAGTATACTCCAGTGCTTTCGGAATATGGGGAATAGGGGAACATCTGGCGAATATCCTGAAAGGCTTTCCTGGACACAGTCTCTCTCAGCATTTCTCTACTCACCATCACAAAAAACACAGAGACTTGGAAGTGAGAGTGATAGAGGAATACAACCCCCATTGGCAAGGGAGCAATTTAAAAAGGTCCATATCAAGAAGAGAGACCTACTGGATTTACCAGCTCAAATGTTCCCGCCCCCTGGGTCATAACGTGGAATGGGACATCAACTCATTTATAAATAACAGCTGATGTGCCTCCACAACATTACTTTTATATGCCTCAATCCTCTTGCATCATATTGATATTACGGGGGATTTTGTGCCCCCTCTTAAGAGTGATCTATTGACTGAGGAGTCGGAATCACATCCCACTACAGTCATTGATCACGGTTTTAATCACCATTTTAATTGTTTTAGTTATCCTGGTTAGGATATTTTACACATAGGTTTTAACATTTTATTACCTTTATTATTCAATAATACAATAAAATTTGAGATAGTGATAACTGCTCAGACCCTAAACCTATGATTGTACCCATTTGGCCTATAAGATAGCGGATATGGTGACCACACACCTAATGCCGCTTTGTCACTTGATTTTATGTTATTTTATTTATTGTACCACTATAGAGATGAGTACCCAATATCCGGTGGAAGCTTCGAATTTAGTAATGATTATATATAATTTCCCAAACTCTTTAAAGTTTACACTAGGTGATCCGTACATCGGGCCCCTTAAGAAAGAATCCAGGGCAGACGCTGTCCAATAGTGATTTTTTGTAAAGATCGGGGACATCAGGCTGCACTTCCTGTTTCTAATGAACAGCGGGACTTCCTCTCCTGACACCGGATGTGGATCTCATTCTCTCACCATATAAGGGCGGAGATGATGTTGCCGGCTATCTCCTATCTCCGTTGACGTCCTCTCGGAGGAAACGCGTCAGAAAGGAGCGCCGCAAAGTCATCACTCATCGCCGCGGACCGCGCTGCAGGCGGCCGTGGCCCTCTCCTCTCCATTGCTGTGCTTTTTGTGCCCGGAACAAGTGGCTGTATGTAAGGGTTTCTATTATTTTAATATTAAACGGTCTGTACAGTACTACACTATTGCACGATTTTTATTTCTGGGGCACTACGAGAATATCTCAAGCACCAGAGGGGACACATCCAGACCCAGGAGCCAGAGGAGGGAAACCACCCATTCCCATGAGAGTGTGTGATCAGGCCCACATTCATGATCCTTCTGGTAAGAGGCACATCCTCTCCCTAAGTGTGGTCTAAGGGATCCAGTGTGGGTATCTTATATCTGGATTTGTGTAATTTACGCCCTTACAATTAACCTTCTGGTAAGGAGCCAATCCGGATATGGTGGTGGGACTATATGCACTCTAGTTTGCTGTGGATTTTTTCACCAAGGAGTTCATTTTATTCACAATACCACGTGGACTTTTTCAGGAATTTTGTTTGGATTGGACTTTTTTACTTCAGTTTCTGTTATTACTTTGAAGAGAACATGTCACCCTTGATTGCTTAGTTGACCACTAGTGCACGTTACTACATCCTACTTTGTATATTGCAATTTTTTTCTTCACATGTAATATAATTTATCACGTTGTGATTTACTCCCATTTGGGGAACATTGTGTTTAAGTTTAGCGCACCCACCTTCCTTCACTATTGTTATACATTATTTCAGGTTTGCAGCTTTACTACACAGTATCCTGCGCACTTTTCACCCAACACTGAGATGGTATATTACACCTAAGAACATGCACAGGTGGTTCCCGAGGGAATCAGATCTATGCTGGAGGTGTAGAAAAGAAGTAGGCACACTATTTCATATTCTTTGGACCTGTGTAGATATAAAACCATTCTGGGAAGGGGTGAAGACCATTATTCAAAAATGTACAGAATATAAAATAGAAGGAATCCTGTTTTTTTCTTGCTGCAGGTGACGGATATACCGGTGGGGAGATATGAAAGCTCTATCATCCCCTACTTGGTAAATGCAGCTAAGGCATGTATCCCAGGCAACTGGAAAAAAATACAACCCCCCTCGCTGGTAGAATGGGTACAAAGAGTGGAGGATATGAGAGGAATGGAAGAGCTAATCGCTTCATCCCAAAATAGACAGGGAAAGTATAAAAAAATATGGGAATTATGGAATCACTTCATCGTTTCTGAGGAAGGGAAACAATTTATAATAGGATAAGTGGAGGAAAAATCAGATAGAGGAGGTAATGGGCCCTCCATATTACTGGTAGCGGAATATATGTTTTTTTTTTTTTTCTTCTCTTCTTTTTGGGAAGGGCGGGGAGAGAGGGAGGGGGGAGGAGGGCTGGTGGGGGATATAAAGGAAAATAAAGAAGGAATACAAGTCAAGTAAAAGGTAAAAGAGTAGCAGCAATAAATTGTTAAATGATACTGGATTATATGTTGAAATGGTAATGTATATATCTTTGAATTCCTGAATAAAATGTTTTTTGAAAAAAAAAAGAGTACCTCAAGCACCCCACAGAGTCCTCCAAAAAGTGAGTCTCTTGAAGACTAGGGTTAATACCGGACTTTAGGGTTTTTGGTACCCGGACCAGAAAATTTTACTGTATGTTCGGAATCGAGTTTGGTGTTCGGCAATTTAATGGCACATTCTAAAAAGCTTCAGGGCAGCCAATCAATAAGCGTTTAACTCGTGTGCCCTTAGAAGCCATCATAGCCATGCCTACTAATGGCATGGCTGTGATTGGCCAGTGCAGCATGTGACCCAGCCTCTATATAAGCTGGAGTCATGTAGCGCTGCACGTCACTCTGCTTTAACTAGTGTAGGGGAAGGCTGCGGCTGCTGCTTTGAGTGAGAGAATAGGACAGTCACAGAATCTTTAATCAGAACTCAGCGATCTAAATAGATTTTGTTGTGTGGGTGCAGTGCACAATCCTTTTACCCTGCCCTGAGCCCAGTGACAGAGAAAAATAACTTTTATCCGTCTGTTAGTTAGGTGGGCGGCGGCGGCCATTTTATATAAGATCAGTGCACCAGCACTGCATATATTCTTTTGTAACATTCAAATCCAAGCTTGAAATACTGCAATAATAATCTGGTTTTAAAAAAAAAAAAAAAAACTTTTTTGGCAATATCCTACATATTTTGCATTTGTAGCTTTTGTGTTCAATTTAAGCTAGAAATACAGGTTTCATTTTCTGGGTTTTAAAAAAAAACAACCCCTTTTGGGCAAAATACACAATTTTACAGCCCTTGCTGCATCTGTGATAAAAACAAACTTGAAATACTTCAATAATTTTCAGGCTTTGAAAAAACACCCATTTTTGGCAATGCCGTCCATCTGGGGCCTCTGCCGCATTAGTCAGTGTGCATTTTAAGCTATAAATATAGCTATAATTTTCTGGGTTTTTAAAAACACCTTTTTTGGGCTACAATCCATAATTTTATAGCCCTTGCTGCATCTGTACGTGTCAAATTCAAGCGTTATATACTGCTGTCATACTCTGTTAGTAAAAAAACACCCTTTTTGGGCAAAATTCTTAATATTGCAGCCTTTGCTGCATCGGTCATTGTGAGATACACCCTTTACATACTGCACAGAAAAGAATCCTGGCGCTGTAAAGCGGAATATTCAGAAAACCCAAACACATGTGATGTCAAACTGAATGGGATGGACGTCCATGTGTAGGAAAAAATGCCAATTAGTCCATGTCAGGGGTGCAGCTGTCCCATGCTCAGACCCAGCTGAGAAAAGCACAAAAACAACAAGTAGATGGGAATATGAGCGCTCCCCACAACAAATACAAGTTGGCACAGGAGTCACAGATAAAATATCTCAATAATAAAAAATCTCAATTTATTGTAATAAAAAAACTTGGCATAAACACTTGTCAGCAAGATATGTCCAAATGGTTGTCCAAATGGTGGAAGTCAGGAAGACAAGATGGAAACATCTCATTGATCTCACATGGTTGTGTGGGAACAGCCCAGGGAGCGACCTCACACAAAGAGAGAAGGGCAGAGAGGATCCGTGGCCTGGGAATGGTGAGGAAGGCAGTCACCCTGTTGTATTAGCCGGCCACAGAGCCGCAGCGAACCGGAGTCTCTTCTCCTCGGTGGTCTCGACCGGCGCCGGCAGATGACGTCATCCACAAGCGGGAAGCGGCTCACAGGAATCCGCTCCAGACGGCCGGAAGAGATGAGAAGGCAGCTCCACACTGCTGCACATGCTGCACGCCAGCAGGCATAACCAAGTGTTGAAGGGGATGGCAGAAAGATTAAACACCAGGGGGGAGAGAAAATAAGGAGGTTACATGTTTCGGGACAAGCCCTTCATCAGATCTCCAGATCGTTGTACAAGGGGGTTTAAATAAAAGAGGAGGGAGGAGGGGGAGGAGAGATGTTGCCACCCCCCCTGGCTCCCCCTTCAGGCAGCTGCTGCCAACATAATCACAAACATGTCCACAAACATACAAACTAGATGTACTGTACATAAATGCATAATGAATAATATATATATATATATATATATATATATATATATATATATATATATGACTGGTTGAAAGGAATATTATTACAATTGAAAAATAAATAATAAATAAATGAATAAAATAAAAAAAATAATAAAAAACATTAATAATAATAATAAAAAATAAATTTAAAATGATGTTGAAGATGGTACGTAACACAATGGGGGGGGGGGGGGGGAAGTGTTGCACAAGGCACATTTATATCACAGAATATGTGTCCAACTCTTCATTCAACCCGTGAGGAGAAAGCGTGCTGAGTTTATAAATCCGAAATGTTTCTCTCTTGCAAAGCAAGGAGAAACACTCATTATTTGTTAAGGTACCTTTAGGAATAGATTCAATGGCCCAAACCGTCAAATCTCGCACATTCCCATTGTGATGGGTGGAGAAGTGACGGGGGACACTATGGGGAACCTTTCAATTTTTGGTGGCCAGCCCTTAAATGATAGCCCTGCGGTGTTCATGTAAATGGCGGATAGTGCGGCCCACGTAGAGTTGGTTGCATGGACAATGCAGTACATATACCACAAATTGTGTGGAACATGTGATGAACTGTCTGATGGAAAAACAATTACCTAGTGTGTCACAAAAGGAACTGTGGCCATGGGAAATAAACTGGCAAGTCAGGCAGCTCCTCTTCTTGCATTGAAATATGCCCACTCTATCATTGAAGTAAGACCTGATGTCCATGGTTCTCTCACCTGTGGGCCTATTGAGTTTGCTAGGAGCAATATTGTTCTTGAGGGGGCGAGCCCTCCTGTACACATCCTGAGGGGCTGTAGGGAGATGGGGACCCAGTCTGGGATCAGACCGTAAAATCGGCCAATGTTTTTTGATGATGTGAGTGATTTGTTTGAAATTACTGTTGAAACCGGTGACGAATCTAGCTTGATGAGTAACCAAACCCCTTGAAGAGCTAGCATCAGAACCACTAGTAGAAGGTGAATCCATGCAGGAAAGGAAAGCTGATTGTACAAGATCCTCAGGGTAGCCTTTTTCTATGAACTCGGCCATCATGAGTTGGCCTTGGGCAACATAATCATCCCTTCGGGTGCAGTTCCTGCGGAGCCTCAGGAACTGGCCCTTCGGGATGTTCTTCTTTCAAGAAGGGTGGTGGCAACTCCCAAAATGTAAATAGGAGTTGCCAGCCACTGGCTTGGAATGATTTAAAATCACAATGGCACCATCAGCATGAGTGAGCTCCAGATCCAAAAACACCAGACGAACCGGGTCAATGACGTGTGTAAAGGTAAGGCCCAAGTCGTTGGTGTTGCAATGGGCAACAAATGCCTGAAAAGTGTCCCAAATTACAAGCACATCATCTATATACCTCCCATAGTAGACTATGTGCTTAGAAAAGGGGTTGTTATGCCAGATATTAAACTCTTCCCAAAAGCCCATGGTGAGGTTAGCATAACAGTGTGCTAAACTCGCTCCCATGGCGGTACCTCTGGTTTGCAAATAGAACTTATTGAGGAAGGAAAAATAGTTGTGTTCTAGGCAGAATTTCGTTCCTTCCACCAAGAAGGATGCCTGGCGAGAGTTCAATTGTCCATCCCTGGTGAGAAAATGGTTGAGAGCTCGAATGCCCACATCATGTGGAATTGATGTGTACAACGAGCACACATCCAAGGAGGCCCACTGGTACCGGTTTTCCCAAGGATATTGTTGGAGTATGTCCAATACATGACCCGAGTCCCGAATGTAAGAGGGAAGCTGTTGTATGATTGGTTGTAAAAACCAATCGATGTATTCAAAAAGACCACTGAAGAAACTGTCAGTGCCGGCCACAATGGGTCTCCCTGGGGGGTCTACTAGGGATTTATGGACCTTGGGGAGATGCTAGAAATAAGGAGTGCTGCATGCCGGGGGTAGGATAAATTGACCCTCCCTCTTGGTGAGCACCTCAGCCCTAACCTCCGCCTGTACCAAACCCCTGAGGGCCGACTGAAACTCAGGAAGGGGATCATGAGATAGAACAATGTAAGTATCAGTGTCAGACAGTAATCGTAAAGACTCGTTGGTATAAGCCACCCGATCTTGGACCACAATACTGCCGCCCTTATGGGCCTGTTTAATCACAATGTCACCATTCTGTTTGAGCACTATGAGAGCACTCTGCTCAGAGGGTGACAGATTAGACCTCTGTGTGAGCGTTTCTCCTTGCTTTGCAAGAGAGAAACATTTTGAATTTATAAACTCAACACGCTTTCTCCTCACGGGTTGAATGAAGAGTTGGACACATATTCTGTGATATAAATCCCCCCCCCCCATTGTGTTACGTACCATCTTCAACATCATTTTTAATTTATTTTCTATTATTATTATTATTATTATTATTATTTTATATTATTTCATTCATTTATTTTTTATTTTTCAATTGTAATAATATTCCTTTCAACCATTCATTGATATATATATATATATATATATATATATATATATATATATATATATATATTCATTATGCATTTATGTACATCTTGTTTGTATGTTTGTGATTATGTTGGCAGCAGCTGCCTGAAGGGGGAGCCTGGGGGGGTGGCAACATCTCTCCTCCCTCCCTCTTTTATTTAAACCCCCTTGTACAACGCCACTGGAGATCTGACGAAGGGCTTGTCCCGAAACATGTAATCTCCTTATTTTCTCCCCCCCTGGCGTTTAATCTTTCTGCCATCCCCTTCAACACTTGGTTATGCCTGCTGGTGTGCGGCATGTGCATCAGTGTGGAGCTGCCTTTTCATCTCTTCCGGCCGTCTGGTGTGGATTCCTGTGAGCCGAATGCCGCTTGTGGATGACGTCATCTGCCGTCGCCGCTCAAGACCGCCAAGGAGAGGAGACACCGGTTCGCTGCGGCTCTGCGGCCGGCTAATACAACAGGGTTGAAAGTGGGGGGTGTCATGGCGCTCTTCTAATATCCCAAGGTGGTACAAGGAATGTGGGTGGATGGGAGGGGGGGGGGGTTATGGGGCTGCGTGGGGGGGAACAAAGTTTGGTACTGTAGGGAAGCTATAGTCCGCGGCAGCCGGCTGAAGCGTGGAGAAGCCCTGAGAGATGCAAGAAAGGAGAGAGCGGCGCCAGCTTAGTATAGTACAAGTTTATTTAACACTGTTAAAATTGGTGACTCACTGTCCGAGGTTGGGTGAGACCGGTACACAAAGACTGTTAGGGTCATCCATCTTCCTCTTCCAGGATAGTGGTCATAGGAGAAGGTGGTGAGGTTCCAGAGGTATAGCCGAGCCGCTGTGGGGCTGCTAGTTGTCACTGGCCGCGGCGGAGCATGCACAACAGGGCTCCGGCTGCCGACTTCTGATCCCTGATGACATCACTTCCTGGCAGGAGAAAAATAGGGGTTGCACGCGTTCAGAGCATCCGTGCTCCTTCGTCAGGCGATGGGAGTGTCTCAGGTGGGGCAGGGAATTTATACCCTGTTGCCGGACTAATTGCAGAGACATCTGTCTGTGGGGGGGCGGAGCCAAAAGACTCTAAGAAAGTCATCTCAGTAAAAACACAATTGGGGATACATGTCTCTAGGAAATCCATAAAAGTACATAAAAATACATAAAAATACATGATGGTATTACATAAAAGAGGACTTATAAGAATAAATCCCATAAAAACAATACTGACATGGCCATGGGGAAAATAGATCGGTAATGGGTGTATACATCTACATGAAAAAACGGTATTGGAGGGAAAAAATAAAAATAGAAATAAATGTAAAGATAAAAAAAAAAAAAAATTAAAAAAAAAAAAATATATATAAAGATAAAAAAAAAAAAAATATATATAAAATAAAATAAACATAAAAATAAAAATATATAAATAAAAATAAAAATAAACATGAAAATAAAAGTAAAAATAAAATAAAAATAAAAATAAATATAAAACTAAAAATAAAAATCAATATAAAAATAAAAATGAAAATGAGAATAGAATACACACATACATATATACATATATATATATATACACACATACACACATAAAAAAAAAATATATATATATATACATATATATATATATATATATATATATATATATAAAAAAAAAAAATATTGATGGAAAAAAAAAAAAAAAAGGGATCAGAAGTCGGCAGCCGGAGCCCTGTTGTGCATGCTCCGCCGCGGCCAGTGACAACTAGCAGCCCCACAGCGGCTCGGCTATACCTCTGGAACCTCACCACCTTCTCCTATGACCACTATCCTGGAAGAGGAAGATGGATGACCCTAACAGTCTTTGTGTACCGGTCTCACCCAACCTCGGACAGTGAGTCACCAATTTTAACAGTGTTAAATAAACTTGTACTATACTAAGCTGGCGCCGCTCTCTCCTTTCTTGCATCTCTCAGGGCTTCTCCACGCTTCAGCCGGCTGCCGCGGACTATAGCTTCCCTACAGTACCAAACTTTGTTCCCCCCCACGCAGCCCCATAACCCCCCCCCTCCCATCCACCCACATTCCTTGTACCACCTTGGGATATTAGAAGAGTGCCATGACACCCCCCACTTTCATGTCTGTGCTTCCAGGAGAACTTTCATGAGCTGCCTCTAATCCTATTGGTACACCTGTATACCAGTGATCTCCCACCCCCTCCCTTTCCCTCTCCCACCCCATTTCTCTTGTACTATTGGATGTTTCATCTTTTTATGACATTTTATAATATTGGCACATGAAAACTTCATGCCGTGATTTCTTTCATAAAAACAATTTGTTTTTCTTCAAGTGACAGTTTTTAAACAAAGCTTACAGCAACGGAGTATATTCATCTCAGTCCCCTTTTTGCATTATTGCTCAGTCTCTTTTGCAATATCATTTATATATATTCATGCATTATCCCACATGGTATTGCTTTTATTTCCTTACCTTTCACCATATGTATATATGTGTGTATATTTATATGTTGTATGCTTTATGTATGAGATATATCTTGTTTTTATGTAAGGTACTATCAGAGATCACTTCCAGTATCTCACCATCTCTTACATAGTAAAATTTATACCAGTCTTCACTACCCTTTCCTTCTCCTCCCCTGAGTTTGTGTGTCCCTTCCTTCCTTCCCTCCCCCCCCCCCTTTTTTTTTTTTTTTTTTTTTTTTTTTTTTGGTGTGTGGTTTTTTTTTTTTTTTTTTTCTGTTTTGTTTTTTTTTTTTTCTTCCCAACATGGATATCATTGAACACATAGAGTCCGCCAAGTACACTATACTTGACGAACTATACATGCTTTTCCCATCGACTTTTTTTCAAAATCAGGCCTCCATCCCCAGACCCCAATATCGCCTATTATGTGCAAAATTTCGCAAAATAAAAGACCTTATTCATAAGGCCAATATGCAATGGTGGGATAGGTTCTTCCTTCAAGAATATCTCAATAACCACATCACCCCTAGAGGCCTTAGGGTCCTAAAAAATTGTCCATTCTTGAGTGAAGAATTGGATCGAGAATGGTTCCACATATCAGAATTCTGCACACGTAAATGGATGTCCATTATTATCACACAGAGAGAAGCCCAATACCATTCCTTCATCTCCAAAACTCAAACGCTAATTTCTTCCCTCCAAAAAGACTTTTCTCCATTTCCATCTTCTTGGCTCAGAAAACTTAAATTAAACACAAAATTTCTAGAAGATTCCCTCCTTCGAAACAAATTGCAGAAAATACGAAGGGATGTAGATGACTATGCTCAGAAAAAAGTTTTCAATTGGAAATCCACACAGTCCCCCCCTCTCACTACCGCCACAGGCCCAGTCCCTCTCATGGACTGTCGCCCTGTCAGCCGGCAATCCACACAATCTTCCCTCCCATCCACCACCGCTATAGGCCCAGTCCCCCTCATGGACTGTCGCCCTGTTCCCACACCCTCGCTACTTAAGAGGGTACGTGCATCATCCAAACAGACCAATTGTTCTTCCAGCAACCTACCACCACGTGGAAAGGACCCCCCTAAACCCCTTATTCCGTCCCAACCTTGCTCTACACCATGCAGTCGTCAAGCAGAAGTCCCTCGCCAAAGGAGCAAAAAGGCTACCAGATCAAAAATAGATTCCAGCACACCCCATCCACTTGACAATACTGGGCAACAGCATATCATGCCCACAGCTCAACAACACCATACATCTGAACCCGGCCCACCCAACCAAACCAGCTCAGGAACAGAGGACACGCAATACCATGTATTAACCACTGACCCTCCTACCACAGGAGTGAACTCGGTTCCCCAATCACAGGAGCCCCCTAATGCTACACCCAACACACCCCCTATAAGCTTACCAGCTCCCTCTTCCCCCCAGTCTTTTTTAGTACAAACCCCCCTACCCTGCTCAAAAAGAAAATTCATCGCAGAGGTAGAAGAGGGGGAAAACGTAGACACGGACAGACCAGAAAAGTCACGCAGACTATGAAAATCTTCAACCTCTCCAACCACCCCCTCTCCACATCTGAAGAATCCCTCTTAGCCCGAGGACTCACTTTTGCGCCTACAGCTGCTCCCAATCCATTCACCCTTTTCCTAGATCTGAACAGATTCATACGGAACCTTACGGTGCAACGCTTCTTCCATATTCAAGCTAACAAAAACAAAAACAGTATAAAGGAATCACCAATACCCAATATAGATGATATTGACAGTTCTCCCACCACTGAACAGAACTATAATTTCAATACACAAGAACTACAGGCTCTAGAGAATTTAGAAGATCTATACACTTGCGATACTGATGATTACGTCTCCATTCTTTCCCAAAACCTACCTGGTTCCCCACCCATACAGCATACTACATTTCGGCCCAAATCAGTTTTTTACCCCACATTTGCTAAAGGTCCGTACATCCAAAGCTTCTACCAAGTGGTCCACGCTGATATACGCCGCATGTGCCAATCATCCCATGACCAAACACACCCTGCCTCCAATCTAACACCTATGGAAAAATCGGCTTTAAAGGAACTCATGAAAAACCCAAATATCATCATAAAATCAGCGGATAAAGGTGGTAGCCTGGTCGTTCAAAATAAAGCTGACTACATTAAAGAATCCATCAGGCTTCTGTCCGATAGCTCCACCTACCTAAAACTCACCAGTGACCCCTTGCCCGAATTCAAAGTGGAAGCTCATTCCCTCATTGAAAAAGCGGCAAAGGACAATGTCATCACCTCCACAGAAGTGTCATTTCTCAAACATGACTTTTACCATAGGCCATATTTTTATCATCTCCCCAAGATCCATAAAGATCCCCTTCATCCCCCGGGCAGACCCATCATTGCAGCCATGGAGAGTGTCTCCAGTTATTTTTCCATCTATATCGACCATTTCCTTCAACCGATAGTCCAACAACTTCCGTCATATGTTAAGGATGGCATCAATCTACTGGACCTATTATCCTCTTACCCATGGCAACCATCATATCTCTGGCTATCTTTGGACGTAGTCTCTCTCTATACATCTATACCACATCACATTGGACTTCAGGCCGTACGTTTCTTCTTGAATGATGAATCTGCACTCAATCCCCGGCAAACACACTTTCTCCTGGATCTCATAGAATATTGTCTCACCCACAATTACTTCGAGTTTAATGGCGAGTTCTACACCCAAATCAAAGGCACGGCCATGGGGGCCAATTTTGCCCCCAGTTACGCCAACTTAACTATGGGCTACTGGGAGCAGCAATACATTTGGCACAACAATCCCTTTGCTTCTCATCTCATCTTCTTTGGTCGATATATCGACGATATAGTTATCATCTGGGATGGCCCTGCCTCCCTCATACCACCATTTCTCGAACACTGCAATAACAACCAGATGGGGCTATCCTTCACATCAGTCTCAGATGCCGAAAAACTCACTTTCTTGGACCTCGAGTTATACCATCATGATAATACAATCAGTGCTCAGAATTACGTCAAACCCACCGCTGGAAATTCATACCTGCACTACAATAGCTGTCACCACCCCAGATGGATTCAGAACATACCAAAGAGCCAATATTGCCGCCTTAAACACAATTGCACTCAGTCCCAAACATATCTCCACCATGGAACACTACTCAAACAGAAATTTCTTGAAAAGGGTTATCCTGAAGAACTCATAACAAAAGCCGCTTACCACTACCTGCATGAAGATTTAAAGAAAAGTAGAGCGGAGTATACAAGGAAAATAAACAATCATCCCACCTCTGCACGATTCACTACCCAGTTTCACAGTAAATTCAAGCACATGGAACGCATTTTCCATAAACATTGGGCAATCCTAAAGGAAGACACTTACCTACGTGCAGACCTCACCGAGCGCCCCCGTTTTTCATACAGGCGCGCAAAAAACCTCAAAACTCTAATAGCACCAAGCCAGGTCCGCTCCATTAGACCAAAAACTAACTCATCACTCACCTCCTTTCTCCAAATCAAGGGAATGTACAAATGTTGTAAGACCAGGTGCTTAACATGCAAACATGTGAGACACGGTCTAAAGGAATTCACAAACAATGGAAAAACCCATCACCTCACTGACTTCTACACTTGTTCGACGGAATATGTCATCTATTGCCTCGTGTGCCCCTGCAACCTACTTTATGTAGGCCGTACAATACGGACCTTACGCAAACGCTTTGGAGAGCATCGGAACCTTGTTGAAACAGGTTCCGATAAACATAGCGTCCCCCGACACTTTACTGAGTATCATCCCAAGTGCTCCGATGGACTCAAAGTGTGGGTATTGGAAGCCATCCCTGCACACTTTCCCCCTGCTGAACGGTTCAAGCGACTGTGTACCAGAGAAAACTACTGGATTTATACCCTGGACACTCTAGCGCCAGGAGGCCTAAACGAGGGATTAGAAATCAATATCACACTCTAAAATATTGCACATATACTTGTGACACCTCATACATTCACACATCATTCCCTATCAGTGACATATATATATATATTTTTTTTTTTCCATCAATATTTTTTTATATATATATATATATATATATATATATATATATATGTATATATATATATATTTTTTTTATGTGTGTATGTGTGTATATATATATATATATATATATATGTATGTGTGTATTCTATTCTCATTTTCATTTTTATTTTTATATTTATTTTTATTTTTAGTTTTATATTTATTTTTATTTTTATTTTATTTTTACTTTTATTTTCATGTTTATTTTTATTTTTATTTATATATTTTTATTTTTATGTTTATTTTATTTTATATATATATATTTTTTTTTTTTATCTTTATATATATATTTTTTTTTTTAATTTTTTTTTTTTTTATCTTTACATTTATTTCTATTTTTATTTTTTCCCTCCAATACCGTTTTTTCATGTAGATGTATACACCCATTACCGATCTATTTTCCCCATGGCCATGTCAGTATTGTTTTTATGGGATTTATTCTTATAAGTCCTCTTTTATGTAATACCATCATGTATTTTTATGTATTTTTATGTACTTTTATGGATTTCCTAGAGACATGTATCCCCAATTGTGTTTTTACTGAGATGACTTTCTTAGAGTCTTTTGGCTCCGCCCCCCCACAGACAGATGTCTCTGCAATTAGTCCGGCAACAGGGTATAAATTCCCTGCCCCACCTGAGACACTCCCATCGCCTGACGAAGGAGCACGGATGCTCTGAACGCGTGCAACCCCTATTTTTCTCCTGCCAGGAAGTGATGTCATCAGGGATCAGAAGTCGGCAGCCGGAGCCCTGTTGTGCATGCTCCGCCGCGGCCAGTGACAACTAGCAGCCCCACAGCGGCTCGGCTATACCTCTGGAACCTCACCACCTTCTCCTATGACCACTATCCTGGAAGAGGAAGATGGATGACCCTAACAGTCTTTGTGTACCGGTCTCACCCAACCTCGGACAGTGAGTCACCAATTTTAACAGTGTTAAATAAACTTGTACTATACTAAGCTGGCGCCGCTCTCTCCTTTCTTTAATACAACAGGGTGACTGCCTTCCTCACCACTCCAAGGCCACGGATCCTCTCTCCCCTTCTCTCTTTGTGTGAGGTCACTCCCTGGGCTGTTCCCACACAACCATGTGAGATGTTTCCATCTTGTCTTCCTGACTTCCACCACAGGTACTGCCAACCATTTGGACATATTTTGCTGACAAGTGTTTATGCCAAGTTTTTTTATTACAATAAATTGAGATTTTTTATTATTGAGATATTTTATCTGTGACTTCTGTGCCAACTTGAATTTGTTGTAGGGAGCGCTCATATTCCCATCTACTTGTTTTTTTTACCCTTTACATATTGTTGTTCTATTCTGCTATTCAAAAAACACCCATTTAGGGCAAGATCCTAAATTTGAGAAATATGATGAGAACACCAAATAAGGGACGTGGCCCCAGTTGTGGTGCTGCTGGTGAAGCTCCTGTTGCAGGGAGAGGAAGTGGTCAATCTGTGCCAGCTACACGCACAAGTGAAACACCGTCCTCAGGTGCGAGTAGGCGACAGAATCTGCACTGGTATTTGGTCGGGCCTAATGCGGCTCTACGAATGTTGAGGCCAGAACAAGTACAGTCTCCTGCTGAAAGACCAGAGTTGGCACCTGCAGCCAATGTCCATCAGTCTTTCATCTCACCCCCTTGCAAATCAGCCAAGCAGTCTGAGCCCCAAGTCACGCAGCAGTCTCTTCTGCTTTTTGATGACTCTGTTAGCAGGGTTTCCCGGGGCCATCCACCTAGCCCTGCCCCAGAAGTGGAAGAGATTGTGTGCATCGATGCCCAACCACTTATGTTTCAAGATGAGTACATGGGAGGACCATCGCAGCACGTCTCGGATGATGATGAAATACAGGTGCCAACTGCTACGGCTTTCAGAATTGTGCAAACCGACAAGGAGGGCAGGGGTGAAGACTGGGTGGAAGATGATGTGGAGGTGTAACGCTCCTGCGTTTTTATTATAGGCTGGATTTGCAGCTGCAAAATCTCCACTCAGTAGTCATGTAGAGATGTGTTGAATACCAGATCCAACTCTCCAGGACTCATCACCGTGGGCCTGTCAGCTTCAACATACAGATATATACACACTCAATGAGATGTTCCTGGAGTGATAGGATGTATATGATAGTATGAAGGTGATGTGCTGAAGGGACAGGTGTGAACAGTGACAAGGATGGTAATCACTTGATAGGTTTTGTATAGGAGAGTTCAAGATGGTATTTAGGAATGCAGATAGGTTAGTATCGAGTATGCTAACAGGTGGTGAGGACAGCAGATGACAAATACAGGATAGACTAACCCAGTGCAAGGATAGATAGTAGTAGACAGGAGAGCTAGCAATCTATGCAGCAGTGCAGATGATAGATGGTAGTAGGCTCAAGAGCTAGCAATCTATGTAACAGTGCAGATGATAGGATAGTATGGATAGGTAGTAACAGTCCTTAATGTGCATAGGTAGTTAGTGCAATAAGGTTATGGAGGGTTCCCCTGCGGGGTACTTATCACTTGTAATGTTAGTAGTTTAGAGAGGTCCAGTAGATAAGAAATGATCCGGTAGCGAGATACAGGGATCAGTAGCGAGGTTCCGGTCTGCTCCAGGTAAAGGGAATAGCTGGAGGTTCCGATCGAGAGACAGGCTTGAAAGCATGTGGATAACAAGGCAGGTTGAACGAACAATGTGAGTGAGACCGCCGGCGGTTGAAATAGCCGCTCTGCGGCGCTCAGCAGTGACATCATCGTTCTTAAAGGTATATGCGTACCACCTGAAGAGAAAGGTGGGACGCATTACAGAGAAAGTGGTGATTAAGGGTACCGGAGGTACCAGAATCTTACAGTACCCCCCCCCCTTAAGGCTGGCTCCGGAAGGCCTATAGGACAGGTTTCTCTGGGTGTTTCGAGTGAAAGTTCCGTATAAGTCTAGGCGCATGAATATCAGAGGTATCTAGCCAGGTGTTGTCTTGGGGTCCATAGTTCTTCCATCTTATGAGATACTGGAGTCTTCCTCTATGGATGCGAGAATCCAAAATTTCCTTGATCTCATACTCTTCTCCGCCTTCAACTTGTATTGGAGGTGGAGGCAAGATGGTAGGCCTTATTCCTTGGTTAGGAACATGGGGCTTCAGTAGCGACACATGGAAGATGGGATGGATCTTGAGATCTGCTGGTAGGGTGAGCTGTACTGCAGCTTTTCCGATAAGTTTTTTAATTGGGAAGGGTCCCAAAAATAAAGGTCCAAGCTTCTTGCTAGGGATTTTTAATCTTAAGTTCTTTGTTGATAGCCAAACAAGGTCCCCAATAGCATACTGAGGAGAAGGTCTTCTACGAAGGTAGTACTTTTTTTTGTTGACTGTGATCGTGTGATATAGTGGTATTGAGTAAACCCAAAGAGTCTTTTATTTGGGTAAGGTAATCCGAGGCTACTGGGTTACTCGATGGCAGGATGCGTGGTGGAAGAAGAGTGGGATGAAACCCATAGTTCAAGTAGAACGGACTTTGCTTCGTAGTACTGTGGGTTGCGTTGTTGTAAGCAAATTCTGCTAGAGGAAGTAGATCCACCCAATCATCCTGCAAGTATGATGTGTAGCAACGTAGATATTGCTCAATGCACTGGTTGACTCTTTCAGTCTGTCCGTTGGTCTGAGGATGGTAGGGAGAAGTGAGCTTTCGCTCAATGCGTAAAATTTGACAAAGTGCTTGCCAAAATTTAGAGATGAATTGTGAACCACGGTCGGACAAAAGAGTTTTGGGAATTCCATGCAACTTAAACACATGTTTCATCAGTAGTTCCGCTGTTTGTTTAGATGAAGGTAGTCTACGGATAGCAATGAAATGTGCCATCTTTGTCAAGTGGTCCACTGACACTAGGATGGTATTAAATCCTTTAGAGGGTGGTAGTTCTACTATGAAATCTAAGGACACAACTTCCCATGGAACCTGGGGTATTGGTAGACTACAAAGTAGTCCAGATGGTTTTGTAGTGTCAATTTTGGACCTTGCACAGATGTCACATGAAGAAACAAATTTTTGTACAGACGTCTTCATATCAGGCCACCAAAACTGCCTGGTGAGCAAATTAAAGGTTTTCGTTATACCCATATGTCCTGCCATGGGCACATCATGCGATAACTCCAAGATCTTGGTGCGCATAGTAGGGGGTATGTAGAGTTTGTCATTGTAATAGAGGAAGCCTTATGCATCAGTACTTAGTTGTGGTGGAGGTGAATCCATTCTTATACTGTGCAAAATCTCTTCCTTCAAGGAACGGACAACACCAATAATGCGTTCATAGGGTATTATGGGAATGGAAGGGATTTCGGCGCAGTTATCTTCGGTTAATCGTGATAGCGCATCCGCTTTTTTATTTTTGTCTGCAGGCATGTAGGTCACTAGGAAATTAAATCTTAAAAAGAATAATGACCATCGTACCTGCCGGTGAGAGAGAGTCTTGTTAGTCTGGAGGTATTGAAGGTTTTTATGATCTGTATATATGAGTATTGGTAACTGGGTACCTTCGAGCAGATGTCGCCAATTCTCCAGTGCCAGTTTTATGGCAAGCAACTCCTTTTCACCCACTGGGTAATTCACCTCTGGGCTGCTTAGTGATTTTGAAAAGAAAGCAACTGGGTGGAGTGATGAAGTGTTTGTTGGTCGTTGGGAGAGAACTGCTCCTACTGCCATATTTGACGCATCTACCTCTAGAATATATTGGAGGGATGGGTCTGGGTGGCGTAGTATGGGAGCAGAAGTAAAGCTTGATTTTAACAAGCAGAAAGCTTGATTTGCTTCTTCTGACCATTTGAATGTTTTTTTTATACTTGTCAGTTGTGTGAGAGGTCTCACAATAGCGGAAAAGTTCTTGATGAACTTCCTATAGAAGTTCGAGAATCCAAGGAATCGCTGTAGGGCCTTACGAGTTGTTGGTATAGGCCAGTCTAGAATACAGGATATCTTACTCATATCCATCTTAATTCCAGTTTTGGATATGAAGTATCCTAGAAATAATATTTCTTCTTTATGAAATAGACATTTTTTTAATTTCACATATAGTCTGTGTGAGAGCAGTCTGGACGACACAAGTCTTACATGTTTTATGTGTTCAGGCATAGATCGAGAATAAATAAGTATATCGTCTAGGTATACTACAACACAGACATCAAGTAAGTCTCTAAAGATGTCGTTTATGAATCTTTGGAAAGCTGCGGGAGCATTACATAGCCCGAATGGCATCACAAGGTATTCGAATAGTCCGTATCTGGTTCTGAATGCTGTTTTCCACTCATCCCCATCACGGATTCGGATTAGGTTGTATGCCCCTTTCAGGTCTAATTTGGTGAAATAAGTAGCCCCACGCACCTGTTCAATAAGTTCAGGGATGAGCGGCAAAGGATAGCGATCCTTTATCGTAATCGTGTTTAATTGCCTATAATCAATAATAGGCCTGAGACTGGAATCCTTATTGCGGACAAAGAAAAGTCCTGCAGCAGTGGAAGAAGTAGAGGGTCTAATGAACCCTTTTTTTCAAATTCTCATCCAAGTATTCCTTGAGATGAGAAAGTTCATCCTGTGAAAGGGGATAAACATGACCGAAAGGCAATTTGCTGTTAGGGAGTAGATCGATAGTGCAATCGTAATCCCTATGGGGAGGCAACACTTGAGCATTTTTCTCAAGGAACACTTCGGACAGATCCTGATAGCATAGTGGTGCAATTTCATCTGACACCACAGACAGAATCTTCCCATAAGATGGGAGGTTACACGTATTCTCACAATAGTGAGAAGGGAAAACCAAAGTCCGTTTATTCCAATCTATGATTGGTTGGTGTGTGTGTGTAACCAGGGATGTCCCAAAATAATAGAAAAATGGGGTGAGGATAGTATGTCAAAGGTGATGGTCTCCACATGTGATTCGTTGGTAGTGGCAAGGAGTGCCTGTGTCTGGTTGGTGATTGGACCAGAAGACAGTGGAATACAATTAATGAAACTAACAAAAACTGTTACGCTGAGCGCTCCGGGCCTCCTGCTGGCCTCGGAGCGCTCACAGCGTATGCCTCCAGGCAGCACTCCAGCGTCTCGGCGTGTGCGTCCCTGCTCTCTAGGGCGCGCGCGCGCCGGGACTCTTAGATTCAAAGGGCCAGTGCACCAGTGATTGGTGCCTGGCCTAAAGTGGTTATTAAGGGTTAAGGTTTGTGAGAGGTAGTGCTGACTTAATTAGGCTTCACCTGTGCATTACCCATAAATACCTTCTCCTCCCACAGCTTCCTGCCGGATCTTTGTGCCTTGTGCCTTTGAGAAAGCGTTCCCTGCTGTGTTTGTTTGCTTTGCCTGTTGCCGAACCCGTTGCTACCGACTACTCGCCTTTGAACCTTTGCCGCCTGCCCTGACCTCTGCTACGTCCGACTACGCTCTTGCCTACTCCCTGTGTACCACGCCATATCAGCTGCCAGAGGGGTCGAGTTGTTACTAGGGGACACGACCTGGTAGTTACCGCCGCAGCAAATCCATCCCGCCTTGCGGCGGGCTCTGGTGAAGACCAGTAACTGCTTAGAACCGGTCCTCTAGTACAACCCGTGCCATCGCCTCTCTGGTCCAGAGGATCCACTACCAGTCCTGCCGCTTCGTGACAGTAAGATCCGGCCATGGATCCCGCTGATGTTCCCCTGCCAAGCCTAGCGGATCTCACCACCATTGTGGCCCAGCAGGGTCAACAGCTGGCCCAGTTGACCGCTATGTTGCAGCAGCTCCTGCCTTCTCAGCAACAGCCAGCACCTCCGCCTGCAGTTGCCACCGGTTCCAGAATCCGTTTGTCCCTACCAGACAAATATGACGGAGATCCAAAGCAGTGCCGTGGGTTCCTGTCGCAGTGCTCTCTCCACCTCGAGCTACTGTCCGACCAGTTTCCTTCTGAGCGAGCCAAGGTAGCCTTTATTCTCAGTTTACTGTCCGGGAAGGCCCTGGCCTGGGCTACACCACTATGGGACCGCGCAGATCCTGCCACCACTTCCGTCCAGAGCTTCTGCCTAGAGTTCCGGAATGTTTTTGAGGAGCCTGCCCGGGTTACCTCCGCAGAGACTGCCTAACTAAACTTGACCCAAGGAGATTCTTCCGTGGGTGACTATGCCATTCAGTTCCGCACCCTGGCCTCTGAGCTGAACTGGAACAATGAAGCCCTTTGCGCCACCTTCAAGAAGGGACTTAACAGCGAGATAAAGGACGTCCTGGCTGCACGTGAGCTTCCTTCCACTCTTAGTGACCTCATCTTGCTGGCCACTAGGATAGACAAGCGTTTCGCCGAAAGACAAGAGGAACTCCTCCTTGAAAAGGAAAAAGCTCGTCCTAGACGTTACCCTCGTCTGGCTCCCGTTTTTCTGCGTCCACCTCAACCCGCTACTGGGCCTCCCGCCATGGAGGCCATGCAGGTGGATCGGTCACCCCTGACTCCGCAAGAACGAAGCCGCCGCAGAGACGAGAACCTGTGTCTGTACTGTGCCAGTACTGAGCACTTCCTTAGAGATTGTCCTCTCCGTCCACCGCGTTCGGGAAACGCTCGCACCTAGTAAACGTGGGAGAGGCGTTGCTAGGTGTGGATTCTTCCTCTCCACGTCTCATCATACCTGTGCAGTTGATCATCTCTTCCAAGTCCTTTTTCTCCGCAACCGCCTTCTTGGATCCCGGTTCAGCAGGCAACTTCATTCACGCCTCCTTGGTTGACAAGTACCGTATTCCAGTAATCCGTCTACCCAAGCCGTTTTTCAACTCTACTGTTAACGGTGAGAGACTCTCTGCCACCGTGCAGTTCCGTACCCAGCCTCTGCAGATGGACATCTGAATATTTCATACCGAGACTTTAGAGTTCTTTGTCCTTCCCTTCTGTTCCTCCGAACTCCTCCTGGGTCTGCCGTGGCTTCAACGTCATAGTCCTGTCCTGAATTGGTCCACCGGTGAGATCCTGCGTTGGGGTTCCTCCTGTTCTGACCGCTGTCTCAAGCCTGCTCTGGTCAAACAGGACCCGCAAGTTTCTCCGCCTCCAGGGCTGCCCAAGCCATACCATTCCTTTGCAGATGTCTTCTGCAAGAAACAAGCTGAGGTTCTTCCTCCTCACCGACCCTATGATTGCCCGATCGACCTGATACCCGGTTCTACTCCACCTCGGGGCAGAATTTATCCTCTCTCACCTCCTGAGACTCTTGCCATGTCTGACTATATACGTGAGAACATACAGAAAGGATTCATAAGAAAATCTTCTTCTCCTGCTGGGGCCGGTTTTTTCTTCATGACAAAAAAAGACGGCTCCCTCCGCCCCTGCATTGACTACAGAGGTCTTAATAAAATTACCATCAAGAACCGTTACCCTCTGCCTTTAATCTCTGAGTTATTTGATCGTCTCCGAGGGGCAAAGATCTTCACTAAATTGGACCTTCGGGGGGCCTATAATCTGATCCGTATCCGTGAGGGAGACGAATGGAAGACCGCCTTTAACACAAGGGACGGCCATTTTGATTATTTGGTGATGCCCTTCGGCCTCTGCAACGCACCTGCTGTCTTCCAGGAATTTGTCAATGATATTTTCAGGGACTTACTTTACACCTGCGTGGTCGTATACCTGGATGATATCCTCATCTTCTCCTCCAATTTGGACCAACACCGAGCCCATGTGCGACAAGTCCTTACTCGTCTTAGGAGGAATCGCCTGTACGCTAAACTTGAAAAATGTATTTTTGAACGGACCTCCCTGCCTTTCCTGGGATACATTATCTCAGCCCAAGGACTTCAAATGGACCCAGCCAAGCTCTCTGCGGTTCTGGATTGGCCACGTCCCTCTGGTCTCCGAGCCATACAAAGATTTCTGGGCTTTGCGAACTACTACAGGCAATTCATCCCTCACTATTCCACTCTGGTAGCTCCTATCGTGGCTCTCACAAGAAAAGGAGCTAACCCCAAATCCTGGCCTTCCCAAGCCGAGGAAGCCTTCCAGTCCCTGAAATCCGCCTTTGCCTCTGCACCCGTTCTCTCTAGACCAGATTCCACCAAACCTTTCTCTCTTGAAGTGGATGCCTCCTCGGTGGGAGCCGGAGCTGTCCTCACCCAGAAGTCCTCCAGGGGCAAGACTTCAACTTGTGGCTTCTTTTCAAAGACATTCTCTCCCGCAGAGAGAAATTACTCCATTGGGGACAGAGAACTACTTGCTATTAAATTGGCACTGGAGGAATGGAGACATTTACTCGAGGGCGCCACACATCCTGTGTACATCTTCACAGACCACAAGAACCTGGCTTATCTCCAGTCTGCTCAGAGACTAAATCCCCGTCAGGCCCGTTGGTCTCTGTTCTTCGCCCGCTTTAATTTTGAGATCCATTTCCGTCCGGCTTGTAAGAACATTAGGGCAGATGCTCTGTCTCGCTCCTCTGATGTGGTGGGCGACGAGTTAACACCTCAATATATTATCCCTCCAGAACGCCTTATTACAGTCGCTCCCGTGGACCTGCACCTTCTTCCTCCTGGCAAATCCTACGTACCTCCACGTCAGCGGTTGCGAATTCTCAAGTGGGGCCACGCCTCCCATTTTGCCGGTCATCCGGGGGTGCTAAAATCTCTCCAACTAATCTCCCAAAGGTACTGGTGGCCTTCTTTGGAGAAAGATGTCTCGGACTTCATCCAGGCCTGTATGATTTGCGCCCGGGATAAAGCGCCTCGCCAGAAACCAACGGGTCTCCTCTTGCCTTTACCTGTTCCTGAAGTTCCCTGGTCTCACATCGCTATGGACTTTATTACAGATCTTCCCTCCTCCCATGGCAAGTCCGTTATTTGGGTCGTGGTGGATCGCTTCTCCAAGATGGCTCACTTTGTACCCCTGCCCGGTCTACCCTCTGCACCCATGTTGGCCAAACAATTTTTCCAGCACATCTTCCGTCTCCATGGCCTTCCCAAACATATTGTCTCGGATCGTGGGGTACAATTCGTCTCCAAATTCTGGAGGGCTCTATGTGCTCAGCTCGGGATCAAATTGGAGTTCTCTTCTTCTTACCATCCTCAGTCTAACGGCCAAGTAGAACGGGTGAACCAAATTTTGGGTGACTATCTGCGTCACTTTGTGTCCTCACGCCATGACGACTGGGCTGATCTACTTCCCTGGGCGGAGTTCTCCTACAACTACAAACAATCCTCTGCTTCTAACAAGTCTCCTTTCTTTGTAGTTTTTGGCCGTCATCCTCTTCCACCTCTGCCACAGTCTCCCACTCCTTCTTCTGTACCTGCCGTTGACAGTCTTGTACAGGACTTTTCCTCCATCTGGCGAGAAACCCACGCTGCTCTCCTCAAGGCTTCCGCCCGTATGAAGGTTCAAGCTGATAAGAGACGCAGATCTCCTCCGGAATTTCGCCCGGGTGACAAGGTGTGGCTCTCCTCTAGGTACATCCGATTTAGGGTCCCAAGTTACAAGTTGGGCCCTCGTTTCTTGGGACCCTATAAAATCAAGAGTCGTATCAATCAAGTTTCTTATCAGCTCCATCTTCCTCCCTCCCTCCGAATCCATAACTCCTTCCATGTTTCCCTTCTTAAACCTGCTGTCTTTAACCGTTTTTCTCCCAAGCTTGTTTCTCCCACCCCTGTCGCCGGTACCTCCGATATATTCTCTGTCAAGGAGATCTTGGCGACCAAGATCTCCCGGGGGAAAAAATTTTTTTTGGTCGACTGGGAGGGCTGCGGTCCTGAGGAGAGGTCATGGGAGCCGGAGGAGAACATCCTGGACCGCAGTCTCATCCTCAAGTTCCTCGGTACCAAAAGGAGAGGGAGACCAAAGGGGGGGGGGGGGTACTGTTACGCTGAGCGCTCCGGGCCTCCTGCTGGCCTCGGAGCGCTCACAGCGTATGCCTCCAGGCAGCACTCCAGCGTCTCGGCGTGTGCGTCCCTGCTCTCTAGGGCGCGCGCGCGCCGGGACTCTTAGATTCAAAGGGCCAGTGCACCAGTGATTGGTGCCTGGCCTAAAGTGGTTATTAAGGGTTAAGGTTTGTGAGAGGTAGTGCTGACTTAATTAGGCTTCACCTGTGCATTACCCATAAATACCTTCTCCTCCCACAGCTTCCTGCCGGATCTTTGTGCCTTGTGCCTTTGAGAAAGCGTTCCCTGCTGTGTTTGTTTGCTTTGCCTGTTGCCGAACCCGTTGCTACCGACTACTCGCCTTTGAACCTTTGCCGCCTGCCCTGACCTCTGCTACGTCCGACTACGCTCTTGCCTACTTCCTGTGTACCACGCCCTATCAGCTGCCAGAGGGGTCGAGTTGTTACTAGGGGACACGACCTGGTAGTTACCGCCGCAGCAAATCCATCCCGCCTTGCGGCGGGCTCTGGTGAAGACCAGTAACTGCTTAGAACCGGTCCTCTAGTACAACCCGTGCCATCGCCTCTCTGGTCCAGAGGATCCACTACCAGTCCTGCCGGTTCGTGACAGAAACAGGCTTAGATTTTGAAATAATAGGTATTTTATTTAAGGTAACAAAGCGTGTATCAATATAGTTTCCACAAGATCCAGTGTCGACCATAGCCTTGGTGGTGATCCTAGTTTGGTCCCACTGTAATATTAAATGAACAAAAAGATAGGGGTTAGAAAAGGAAGCCGTTAATCCTCCCAGCAAGACATGTGAACACTCACCCTCTTTTTTGCGGAAAAGGGGACAGGTGCTTATCAAATGATCCGAGGATGCGCAGTACATGCAGAGATTTCTGGATGTTCTTCTAGCTCGTTCAGTAGTCGTTAAAGGTGGGCGTATGGTTCCTACATCCATGGGAGTAGGGTCAACGGCCGAAATCTGAGAAGGACTAGACAATGGCATTCCCATCTTTTCAGCCCTTCTTTCTCGCAGTCGTCTGTCGATGTTGATACTAAGTTGTATCAAGGCCTCCAAGGTGCCAGGTAAATCCGCTCGGGCGAGCTCGTCTTTAACAGCTTCCGATAACCTGAGTCTGAATTGAGTTCGCAAAGATGTGTCATTCCACCCTGAATCAAGGGTCCATCTTTTGAACTCAGATACAAAGTCTTCTACAGGTCTCCTTCCTTGTTTTAAGGCCCTCAACTGAATATCAGCAGTACTCTGCCTATTGGGGTCATCGTATAAACTAGCGAGTTCCGCTAGGAATAAGGAATAGGTGTTGAGAATCTGATCATTATTCTCAAAGAGAGAGTCTGCCCAGGCCCGTGGATCACCCGTCAAGTATGAAATAACGGTACAGACTTTTATTTGATCAGTGGGGTATGTACGAGGTCTTAACAAAAAAAGCAATTGACATGCGTTTTTGAATTCACGAAATTTTTTCCGATCAACACTAGAGGAGGGTTTATTTTAGGTTCAGGAGGCTGAACAGCAGTAAGCAGTAAGCCGTGAGAGCTGGGTTACCTGCTGTGTCAGAGTCTGATTCTTTTCTTGTACGTCAGTCAGAGCAAGTATTAACGCTTTTACTTGTTGTGTTAATTGTGTCACTTGAGTGGGTAATTCTGCTGAATCCATTTTTAAGGTTCGTTCAATCTGTAACGCTCCTGCATTTTTATTATAGGCTGGATTTGCAGCTGCAAAATCTCCACTCAGTAGTCATGTAGAGATGTGTTGAATACCAGATCCAACTCTCCAGGACTCATCACCGTGGGCCTGTCAGCTTCAACATACAGATATATACACACTCAATGAGATGTTCCTGGAGTGATAGGATGTATATGATAGTATGAAGGTGATGTGCTGAAGGGACAGGTGTGAACAGTGACAAGGATGGTAATCACTTGATAGGTTTTGTATAGGAGAGTTCAAGATGGTATTTAGGAATGCAGATAGGTTAGTATCGAGTATGCTAACAGGTGGTGAGGACAGCAGATGACAAATACAGGATAGACTAACCCAGTGCAAGGATAGATAGTAGTAGACAGGAGAGCTAGCAATCTATGCAGCAGTGCAGATGATAGATGGTAGTAGGCTCAAGAGCTAGCAATCTATGTAACAGTGCAGATGATAGGATAGTATGGATAGGTAGTAACAGTCCTTAATGTGCATAGGTAGATAGTGCAATAAGGTTATGGAGGGTTCCCCTGCGGGGTACTTATCACTTGTAATGTTAGTAGTTTTGAGAGGTCCAGTAGATAAGGAATGATCCGGTAGCGAGATACAGGGATCAGTAGCGAGGTTCCGGTCTGCTCCAGGTAAAGGGAATAGCTGGAGGTTCCGATCGAGAGACAGGCTTGAAAGCATGTGGATAACAAGGCAGGTTGGATGAACAATGTGAGTGAGACCGCCGGCGGTTGAAATAGCCGCTCTGCAGCGCTCAGCAGTGACATCATCGTTCTTAAAGGTATATGCGTACCACCTGAAGAGAAAGGTGGGACGCATTACAGAGAAAGTGGTGATTAAGGGTACCGGAGGTACCAGAATCTTACAGGAGGATGATGAGGTCCTCAACCCCACATGGAATGAACGTCATGCAGGTGACCTGTGTAGTTTGGAGGTAGATGGGGTGGTCGCACAGAGCCACCAGCACAGCAGAAGAGGGAGCAGGGTGCCTGCTACTGCCCAACGCAGCAAGGGACGGAGCACACCAAAGCCAGCTCCAAGGAGTTCCCTAGCGTGGCAGTTCTTCAGACAATGTGCTGATGACAAGACACGAGTGGTTTGCACGCTGTGCAATCAGAGCTTGAAGTGAGGCATAAACATTCTCAACCTGAGCACAACCTGCATGACCAGGCATCTAAGTGCAAAGCATGAGCTGCAGTGGAGTAGACACCTCAAAAACCAAGAAAGGTCTCTGGCACCTCCTGCTTCCTCTTCTGCTGCAGTCTCGGCCTCTTCATCCACCTCTGTAGTGACAATGGCACCTGCCACCCCGCAAACAGAGGATCTGCCAGCAACACCACCACCTGGGTCACCAACCATCTCCACAATGTCCCATGGAAGCGTTCAGCTCTCTATCTCCCAAACACTGGAGCGGAAGAAGAAGTACCCCCCCTACCCACCCGCGATCCCTGGCCCTGAATGCCAGCATTTCAAAATTCCTGTCATTCCAGCTGGTGGAGAGTTTTAAAAGCCTTATGGCGGTGGCTGTCCCACAGTATGTCGTGCCCAGCCGCCATCCCTTCCCTGCACAACCAAGGGGGGACAAAATTGGGTGTGCACTGCGCAATGCCATCTGTGGCAAGGTCCACCTAACTACAGATACGTGGACCAGTAAGCATGGTCAAGGACGTTATATCTCCCTAACAGCACACTTGGTAAGTGCAGTGGCGGCCTGAGCCGGATAGCAGTTTGGCACATGTCCTTCCACCACAGAGGATTGCAGGGCGCTTCAGTTTGCCTCCTGTTGCTAACTCCTCCTACTCTGCTTCCTCATCATCTACCGCCTCCTCATCCAGTCAGCGTAACACCTTCACCACCAACTTCAGCACAGCCAGGGGTAAACGACAGCAGGCAGTTTTAAAACTTGCCTGTTTGGGGGAAAAAACCCACACCGCGCAGGAGTTGTGGAGGGGCATTGAATAACAGACCGATGAGTGGATGGGGCCAGTGAGCCTCAAGCCCGGCCTGGTGGTGTGCGATAATGGGCAAAATCTCGTAGCAGCTCTGGGCCTAGCCGGTTTGACACACATCCCTTGCCTGGCGCATGTGCTGAATTTGGTGGTGCAGAGGTTCCTTAGAAACTAATAATAGTAGAGAGCTGACCAGCGCTATGGAGTAACTAATACAAATATGTGTAAATATACAGGTGTTAGCTGCCACAAACCTACCCCTGGAAAACAGGGGTACAAATGTTTAAAGGAAAGGGAGTCTGTATAAGGCGCTACCTGTTTGAGCAGACTTTAATATTAAATATATTAAATATTTAGAAAATAGTTCCGCACGTCATACGTCACTTCCGGTTTAGCAGGTTGGAGCCGTGGAACGCGGAAGCATCCCGGCGTCCTGATACTGAAGTGATCGGTCCGAAGTGTGAGTCTTTATTTGCTTGGCTCTCTACTATAATCATATACTACGCCATTGGGGTCTTTTATCATCTGTTTGAGCATCCTAGATATTGGACATCAGAGGGAGGATTACCCCCCAGCCTGGCTCATAGCAGTCTGAAGGAACCCCGAACCAATCATCTCTCATTCTGTGGTGGATTACATTAATTTGGCCCAGAAGTTAAAAGAAAAACAGGGTGAGTGCGATACCTAGTGGGCATCACTGGTATAGGCACCTCACTCATTTCTACTTATTTTTAAATCACTTGTCAGACACTGAGATTTTATACGACAATAGGTGGTTTATGCTTTTATCTATTTATTCAAATATATTATCACTGACACTGGCAAAACGCCAGTTTCTTCAGCGCTTTCACTGGCATTTTGCCAGTGAAACGCGTCAGCGTTGGCGTCATTTGCCCATAGTTGATGGATCCGGTTCCTCCGTAACCTCTGGACAACTGCACGACGGCTTCCTCGCTGTTCCCCCGCCTCCAACTCTCCATGCCGGATGTGATGTCTGGCCGTGTCCGACGGGCCTGAACGTCTAACCAGGAAGTTCGCAGAGTAAGCGCGGAAGGAGAACGCCGTGTGAGGAACGCCATTACCGGCACGTCTGGCGATATCCATACGGAGGTACGGACACTTCAGGAACCCTACCATGGCATGTACTGCTGGTACTTACATGGTAAACCAGAAGACTTGCTCTTCATCTCTTTCTTCACCTGTATTTATCATTTATGGCCCTAACTGGAATCTGTAATTGAATTGAAGGCTGACATTCCTTGTCCTATTCCTTTTGTCATTCAATATCCTTACTTTACATAAGGCCTAGTACAGCATCAGTCATCTCTCAATTGGGATATCGGACTGTGGTCCCATTACAGCCTCACGTCCTTTGCCATTTTTGGAACCCTTTGGGATATTTCCACTCGAATTGTGCAATCTAGCCACTATTTATTTGCAATCTGGGACAGTGCAATACTCTACCGGCTTTAGCCATCACCGGTTCTAGCATTAACTTTTCCCCAATTGGGATATCTGACCTTTATACCATTTGAAATCTTGCTGGTATATCTGGATTACTTAGCCACTGACTAGTGGCAATTTGGGACAGTGCATTATTCAGCCATTCTAGCCAGTACAGGTGTTTCCGTGTATTCATACTAGCTAATTGTAGCAATCCTGGTTCATGGTGATCCATTACAATTGCTTGTTTATAACTGTTTTTAATATACATTGTTGTGCCACATCTATTCACATGCTTTTCACGGCATAAGTGCCTAATAAAGTTTTTCGCATAATTTTTGCAGCCTGCCTCGTGGGTGCCCTTAGTTGATCTCTTTCATGGTGAAGGATTCTCCATCTTTCACCAGCTTTTCCTATAGTCTCAGTATTTGATCAACGGTCACCCTGTTTGGGACTCAACATTCTCTATGCCATTCCTCATTTATGCAACCATCTAGGGCTATATATGGGAACACACTCCTGCTTTTTTCATTCTTTTGGGGTGTACCCTAATTTAAAAAAAAAGAAAATTAAAAACCAAAACCAGTGTTGGCTACCTTGTCCTCCTCCTTCACTGCCGCCGCTTCCACCTACACCGCCACATCCACCGCCACCTCAACCTCCTACTCCATATGGACCTCGTCCTCCTACATCAAGATTATTATTTTTTATTTTTATGTATTTTATGTTATTTTAAGTTATTTCCCTATCCATATTTGTTTGCAGAGCACTTGCCATGCTCTTAACAACATTTTGCTGCCATTTGCAGCCATCTAGCCCTTTCCATTACTTTTTTAGAGCCATTTTAGTGCTCAAAAGTTCGGGTCCCCATTGACTTCAATGGGGTTCGGGTTCGGGGTCAAGTTTGGGTTAAGTTCGGGTCCCAAACTCAAACTTTTTTGCAAAGTTTGGCCGAACCCAAACATCCAGGTGTCCGCTCAACTCTATTAGTGAATCATATACACAAAAAGATTACAAAGTCTGGTTAAAGTTTAAGAGTCTGATATAGCTTACCAACAACACATCCAAAATCCAGTTAGCAGACACAGCAATGCGGCATGCAATAAAAAGGGGATCCACTCCAGAGATAAAACAATAATTCTCCCACTCTACAAGGTCGCCCACATCTGGAGTATGCCGTCCAGTTCTGGGCACCAGTCCTCGGGAAGGATGTGCTGGAACTGGAGAGAGTCCAGAGAAGGAAAACAAAGCTAATAAAGGGACTGGAGGATCTCAGCTATAGGGAAAAACTACAAGCATTGAACTTTTTCTCTCTGGAGAGAAGACGCTTGAGAGGGGATATTATATCAATGTACAAACACCGTACTGGTGACCCTAGCATAGGGAAAAAATGATTTAGTGAAGGGAAATTTAAAAATACACACGGCCATTCACTAAAGTTGGAAGAAAAGCGGTTTAACCTAAACTGCGTAGAGGGTTCTTTACTCTCAGACCCTGGAGGTAGATACATATTCCTGAAAGGAACTATGAATGGTAAGCCTGTTACTTTGGCAAATGTTTACTTACCAAATAAAGCAAATATCACATTCTGTCAGCATAGATTTGATGAGCTCAAAGGATTTTCCAATGGATACATACTTCTAGGAGGGGATTTTAAAATCTCTCTAAACCCCATTCAGGATACTTTGTCGGGTAAAACTTGTATCGTCTACAAAATCCTTAAAGTGAAATTACTGCTAAAATCTATAACATTGATTGTCACATGGAAAACATTACACCCAACAGGAAAATATTTTACCTTCTATTTTGCACCACACAAATGTAACACCAGAACAGATTACCTTTTCATTACCCAAAGAGATCTACCTGATCTAGAGAGAGTAGAAATAGGAATAGTCTCCCTCTCAGACCATGCACAGATCTCAATTTAATTCCCACAGAAACCACTCACAAACATTTAGTTGGAGACTAAATGCCTGACTTTTAATTGACCCTCTAATCCAATCCCAAATTCGAAGTTCACTTTTGAACTACTTTCGAACAAATAACACACCAGACGTCGCACCTTTCACAATATGGGAAGCCCACAAAAAAGTGTGATACACTGGGAGTTTATTAAATGGGGAGCAAAGAAAAAATTGCAAACTTTTTGACCAAAATATCAAACCTAGAAACACAACATAAACAATCGCTAGCACGGAAAACGGAACAAGACCTAATTAACATCAGGAAAGCCCTACAACAACTAATAGACTCTAAAATTAAAAGATCACGGTTTCTCAAAAAAATCAATATATTATGAAGATGGAGGCAAAGGAGGCAAATACCTTGCAAAAGCACTAAAAGAGACCAAAATAGCCGGTGATATTCACTGCATTCACAATAAAGAAGGAAAACCAACTCATGACTCAAATACAATAGCAGAACTTTTTCCTAATTATTACACTAATCTCTACATCATAACTCAGAACATACCAACAAACCTAACCGGAGAGCAAATAATAAAAAATTACTTAACTGATAGAAACTTAATCTCTCTCTCCAGAAGAAGTCACAGCCGCTACTAAAGACCTAAAAACTGGAAAAAGCCCTGGCCCCAGTGGCGTACCATTGGGGGGTGCGGGCCGCCCCAGGTGCCACACACTGGGGTGGTGTCAAGCTGGTACTGGCGCTGCTCATCTCCTTATGTGAAGGCAGCTGCTCCCTCCGTCCTCGGTTTGTGCTGCGAGAAGGTGAATGCCGGAGGATTGAGCAGCCTCATGTGTGTGACTGGATAGGAGGAGCGGTGGGGCGGCTGCATATAGAGGAATTGATCTCTCCATATTCCTCCTACAGCTGCTGAATGCCTGATTCTCCTCTCCCTCCTGCAGGCATTCGGCGGTTGCAGGAGGAATATGGAAAGATCAATTCCTCTATATGCAGCCGCCCCACCGCTCCTCCTATACAACTTCTTTTTTCTTTTATTGGCCCCCCACTGCTGTCCAGCCCCCCCAGTGCTCTTCAGCCCACTCCCTCTCCAGCCCTCCCCCAGTGCTCTTCAGCCCGCCCCCTCTCCAGTCCCCCGTGATCTCCAGCCCCCCCAGTGCTCTCCAGCTCTCTGGCCCCCCCCCCTCAGTAATCTCCAGTCCCCCCCAGTGCTCTTTGGCTCCCCAGCGATCCTTGGCTCCCCCAGTGCTCTCTGCCCCCCTCCACTCCGTGCTCTCCACCCCCGCGCTCTCCAACCCCCTACAATGCTTTCCAGACCTCCCCAGTCCCCCCTAATGCTCTCCAGCCCCCCCCCCGCCCTTCAGCTCCTCCAGTGCTCTCTGCTTCCCCTGTGCTCTCCTGCCCCCATAGTGCTCTTCTATCATGTCCACAGTCTCTGACCATTTCTTGTATCATGTCCACAGTCTCTGACCATCTCTTGTATCATGTCTACAGTCTCTGACTATCTCTTGTATAATGTCCGCAGTCTCTGACCATCTCTTTTATCATGTCTGCAGTCTCTGACCTTCTCCTGTAGCATGTCTCCAATCTCTTACTCAAAATTATACACATTGCTAATAGTATTAGCTATCTGTTTATGCTGAAGGTAGGACTGTGCAGGGGAGGCAGAGAGTGTAAAAGGGGGCACTGTGATTAGAGATACGGGGCAGACTGCAAGAGGCACTGTGATGGAGGGCTGTGAAATTTGTGCAATAAATATTCTTGAAAACATTACAAATTTTGGTGGGTGATTTTACATTTTAAAGTTTGGGGGGGATGCCAGATATAGGATCCACCCCGGTGCCAAATGCTCTAGGTACACCACTGCCTGGCCCTGATGGTATTATATCACAATACTATAAAATGTTTGAACCTGTATTAACTAAACCATTAACAAAATGCACTTAATTCCATTAATAAGGATCACAACTCTTCATAGAGAATTTCTATTAGCACAAGTAATTATAATACCAAAACCTGACAAACATCCTGCTGAATGTACAAACTCTAGACCAATCTCCTTACTAAATATTGACTTAAAACTCCTCGCCAAAATACTACCAAAATACTATCCAACAGAATTAGGCCTTTTCTCAGAAGACTATTAAAGCGGAGTTCTGGCCTCAAAATCGACAAAATTGATTTTGGGCCATTCGCTTGGCCTAGGTCACCTGAAAAACAAATGGATAATTAAGATTTTTTTTTGTTTACTTACCTTGTTATTGAAGAAAATATACTCACCTTTCCTCCATTTCCTCCCTCTGCGGCCGCGGCCCGCACCGTCACTTCCTCCTTGCATTGATTCCTGGGAGCTGAACGTCATCGCTCCCAGGAATCAATGCGCCTGCACCGGCCCTGTTCGTCAGTTCCGCTGCGGGCGCATCATTCCCTGCTAAACAGCTTCTGGGCATGCCCAGAAGCTGTGGAGGGATGACGTGCCCGCACCGGAAGTGACGAATGGAGCTGGTGCAGGCGCATTCTGGGAGAAGAGGACACGCAAGAGGACGCAGACGAGGACGCGCTGGCTTCAGCTGCCCACATCCGAGATGGCAGCACTAGAGAAGAAATTTTCAAGGTAAGTATTTCTTCTAAAATGTAAGTGCGACCCGGGACAGTTCAGAGGCTATCCATTGTGGAATGTACTAGCCCTGACTGTCCCGGGGGTATTTTTATCTAAATTTCACCCCCGAGGCCGGAACTCCGCTTTAAGCTAGGAGCTGGTAGGATTTATGCCAGGTTGCGAGACAAGAGATAATATACTTAAGACCCTCAACCAGATTCACAGGTTACACAAAAAAAAAAATCAAGGCCTTCTGCAGTCAACTGATGCAGAAAAGGCCTTCGACAGGGTAGTTTGGGACTATATGTTCTCTTCCTGCAAACACATTGACCTTGGCAAAAAGATGATGTCACGAATAACATCCTTATACAACAACCCACACACAAAAATTAAAGTCTATCACATCTATTTAGATTTGATAAAAATTCAAAATGGAACAATATAAGGCTGCCCCCTGTCCCCTTGCTATTCATGCTTGCATAGGAACCACTAATTAGGACCATAAACCAAGAAAAAGCGATTCATGTGTAGCACTGCCCCCATGAGGGCTGCTGGTTAGTGGGTGTTCCTCTGTACTCACCCAACCCTGAGAACTTTCCAACCCATCTGACACTTTAGGTTAAGACATGACAAGTATATTCTCCAAAGGACACACTAACACAATGAAAATACCGTTTGGATATTTTACTTGAATAGATAAACGGGTACAACTTGGTAATAGAAGAATGTATTAATCTCAGTCTATCAAACCCCACCAAACTCAGTGGAGTCTAACAGACTGACACAACATGAATATATAAGGCCAATAAGAAATATCAAACATTAATACAAACAAATAGAATGTCAGTAACTTCTAGGGATGAGCTTTGAGTTTGAGTCAAGGCTACGTTCGATTCGAACATCGATCGTTCGTCGAATTACGAACAAATGTGCTTCTTCGCGGGAAATTCGAGTTTTGCATATTGCACGCGTGCAGTGCATTATGTGATTTGCCAAAGCATGCACCCTGACCAAATGCTTTGGCCAATCAAATTATCTCTGCCATGATTGGACTAAAGACAGTAACCTTTGCGCTCAGTTGTGTTTTTTTCTATAGGGGTCACATAGCTGTGGGAATAGAGATCACTGCAGATATCAGCCACAGTAACCTTTTGCGCTCAGTTGTGATTTTTCCTATAGAGGTCACATAGCTGTGGGAATAGAGATCACTGCAGATATCAGCCACAGTAACCTTTGCGCTCAGTTGTGTTTTTTTCTATAGGGGTCACATAGCTGTGGGAATAAAGATCACTGCAGATATCAGCCACATTAGACAGATGCTGCACTCAGTTGTGTTTTTTTTTCTATAGGGATCATATAGCTGTGGGAATAGAGACCACTACAGATATCAGCCACAGTAACCTTTGCTCAGTTGTGAATTTATCTATGAGGGTCACATACCTGTGTGAATAGAGATCACTACAGATATCAGCCACAGTAACCTTTGCGCTCAGTTGTGTTTTTTTCTATAGGGGTCACATAGGTGTGGGAATAAAGATCACTGCAGATATCAGCCACGGTATCCTTTGCTCAGTTGTGGATTTATCTATAGGGATCACAGATCATCCATCTATAGGATTATAGATTACATCAGATATCAGTGAGAGTATTGATAATCGGTCAGTTGCGTACATCTATAACCACTACAGCTCATCTATAGGGCTATCAATTACATCATATTCGGTCATTGAGTATATATTGGTCAGTTGCGTATACCCTGTATTGTTCTGTATCAACATCATGTCTGAAAGGCCGACAAGGAGAGGTCGACACTCACAAGCCACGAAAAGAGGGCAATAGCCTCTGTGTCGATTGTGAAAAGTGGAGGTCACAATCGACATAGTGCATCCTCTGCAGGTGGGGCACGCCCGTCCTTTATTTCCGGTGCTGCCCGTGCTATTCATCCACAACATGTGGAAGAGTTGGTGGAGTGGATCAATAAGCCATCCTCAACCTCCTCTTCCTCTGACACCCACGTTCTCAGTAGTTTTCCTTCCACCGCAGCTGCCAAAGCGGCCCGTTTCACAGGCTCCTTCTCCACAGCTACTCCTTCAGTTGCCCCACCATCATGCACAAAGGAGTCACCTGAACTATTCGATCATAGTGTCAGTGACATGCTCCTGGAGGATGCGCAGAAATTTGAAAGCTGTGATGTTGTTTCCCAGGTTGATGAAGGGAATAACATGAGCCTAGAGAGAGGGGGTGGCAACGACAGAACAAGAGACCAGCAGTCATGTTGCCACAGCTGAAGCATATTGCCAAGTTTGCTCCAGTAACAAGGAGGGAAGGGATGATGAGGTCACTGACCGTACTTGGGTGCCTGACAGGATAGAGGAGGAGGGGGAGGATGAGGAGGATGCACAACTGCAACAAGGCAGGATGTGCTCCATGGGCCGGCCTAGCAGTAGCCAACCTATTGCGTCACAGCACAGAGCTCCACAGGTGCAGGGTGCTGCAAAATCCCCGCGGACTTAAAAAAGTTCATTAGTGTGGGCTTTTTTCAGCACCTGTGCAGTAGACCACAGCGTTGCTGTTTGCAGCATCTGTCTAAAGCTGATCAAGCGTGGCCAGAACACCAGCCGCTTGGGCACCACATGCTTAACAAGGCATATGACTTCCTGCTATGCAGTCCGTTGGCAACAGCACCTGAAAGAGGCACCAGATCAAAACACCTTGCTCCTCATCTGCGATATCTAACCCTACTATACCTCATGCCTTCTCAATACTAGCATTGAGAGGGATGATGGTATAGCAATGAGTGGCACAGATAGTTGCACCCAATCTGCTAACAGTACACCACCGCTTGAATTGAGCAGCAGGCAGATTTCACTACCCCAGTATTTGAACCATAGAAAGAAATACTGTCCCAGCCATCCACATGCTCAGCGTCTTAAGGCTAGCTTGGCCAAATTGCTAGCATTATAGTTGCTGTCTTTTCAGCTGGTAGACTCGGCTCCCTTTCACAAATTTGTGGAATGTGCTGCACCACAGTGGCAGGTCCCAAAAAGGCCTTACTTTTCACGTAAAGCCAATCCAGCTCTCTACCGTCATGTGGAAGGTAGTGTTTTGGCCTCGTTGGACAAAGCGGTCAGCAGGAAGGTGCACATTACTGCTGACATAGACAGGGACGTTCCATTTCTTTCATTGCGCACTGGGTAACTGCTGGCAGCTGGGAAGGATGCAGGACAGGATTCGTCTTGCGGCTTGTTTTGCCACCACACCTCCAAAAAGTTGGTGCTGGTTCTGCCACATCTGGCTACTCCACCACCACCACCTCCTCCTCCATGTCCTCTTCTGCGCAATTCTCCTCTGCAGCAGCAGTGCTCCCTAAGTGTTCAAGGGACTACGCAAGCAGTCAGGCGAAAAGATGCCATGCTGTGCTTCAACTGGTCTGTCTAGGGGATAGGAGTAACAAGGGCAGGCTGAGAGATGGTTGACGCCACGACAGTTTGAACCAGGAATGGTTGTATGCGATAATGGCACCAACCTTCTCTCCACCCTCCAACAGGGACACTTGACACATGTTCTTGTAATGTTCTGGTACCTTTGGGTACCCTAATTACTCTTTCATAAGTGTATGCGCCCCACCATTCTCTTTTGGTAAGGTGCGCATACACCTTTAAGACTGATGCTGTCATCACTGAGCGCCGGACTGGATGGCTATTTAGATCGCCGGCTCTCACTCACATGTGTTCGTTCAAACTGCTTTGTGCCTTGATGCTAACCTGTCTTGAAGCTCACATGCTTGCAAGCATACCTCGCTGTCGGAACCACGCTGCGCTGATCCCTGTATCCCGCTACCGGATCATCCGCTCTTGCCGAACCTCTCCTCTGCTACATTGCTATTAGTGATAAGTACCCCACAGGGGAAACCTCTATAACCTTTATACTAAAGCTTACACTATCTAGCTCTGCATACTAAGGACTATTACTACATCTGCATTATCTAAGATTGCTAGCTCTTGAGCCTACTACCATCTGTTCTTGCACTGGGTTGATCTCTCTTGTATGTCCACCTGCTACTCTGTCATCTACTACCATACATGATTGCTAAACCTATCTGCATCCCATCTGCTACTATCTTACTTTCAAGAACATTTCCTTTCAAGTGTCTGTCATCTACCATCTCTACCCAACCTGTCTCTTCAGCCTATCATCACTGTGTTACTATATACATAAGTCACTCTAGGAAACATCTTATTGAGTGTGTGTATTTACTTGCTGAATTGAGATCATCCACACATGATGAGGCATTGAGAGTTGGGAATGGTGTCTCAGCGTTTCTCTACATGACTACTGAAGTGGAATATTTCTGCAGCTGAAAATCCACATCATACGTAAAACGCAGGAGCGTTACAGTTCTATGCCTGGTACATGTTCTGAATCTGGTGATGCAGCGTTTCTTGAGCAGATACCCGGGCTTCCAAGATCTCCTGAGGCAGGCCAGGAAAGTCTGTGGCCATTTCCGCCATTCGTTCAATGCCAGTGCTCGCTTATCTCACATTCAACGGGAATTCAACCTGCCCACCAACCACCTCATTTATGACATGCCCACCAGGTGGAACTCAACGTTGACAATGCTGCAGCGGCTGCACATGCAGCAGAGGGCCATCAATGAGTGTGAGTATGGCGCAAGGACAGGGTCAGGGGAGCTTGGCTTTTTTATTGCCACGCCAGTGGCTTTTGATTAGGATTCATGCATCTTCCTGTCACCATTTGAGGAGTCCACTCGGATGGTGAGCCAGGACGATGCATGCATCAGTGACACTATCTCGCTAGTCTACCTGCTGGAGCACACATTGCATGGAATCATGGACAGGGCACTTGAGGCAGAACAGTGGTAGGAAGAGGAGGACTTCCTTTCCTCACAAGGCCCCCTTTATGCAGATATCATTCCTGCAGGGGCACCAAACACACAGGAGGATGAGGATTTCGGCAGCATGCATGTAGAGGATAGGATACAGCAGTCTTCAAGGGATGGTTTTGATTCCCCAGAAACCCCAGGAGTTGTACATGGTTGGGGAGAGGTTGCTCCTGCTGACAATGTCATCCTTAGTGACCCAGAGGACTCAGAAGCTCATGCCTCCTCCCAACTTATGTTGCATGGGCTCCCTGACTCTGCAAATCCTGCAAAAGGACCCGAGGATTCGTGCTATCAAGGAGAGGGATAATTACTGGTTGGCAACCCTTCTTGATCTATGTTACAAGGGTAAAGTTGCAAAGCTCATCCTGCCTTCGCAGAGGGAGCAGAGGATGAAACCTCTGGAGGAGGCCTTGAAAAAAAAATTGTGTACTGCCTTTCCAGACACTGGGAGGTCAACATTCTCCGGACGTGTTTCTGAGGCATCTTTCAGCCAAAGGAGGAGCGGTGGAGAAGGTGGCTGACTGACCGATGCCTTTAAACTGTTCTTATGTCCTCAGCAGCACCCAGGGCTGTTAGGTTTAAGCGACCATTGCCAGCGTCTCCATCATATGGTGCATGATTATCAAGGCGCAAGAGCAGACTTGGAGACCTTTCCAGCTGCCCATCCACTGGCTTGCTGGGTCTTGAGGATGGACCACTGGCCAGAACTTGCTCAATATGCAATGGAACTAATGGCCTGTCCTGCTTCCAGCGTGCTTTCTGAACGGACGTTCAGTGCCGCTGGAGGTTTTGTGATGGACAAAAGAGTGCTTCTCTCCACAGACTCTGTTGATCAGCTGACTTTCATCAAAATGAACCAGTCCTATATCAACAAGAGCTATCAGGCCCCTGATGCTGATGTAACAGATTGAATTTGCTAGGTCTGCCATCCCTTGAAGTATGTCACTTTTAACAGCAGGCCCTGTTCCTGTGCCCTGCTAACTGTAAGGGGTTATGGTGTTCAGGCACCACCTTCCACAAAGGCCCAATTTTTGGCACTTGTATAGCACATGCGATTTCAAATTTGCATGGCATTCTTACCAGCAGGTCCCATTCCTGCACCAAGCAAAAGTAACTGCGAGGCCTTGGTTATGGTGTTCAGGCACCACATACGGCAAAGGCCCAATTTTTGGCACTTGTATAGCACATGCAATTTCAAATTTGCATGGCATTCTTACCAGCAGGTGCCATTCCTGCACCAAGCAAGAGTAACTGTCAGGGCTTGGCTACAGTGTTCAGGCACCACATATGGCAAAGGCCCAATTTTTGGCACTTGTATAGCACATGCGATTTCAAATTTGCATGGAATTCTTACCAACAGGTCCCATTCCTGCACCCAGCAAGAGTAACTGTGAGGTGTTGGTTACGGTGTTCAGGCACCAGCAACACCAAAGGCCCAATTTTTTGGACCTGTATGACAAGTACATGCAATTTCATATTTGTATGGATTTTTTAGCAGCAGGGCCCGTTCCTGCACCCAGTAAGAGTAACTGCAAGGGGTTACGGTGTTCAGGCACCATCAACAAGCAAGGCCAATATTTTTCTGCACCCGTATGACAAGTACATGTGATTTGAAATTTGTATATGACATTTTTTGCTATAGAAATGTCAGTATAGCTGCAGCAGGCTACATACTTCGTAGAGATGCACTACTTTACAGACACATTCAGAGGACCCCCCAGGCACGATATTTCAGGGAATTTTTAATTTTTATAGTTTCACTTTAAGCCTCATTAAAATCAGTAAATCACTGCTCCTTTAAAAGCGATTGTTTTTAAAAACGTTATTTTTATTGCTACATGTTCCCCAGGTCAGGACCCAGACCCCCATACACTTTTTTGGGGCAATAACTTGCATTTAAGCCTTCAAAATGAGGCCGTTTGATTTTCGAGGTTCGAGTCCCATAGACTTCAATGGGGTTCGTTTGTTCGAACTAAGTTTTCCTCTGTTCGCGGTGTTCTGGTGCGAACCGAACCGGGGGGTGTTTAGCTCATCACTAGTAACTTCTGTCAAAACTATTGTGATATAAAAACCCCATTCCAAAAAAAGTTGGGACACTGTACAAATTGAGAGTAAAAAAGGAATGGACTAAAGCCCCGTACACACGTACCGATTGTCGGCTGTAAATATTCGGCCGACGACCGATCGGCCGATTGTAGGCTTGTTAGTATGATGCTTCCGACAGCCGACAGCGCATTTTCGGCCGAACAGAATCTGTCGTGCAGGCATTAAAATATTTGTTGGCCATCACCAGAACGGCCGATTGTTCGTCAGTCAGTACAGATTTCGGCCGACAGACAGCAGATTAGCAAGACTGGGCATGCTCAGAAAAGAAAAAAGACAGGGAAAGTTAACCATCACATGACATCACTTCTGCAGTCGGTTGTTGTTGGCCGACAAAATTCGTGTGCAGTCTTTTGCAGTTTTCAACAGACACAAAAGCCCTGGACAAAAGACGGCCGATCGTTCGGCCGACGATCAGTACGTGTGTACGGGGCTTAATTTACAAATCTCATAAACTTATATTTTATTCACAATATAATATAGATAACATATCAAATGTTGAAGTGAGACATTTTGAAATGTCATGCCAAATGTAGGCTCCTTTTGGATTTAATGAGAGCTACACATTCCAAAAAAGTCGGGACAGGTAGGAATAAGAGGCCGGAAAAGTTAAATGTACATATAAAGAACAGCTGGAGGCCCACTTTGCATCTTATTAGATCAATTGGCAACATGATTGGGTATAAAAAGAGCCTCTCAGAGTGGCAGTGTCTCGCAGAAGTCAAGATGGGCAGAGGATCACCAGTCCCCCCAATGCTGCAGCGAAAAATAGTGGAGCAATATCAGAAAGGTGTTTCTCAGAGAAAAATTGCAAAGAGTTTGAAGTTATCATCATCTACAGTGCATAATCTCATCCAAAGATTCAGAGAATCTGGAACAATCTCTGTGCGTAAGGGTCAAGGCCGGAAAACCATACTGGATGCCCGTGATCTTCGGGCCTTAGACGGCACTACATCACATACAGAAATGCTACTGTAATGGAAATCACAACATGGGCTCAGGAATACTTCCAGAAAACATTGTCGGTGAACACAATCCACCGTGCCATTTGCTGTTGCCGGCTAAAACTCTACAGGCCACAAAAGAAGCCATATATAAAAAAGATTCCGAAGCACAGGCATTTTCTTTGGGCCAAGGCTCATTTAAATTGGACTGTGGCAAAGTCGAAAACTGTTCTGTGGTCAGACAAATCAAAATTTGAAGTTCTTTTTGGAAAACTGGGACGCAATGTCATCCGGACTAAAGAGGACAAGGACAACCCAAGTTGTTATCAGCGCTCAGTTCAGAAGCCTGCATCTCTGATGGTAAAGGGTTACATGAGTGCGTGTAGCATGGGCAGCTTACACATCTGGAAAGGCACCATCAATGCTGAAAGGTATATCCAAGTTCTAGAACAACATATGCTCCCATCCAGACGTCGTCTCTTTCAGGGAAGACCATGCATTTTCCAACATGACAATGCCAGACCATATACTGCATCAATTACAACATCATGGCTGCGTAGAAGAAGGATCCAGGTACTGAAATGGCCAGCCTGCAGTCCAGATCTTTGACCCATAGAAAACATTTGGTGCATCATAAAGAGGAAGATGTGACAAAGAAGACCTAAGGCCGCTGAGCAACTAGAAGCCTGTATTAGACATGAATGGGACAACATTCCTATTCCTAAACTTGAGCAACTTGTCTCCTCAGTCCCCAGACGTTTGCAGACTGTTATAAAAAGACAGTGGTAAACATGGCCTTGTCCCAACTTTTTTTGAGATGTGTTGATGCCATTCATTTTAAAATCAACGTATTTTTCCCTTTAAAATTATACATTTTCTCAGTTTAAGTATTTGATGTGTCATCTATGTTGTATTCTGAATAAAATATTGAAATTTGAAACTTCCACATTATTGCATTCTGTTTTTATTCACAATTTGTACAGTGTCCCAACTTTTTTGGAATTGGGTTTGTAGAATAGCTGTGGCCTAAACAAGAGACCTATGTTATCACTTCACCTATTGCTGATCCTAACTGATAGTAACTCTAATTACTGTAGCTACCCCTTTGAAGCAAACGAATGCTGAGTTCCCTCCCCTAGCAAGACCTTGCTTAGTCTTCACCGGCAGTTGGAGCTCTGATCACTATTCACTGTAATATTTGTAATCCCAAGGTAAAATGTGTAATCCTGATCCCTGTAGTCAGTGTGTTTATTGAGGGAGAATTATACTTGCGATTAGGACTTCATTAGGTACTCTTCCACTTGACAGTGTCCACATGTGACAATCCTGTGACAGGAAACGTTTCGCCCTCCCATGCTCTGGCATCTGGGAGTGATCAATACTCGGCTGTCCCTGTCAGACAGCTCAGCTTCCACCCGCTCTCCTCTCAGCTCCAATGGATCCGCTACCGCTGTGTAGTCACCAGCATCCGCACCGCTGAGGATGGGCTCCGCTCTCACTAGGCCGCATACACCAGGCCTCCTCCACCATCAGTGTCCCGATACACCTCTCAGGCTGGTCTGTATCAAATAAGTCCCGGAAGCAAGAGAGCACACGTTCTGTGTAGCAGATAGGTTTATCAGTTTTCCCAGGATCCTTCGCTCTCTCAAAGCTCCCTGGGAGTATAGTTCCCTCAGCAGTCCAAACAATGGTCTCCATCCATTCTTGAACCATCCAATTAGTCCGCTTCCTGCGAGAGCCGATCCTCTTCTGTAAGCAGCCTTAAAAAGGGGCACTCCAGCAATGTCAACAATAATGGCAAACCATATAAGTATAAGCAAATAAGTAAACCATATAAGTAAACCGGCATAATTATATACAGTATCTGCTATATATATATATATATATATATATATATATATATATATATAGTAGTCCGGTCCCGACTACACATGGATTTTAGGAAAAGAATACAAACTAGCTGCCTATGCAGATTTTTTTTTTCTTATTACATAACTTAACCACATATCTCAATTCCAAACTTAAACAAATCTTTTCAACTATTCAAATACCTATCCAATTTTAGGATCAACCACAGGAAATAAATCTGAAGCGATTATCCCAACACTCTCAAAAGAGAACATTTAACAACAGAAAATTACCCATATAAATAGGAAAGGACTTAACTAAAATATGTTGGCATCAAACTAACCCCAAAACTAAAGCTCCTTTATGATCACAACTTCCTACCAATACTAGAAAAATAGAAAATGATCTTCAAAATTGGAATACCAAGCAATTGTCCTGGTTTGGCAGGGCTAACATCATGAAAATGACAATCCTGTCCAGAATAATATACCTATTTCATGCACTCCCAATCGAGATACCTTCTACCTTTAAAAAAAAAAAAAAAATAACAACGGTACGAAGATATTTTGTTTGGGTTAACAGATGACCATGTTTCCAACTAAAACTATTCCATCTCCCCAAACCCAAAGGGGGAATAGGACTTCCTGATTTCAGGAAATATTATTACGCAATTCGCATGACAAGGATCATAGAATGGCACTGCCATGCCAGAAACAGAAACAAAGATTGGGTAGAATTAAAAAGATCATGGTTGAACCCACACACACTATACAGTACCTACCATGGACAACCCTTCACAATACCCACTTTAAATCAAAAAGCACCCCTTAATAAACATAACTTTAAAGATATTCCAAAGAAATAACAACCGCACAAACTATCATCTTATGTTATATCATCTAAGCCAGGTCCCCTCTCAGCAATAGCAAATATTTCAGACTTCCCTCCTGGAATAAATTACAAAACACAATCTCAAGATAAAGAAGAACCCCCACCCCCCTATTAGCACTTCATTGCTTGCATTAAGGTCATTTAAAATCTTTTACATGCTTAACCACTTCCCGCCCGCCCTATTACAAAATGACGGCGGGAATGTGGTTGAGTTATCCTGACCGGACGTCATATGACGGCGGCAGGATAACACCGCTCTGGGCGCCCCCCGGGGGCACGCAGAGCGGCGATCGGTGATGCGAGGTGTCAGTCTGACACCCTGCATCTCCGATCTCGGTAAAGAGCCTCTGACGGGGGCTCTTTACCATGTGATCAGCCGTGTCCAATCACAGCTGGTCACATAGTAAAACAGGAACAGCCGTTGATCGGCTTTCCTTAGTTCATGCCTGACAGGCACGAGTAAAGGAGCGCCGATCGGCGGCTCCCCTGACAGGGGGGGGGTCGGCACTGGTAATCAGATCATTGATTACCAGTGCAGACCCTCGGGGGGGATGCCACTAGATCCACCAGGGATGCCCACTATGACCCCAGGGATGCCCACTATGACCCCAGGGATGCCCACTATGGCCACCAGGGATGGCAATAAGGGCTCAGGGAGCCCCCCATTGCCCTCCCCATCAGTGATGCCCACCAGTGTCCTCCCTATCAGTGCTGCCCACAAGTGCCCATCATTGCCATCCTTTAGTGTCGCCCACCAGTGCCCATTATTGCCCACCAGTGCCGCCTATCAGTGCCCATTAGTGCCCATCAGTGCCGCCCGTCAGTGCCGATCAGTGCCCACCAGTGCTGCCTATCAGTGCCCATTAGTGCCCGTCAGTGCCACCTATCAGTGCCCGTCAGTGCCGCCTATCAGTGCCCATCAATGCCGCCTATCAGTGCCCAGCAGTGCCGCCTATCAGTGCCCACCAATGCTGCATATCAGTGCTACCTATCAGTGCCACATATCAGTGCCTATCAGTGTCGCCTATCAGTGCCGCCTATCAGTGCTGCCTATCAGTGCCACCCCATCAGTGCCACCCCATCAGTGCCACCCCATCATTGCCTCCTCATCAGTGCCTGTCAGTGCAGTCTCATCAGTGCTCATCAGTGCAGGAAAAAACTTATTTATTTACAAAATTGTATAACATAAACAAAAAAACTTATTTTTTTTTTCAAACTTTTCTGTCTTTTTTTATTTGTTTAGCAAAAAGTAAAAATCGCACAGGTGATCAACTACCACCAAAAGAAAGCTCTATTTGTGGGGGGAAAATGACATAAATTTGGTGTAGGTACAGTGTTGCATGACCGCGCAATTGTCATTTAAAATGCAACAGCGCTAAAAGGGGAAAATTGGCCTGGGCGGGAAGGGAGGGAAGTGCCCTGTATTAAAGTGGTTAAAGAACTAATTTGACAAAACAATCTTAAGCTCTTGGTTGTACCGACAGATACATGTTTTTATCCAAAACAAAAACAATAACAACAAAAGAAAGAGTCAATGGCAAGACCCCTTACAACTTTTGAACAAATATGTTACAACCAAACTCCACTACAAAAAGCCACCTCTTTGTCCTATAATTGGCTCTCACAACCAATCATTGACACTCTATATAAATAAAAAACAAAATCTGTGAAGAACAATTTAAAATTCAAATCTCAGATGAGCAATGGAAAAACGCATGCGTTTTCACTCATAAATACTTTCTGGGTACTTGCATTTAACCAGTTCTGGACCAAAAGGATTTTCCCCATTTATGACCAGGCCATATTTTGCGATTTGGCACTGCGTTACTTTAACGGCCAATTGCGCGGTTGTGCGACCCTGTACCTAAATAAAATTTATGTCCTTTTTTTCCCACAAATAGAGCTTTCTTTTGGTGGTATTTGATCACCTGTGCGATATTTTTTATTTTTTTATTTTTTGTGCTATAAACAAAAAAAGAGTGACAATTCTGGAAAAACTATATTTTTCACATTTTGCTATATAACATTCCCAAAAATAATTTTAAAAATCAAAATTTTTTAACATTTTAGGCCAGTTTGTTTTCTGCTACATATTTTTGTTAAAAAGAAAAACAAATATCGCAATAAGCGTATTTTGATAGATTTGCACAAAAGGTATCAAGTTTACTAACTACGGGAAAGAGTTATGTAATTTTTATTGTTAGTTTCTTTTTTTTTCTAGTAATGGCGGTGATCTGTGTTTTTTTTATTTTTTTTTTGCAGGACTGCGACATTGGGGTGGACAGATCGGACCCCTGACTGACATTTGACACTTTTGGGGGGATCAGTGACATTACTACAGTAATCAGTGCTAAAAATATGCACTGTTACTGTAATAATGACAATGGCAGGGAAGGGGTTAACACTGTGGGTGATCAAGGGGTTAAATGTGTACCTAGGGGCATGTTTCTAACTGTATGGGGGCGGGGCTTGTGAAATGATCACAGAGACCTGTGATCCTATATAGCAGGATCAGAGGAGCTCTGTGATCATTCCAGGGAGAAGAACGGTCAGTTGTGTTTACAACAGCTGACCGTTCTTCTCTCTCAGCGGGGAGCGATCACGGGTGTCAGGCGGCAATTGGAGCCACCTTCCCCATGCATCGGAGTCCCTGCTGACGGAGCGGGGGCGGGGGCGCACCGCCGGCGGCGCACGCTCACCCCCTTTAACTGCAGGCTCGCGACTGACATATAACTACGTCGGTTTGCGCAGGAGGTGCTGCCTGCCACAGTAGAACTGCGGCAGGCGGTCGGTAAGTGGTTAAGAGATTTCATTCAAAATACGCACCCAATGGTATATCACCCCTGTAAAAATAAAAAGCTGGTCTCTTCAGGAGTCAGATGTTTGTTGGAGATGCAATAGGAGCAGAGGCACTTTTCTACACTTATGGTGGTCTTGCACATTGATACAAACATACTGGAAACAAATTAAGAATTAGATAACTCATAACTGAAAGCGTAATTACGTCACTTCCGCATCGTTGGAACGCAGATCCGGTGGTTGGCTAACTCAGCGTCCCGGAAGCCACCGCTAAAGAGGGTCTTGCGGCCCCTACAGTACCGGTCGCCTGCTTTATCTGCCTAAATGTGAGTACGTTTTTTGATGTTTAATAAAGACTGTATTTTAAAACGTTACATCACTATATGAGGCTCTTTTTCCCTATGATGCCCTGGATATATTCCCCATGAACACATTTTGGTATATGACATCCACGATATATATGACTCGAAGTGCACTGCACCAGAAGGATCAACACATATGAACATCTTATGACCGAATAGTGGATCTTGGTCCTATATGCTGGTTACCCCTGTAGGGGTGTGATTATCTGGTGAGTGCGGGAGAAATTGGGAACAAGAGGGGAGCACTGTCTCCACACCCGGCACCTAAACTATTGGAGCACTACAAAATAATCACCTACGGAGTAGAATATTGCCACAGCTCACCTTTCATTGGACTTTTATGGACTTTTTTCCATTTTATCTGATCGATTGAATTTTTTGATTTTTTTGATCATAGTCACGGATTAATTTACAAACTTCTTATTTTTTAAACACGGGTCCCTAGAATAGCACCTTTTTAAATTTGAGTTACTCGCACAAATAAGCACTTTAATATAATTTATTTATTATTATACATACCCTTGATCGGTTTAGAATTATATTGCACTTATACACTTCATCCTGTATTTCACCATATTAATTGCACTATTTCACTAATATATATATTTTTTACTATATAGTTTCACACCCCACAGATAGGTTTATATTAAATTCTCGTTGGTTCACTGGCCAGACCTCCTAACAGGCTATCTTCACCACAATCACTTTTTATATATACAACCAATACATATAAAAAAATAAATAAATCATTTTTGGGGGAGTGCGCACTGTTATTGCACTATTGCACTTTATGTGTCTATATAATATATATGTGTATATATATTGATTTGTGATTGCACTGGTTTGCATTTTTTGTACTTTATATTCATATTTATTTTACATCTGAGAGAATCCCCTGTATACAAGCTATTGGTTTTACTTTAACCTTCCACACATTTTTCAGGCAACGCCAACTACCTCATTTCTTTTTACAACTCATAACTGACACACAACTTATCTTGACCCAGCTTGCGGTTTACATCAACAATTTCTCTTACAGAAAATATAAACGCTCTCTGACAAGACATCTTTTAAATGCAGCCAAAGCATTCATACCTTTACTTTTGAAAACAAGAAACACATCATCAATAAAAGACTGGCTAATGAAAGTCAATTACATATACAAAATGGAACAAACAATTGCCATTAAAATGGAAACCACAACACAATTTCACAAAATGTGGAGACCATGGTACACTTTCACACTGTCTGAAACCTACAAGAAATGAACAGATGAATAACCATGTCTTGTAGGTTTAAAATACATAATACAAAACATAATATATGTAAAAATACCTGATACACCTCCCCCCTTTACTCCTTTTCTCTTCTCCAATCCATCACAAAACCTCATCAAGTTTTTCCCTATTCAAAACTCATAATCTACCTTATCTACTTAGAATGTTACCAATGTATATGCTGTTCACAGAACTATTAAATATTGTTTTCACTTATAAACATGTTTGATATATTCAATGAGTGATTACAAGTAGTGATGGACGAACATCGGCCGGGGCGGTTCGCGAACGCCAGCCGCAAATTTTCTCAAAAGTCTGCGAACCGCGAGTTCGCGACGGGCCCCATTGACTTTAATGGGAGGCCAACTTTAAAAACCTTTAGGTCCTATTTGCAGCCACAAAATATGTACTAGCTGTGCACAAATAGTCCCAGCACATGGACATTGTCATAACAGAAGTATTACAATTGAAAAAGTTGCCCTATTTTTTTTTTTTTTTACAACAAAAAATATATATTTCTTTTTTTCATAAATCAGCCAGAACTGACAGCAGCCGGTAAATACATTGTCTAATACATATAGGGTCCATTCACACATCTGTAAAATGGGTCCGCATCCATTCCACAATTTGGCGGAACCTTTACAGACCCATTGTTTTCAATTTCCAGTCTGAAAAATTAGGCATTCACAGAATAAAGAAGTAAGTGTCGGCCAGTATTGGCCCCAAAAATTAGCCCACATGGGTTTACATGACAGCTAAGAACAGGGGAGGACTGGGAAGGGGGGCAGGGTGGCAATTGCCCCCTAGGCCACTCTGATGCCGGGTAAAAAAGTAAGCACTCAGGTCTGGATTAATGTAGGGGCAAGACTCTGTACACAGCTGGCGATCGTCGATACACAATGTTATATTTGCAGAGCTGCAGCGGAGCGGTATGAGTGTGCAGAGTACGCTCCTAAACCCGGCCGGCACAATACTAACACAGTCACTTCCCTGTCAGGCAAAGTGATCTCTGCCCGACAGGAGCTTCCTAGGCCCCGTCTGGCGTGATGTCATGTATTTTTGGTAAACCTCCTTTGTTGCTATTAACCTTAAATTATGTTACCACATTGCATCATGTTTGTCTTGCTTCATAACATCAATATATGTTATAAAACCAGGTTGGCATGTATGGTGAACTTATTTGATGGTTCAATGGGCCACTTGACTGGACTTGCCCCCAAGGCCTAATGCTGCCAGCCCTCCCCTGGCTAAGAATGTAGTATTCTGTGGCTAAAGGTACATTAGGCATTTACAGGATACAGAAGTAAGTGTCGGCCAGTATTGGCCCCAAAAATTAGCCCACATGGGTTTACCTGACAGCTAAGAATGTAGTATTCTGTGGCTGAAGGTACATTAGGCATTCACAGGATACAGAAGTAAGTGTTGGCCTGTATAGGCCCCAAAAATTAGCCCACATGGGTTTACCTGACAGCTAAGTACGTAGTATTCTGTGGCTGAAGGTACATTAGGCATTCACACAGAATACAGAAGTAAGTGTCGGCCTGTATAGGCTGCAAAAATTAGCTCACATGGGTTGAACTGACAACAAAGAACGTAGTATATGATGGCTAGAGGTACAGTAGGCGTTCACAGTACACAGAACCGTAAGTGTCGGCTTGTATGGGCTCCAAAAATTAGCTCACATGGGTTGAACTGACAGCAAAGAACTTATTTTTTGATGGCTGGAGGTACAGTAGGCGTTCACAGGATACAGAAGTAAGTGGCGGCCTGTATAGGCTCCAAAAATTAGCTCACATGTTTGAACTGACAGTAAAAAACTTAGTTTTTTATGGCTAGAGGTATGGCAGGCGTTCACAGTACACAGAACCGTAAGTGTCGGCCTGTATAGGCCCCAACAATTAGCTCACATGGTTTGAACTGACAGCAAAAAACTTAGTTTTTGATGGCTAGAGGTACGGTAGGCGTTCACAGTACACAGAACCGTAAGTGTCGGCCTGTATAGGCTCCAAGAATAGGGTTGAGCGAACACCTAGATGTCCGTGTTCGACGGGTTCGGCCGAACTTTAAAAAAAAGTCCGGGTCCGTGTCCCGGACTTTTACCGAACTTTTCCCGGACACCGAACCCCATTGAAGTCAATGGGGACCCGAACTTTAAGGCACTAAAATGGCTCTAAAACACCAAAGGAAAGGGCTAGAGTGCTGCAAATGGCAGCAAAACGTAATTAAGAGCATGGCAAGTGCTCTGCAAACAAATGTGGATAGGGAAATAACTTAAAACAACAAAAAAAAACAGAAAAATAAAACAATGTTCTTCTTCATCTCTGAAGGACGAGGCCCATATGGAGTAGGAGGGAGGTTGAGGTGGTGGTGGATGTGGCGGTGACTAGACATATGCCGGTTTTCGGTAATTCGATATATCGCGGTATTGCATAGCCACGGTATTGTTATTGTGGCATTTTTAAAATACCGAGTTTCTCTGTCAAGTCTGCCTGACTTGTGAATTGATACATTTCAGTGAGCTGGATGACTCATTCACTCACTCAGCTAACACCTTTCAGCATTAAGTCTCCTAACTATAAACAAAAATGATTACATTTGTATCTTTTCCTTCCCTCTGCCAGGGAGAAAGGAAGTTTAACCTCTTAAAGACTGGATCTTTTTCTGACACTTGCTGCTTGCAAGTTAAAATCAGTTTTTTTTTTGCTAGAAAAGTACTTAGAACCCCCAAACATTTTATATATTTTTTTAGCAGAGACCCTACAGAATAAAATGGCGATTGTTGTAATATTTTATGTCACACTGTATTTGCGCAGCAGTCTTTCAAACGCAATGATTAGACTTTAATGAATAAAAAAAAAAAAAAAAACGTAACAGTAAAGTTATCCCAATTTTTTTTTTTTTTGTTACACAGAGAATCGTGAGAGAATCGTGATCTTTATTCCAAGCTAAAAAATCGTGATTCTCATTTTGGCCAGAATCGTGCAGCTCTAATAAATATATATATACACACACACACGCCTAGCAGCCCACATTACATTATTATATAGCCATCAAGCAGTGTCTGGCCTACCTGGTGATGACTGGTCCTGGCGCTCTGATCCGATGGCCTGGTCTTTAAAGGGGCAAATCCTTGCGATCCAGAAGTGGTTAAACCTGCAGGAGGACCGGTGTTTTTATCTATTAATGACTTTACTATTGCTTTAGGCCTGGTTCACATGTATGCGGGTTGGTGGTTCACATGTATGCGGGTTGGCGGTTCACATGTATGCGGGTTGGCGGCCCACATTTGCACAGGCATAGCAGCCCATTGATTTGAACGGGCTGCTATGCCCTCATTTTCCGCAGAAAAAAGGTGCATGCAGCATTTTTTTTAAATTCAGTGGCCTTGAAATCCATCCTGCTTTTGCACCATGCGACTAACCTGCAGTTCCTGCTCTGGCAAGCTTTCTGCATTTTTTGTATACGTGGGCACGGCATTTAAAAATAAACAGTTTGCGTGTGCAGCAACGGCAGGTAAGTCGCATGGTGCAAAAGAAGGATGGATTTCATGGCCACTGCATTTTTTTAAATTCTGCATGCACCTTTTTTCAGCTGAAAACGCAGGCATAGCAGCTCAAGCCCATTCACATCAATGGGCTGCTATGCCTGTGCAAATGTGGGCCCCCAACCCGCATACATGTGAACCAGGCCTAAAGCAATAGTAAAGTCATTAATAGATAAAAACACCGGTCCTCCTGCAGGTTTAACCAATTAATGACTTTACTATTGCTTTAGGCCTGGTTCACATGTATGCGGGTTGGGGGCCCACATTTGCACAGGCATAGCAGCCCATTGATGTGAATGGGCTTGAGCTGCTATGCCTGCGTTTTCAGCTGAAAAAAGGTGCATGCAGAATTTAAAAAAATGCAGTGGCCATGAAATCCATCCTTCTTTTGCACCATGCGACTTACCTGCCGTTGCTGCACACGCAAACTGTTTATTTTTAAATGCCGTGCCCACGTATACAAAAAATGCAGAAAGCTTGCCAGAGCAGGAACTGCAGGTTAGTCGCATGGTGCAAAAGCAGGATGGATTTCAAGGCCACTGAATTTTAAAAAAATGCTGCATGCACCTTTTTTCTGCGGAAAATGAGGGCATAGCAGCCCATTCAAATCAATGGGCTGCTATGCCTGTGCAAATGTGAACCACCAACCCGCATACATGTGAACCAGGCCTAAAGCAATAGTAAAGTAATTTATAAACAACACCTCCTTCAGGTTTAACCACTTCTTGACCACAAGGATTTGCCCTCTTAATGACCAGGCCATCGGATCGGAGCCGAGCGCCAGAACCAGTTATCACCAGTTAGGCCAGACACTGCTTGATGACCTATTTTAGGCCTGGTTCACAGAGTCTGTACTGACTGACTATATAATAATGTGCATAAGTGAACCAAAGCCCCTAAATTCAGCAATGAAATTGAAGTGAGGTGGAAATTTAATAATTTAAATTTAATAATAGAATACCGTGATAATACCGTATACCGTGGCAAAACCTTAATCAATTAATCGCAGCATGAAAATCTGATACCGTCACAAGCCTAGCGGTGACATAGGCGTGCGCACAGGGTGTGCTGGGTGTGCCTGGGCACACCCTAATCACCTAGGGCACATAGCATTGCCAGTGAGGAGATGGGAAAGATCTCCCTGGGACCTGCTCTGCTCTATTTCTCCTTGCCTACAGGTACATGGCCCCGATACATTACTCTCCCTGCTGGCAAACACATGCATGTGTATTTCAACTTTGGGGTGCACACCTTAATGCAATAGGCTGCGCACACCTATGGGCGGTGTAGGTGGAAGCGGCGGTGGAGGAGGACCAGGGCCGGATTAACAGCATCATGGGCTTGGTGCTGAGGATTTTGAAGGGCCTTAAGGGCCGTGCCTTGCCATGCACCCAGAGGAGGAAGGGTGCAGCCATGCATGCCTAATTCAACATGGGATGCTGTCTCTGAAGCCCATAAACACATCCATGCATCGCCAACTGTCCCTCCTTGTCCGGCCTTCACGCTGTGTGGGGAGGTTCTGAGGGTGCTGCCTGGGGAAGCGAGCATAGAAGCCAGACTTCTGTGTTTACAAGTGACAGAAGAGCGGTAACAGTGAATATGGCCAACCCGGGGCCTATATAAAAGGTAGGGGCCTGGAGCTGCAGCTCCAATAGCCCCTACATTAATCTGGCCCTGAGGAGGAGGACGAGGTAGCCAACACTGCTTCTTTTCAAAAATTTTAAATGAGGGTACACCCCAAAAGAGTGAGAAAGAGCAAAAATGGAACAATGGGTGGGTAAGGTCGGTATCCATTGCTATTCTGCATAAGGTAAAAGTCCTGTGGGATCCATGCCTGGTTCATTTTAATGAACGTGAGCTTGTCCACATTGTCTCTGGACAGGCGGCTGCGCTTGTCTGTTATAACGCCCCCAGCCGTGCTAAATACCCGTTCAGATAATACACTGGCTGCAGGGCACGCCAGCACCTCCAAGGCGTAAAGGGCAAGCTCAAGCCATGTGCCCAATTTGGAGACCCAGAAGTTGAAGGGGGCAGACCCGTCATTCACTACATGTAGGCGTGTGCACACATACTGCTCCACCATGTTGGTAAAATGCTGCCTCCTGCTAAGACGTTCCATCTGAGCTGCTGGTGCTGCTGTTTGTTGTGGCGTGCTGACAAAGCTTTTCCACATTTCGGCCATGCTAACCCTGCCTTCTGAGGTGCTGGCGGTGCCCTGGTTGCGTTGGCGACCTCCTCCTCCTCCTCCTCTGCCTTGTGCTTCCACTGTGGCCCCGCTGTCAGATGGGAATGCCAGCAGCATGGCGTCTACCAGCGTGCGCTTGTACTCGCGCATCTTGCGATCGCGCTCCAGTGAGTGAATTAAGGACGGTACGTTGTCCTTGTAACGGGGATCCAGCAGCGTGGCCACCCAGTAATCAGCACAAGTTAGAATGTGGGCAACTCGGCGGTCGTTGTGGAGACACTGCAGCATGTAATCGCTCATGTGTGCCAGGCTGCCCAGAGGCAACGAAAGGCTGTCCTCTGTGGGAGGTGTATCGTCCGTGTCCTCTGTATCCCCCCAGCCACGCACCAGTGATGGCCATGAGCTGGCCTGGGTGCCACCCTGCTGTGAACATGGTTCCATCTCCTCCTCCAGCTCCTCCTCCTCCTCATCCTCCTCATCCTCCAGAACTGTGCCCCTGCTGGACAATTGCGTCCCTGGCGTTTGCGTGTGCAGGAACCCACCCTCGGAGCCCCTTGCGAATGACTGCCCTGAAAGCCTTGGAAATGTTACCTCTTCATCCTCCTCCTCCTCCTCATCCTGTGCCACATCCTCTTCCATCATCGCCCGAATTGTTTTTTCAAGGAGGCATAGAAGTGGGATAGTTAAGCTGAGAACGGCGTCATTGCCACTGGCCATGTTGGTGGAGTACTCAAAACAGCGCAACAAGGCACACAGGTCTCGCATGGAGGCCCAGTTAAATTAAATAGCGGAATAGAAAATATGATCCAAAAAAAGTGTATGTATATCACACGTACACAACCACACTGGGCCCCAATTACTATTGTTTGTACCCCTAAAAGGCTAGATGAGGAGTAGGGGGAGTATGGAACAGGCAGCACCCTCAAACCTTCAGAAGTATGAGATGAACCCCAACAACTTGGAAAGGTGGATCTCTCTCACACGTACCGACACAGACTATCCCGCAATTCAATTGATCCTCAAAGGTTTTTATTGAATAGCGGAATAGGAAATATGATCAAAAAAAGTGTATGTATCTCGCACGTACACAACCACACTAGGCCCCAATTACTATTGTTTGTACCCCTAAAAGGCTAGATGAGGAGTAGGGGGAGTATGGAACAGGCAGCACCCTCAAACCTTCAGAAGTATGAGATGAACCCCAACAACTTGGAAAGGTGGATCTCTCTCACACGTACCGACACAGACTATCCCCCAATTTAACTGATCCCCAAAGGTTTTTGATTAAATAGCGGAATAGAAAATATGATCCCAAAAAAGTGTATGTATATCACACGTACACAACCACACTGGGCCCCAATTACTATTGTTTGTACCCCTAAAAGGCTAGATGAGGAGTAGGGGGAGTAAGGAACAGGCAGCACCCTCAAACCTTCAGAAGTATGAGATGAACCCCAACAACTTGGAAAGGTGGATCTCTCTCACACGTACCAACACAGACTATCCCCCAATTTAACTGATCCCCAAAGGTTTTTGATTAAATAGCGGAATAGAAAATATGATCCAAAAAAAGTGTATGTATATCACACGTACACAACCACACTAGGCCCCAATTACTATTGTTTGTACCCCTAAAAGGCTAGATGAGGAGTAGGGGGAGTATGGAACAGGCAGCACCCTCAAACCTTCAGAAGTATGAGATGAACCCCAACAACTTGGAAAGGTGGATCTCTCTCACACGTACCGACACAGACTATCCCGCAATTCAATTGATCCTCAAAGGTTTTTATTGAATAGCGGAATAGGAAATATGATCAAAAAAAGTGTATGTATCTCGCACGTACACAACCACACTAGGCCCCAATTACTATTGTTTGTACCCCTAAAAGGCTAGATGAGGAGTAGGGGGAGTATGGAACAGGCAGCACCCTCAAACCTTCAGAAGTATGAGATGAACCCCAACAACTTGGAAAGGTGGATCTCTCTCACACGTACCGACACAGACTATCCCCCAATTTAACTGATCCCCAAAGGTTTTTGATTAAATAGCGGAATAGAAAATATGATCCAAAAAAAGTGTATGTATATCACACGTACACAACCACACTAGGCCCCAATTACTATTGTTTGTACCCCTAAAAGGCTAGATGAGGAGTAGGGGGGGTATGGAACAGGCAGCACCCTCAAACCTTCAGAAGTATGAGATGAACCCCAACAACTTGGAAAGGTGGATCTCTCTCACACGTACCAACACAGACTATCCCCCAATTTAACTGATCCCCAAAGGTTTTTGATTAAATAGCGGAATAGAAAATATGATCCCAAAAAAGTGTATGTATATCACACGTACACAACCACACTAGGCCCCAATTACTATTGTTTGTACCCCTAAAAGGCTAGGAGTAGGGGGAGTATGGAACAGGCAGCACCCTCAAACCTTCAGAAGTATGAGATGAACCCCAACAACTTGGAAAGGTGGATCTCTCTCACACGTACCAACACAGACTATCCCCCAATTTAACTGATCCCCAAAGGTTTTTGATTAAATAGCGGAATAGAAAATATGATCCAAAAAAAGTGTATGTATATCACACGTACACAACCACACTAGGCCCCAATTACTATTGTTTGTACCCCTAAAAGGCTAGGAGTAGGGGGAGTATGGAACAGGCAGCACCCTCAAACCTTCAGAAGTATGAGATGAACCCCAACAACTTGGAAAGGTGGATCTCTCTCACACGTACCAACACAGACTATCCCCCAATTTAACTGATCCCCAAAGGTTTTTGATTAAATAGCGGAATAGAAAATATGATCCCAAAAAAGTGTATGTATATCACACGTACACAACCACACTAGGCCCCAATTACTATTGTTTGTACCCCTAAAAGGCTAGGAGTAGGGGGAGTATGGAACAGGCAGCACCCTCAAACCTTCAGAAGTATGAGATGAACCCCAACAACTTGGAAAGGTGGATCTCTCTCACACGTACCAACACAGACTATCCCCCAATTTAACTGATCCCCAAAGGTTTTTGATTAAATAGCGGAATAGAAAATATGATCCCAAAAAAGTGTATGTATATCACACGTACACAACCACACTAGGCCCCAATTACTATTGTTTGTACCCCTAAAAGGCTAGGAGTAGGGGGAGTATGGAACAGGCAGCACCCTCAAACATTCAGAAGTATGAGATGAACCCCAACAACTTGGAAAGGTGGATCTCTCTCACACGTACCAACACAGACTATCCCCCAATTTAACTGATCCCCAAAGGTTTTTGATTAAATAGCGGAATAGAAAATATGATCCCAAAAAAGTGTATGTATATCACACGTACACAACCACACTAGGCCCCAATTACTATTGTTTGTACCCCTAAAAGGCTAGGAGTAGGGGGAGTATGGAACAGGCAGCACCCTCAAACCTTCAGAAGTATGAGATGAACCCCAACAACTTGGAAAGGTGGATCTCTCTCACACGTACCAACACAGACTATCCCCTAATTTAACTGATCCCCAAAGGTTTTTGATTAAATAGCGGAATAGAAAATATGATCCCAAAAAAGTGTATGTATATCACACGTACACAACCACACTAGGCCCCAATTACTATTGTTTGTACCCCTAAAAGGCTAGGAGTAGGGGGAGTATGGAACAGGCAGCACCCTCAAACCTTCAGAAGTATGAGATGAACCCCAACAACTTGGAAAGGTGGATCTCTCTCACACGTACCAACACAGACTATCCCCCAATTTAACTGATCCCCAAAGGTTTTTGATTAAATAGCGGAATAGAAAATATGATCCCAAAAAAGTGTATGTATATCACACGTACACAACCACACTAGGCCCCAATTACTATTGTTTGTACCCCTAAAAGGCTAGGAGTAGGGGGAGTATGGAACAGGCAGCACCCTCAAACCTTCAGAAGTATGAGATGAACCCCAACAACTTGGAAAGGTGGATCTCTCTCACACGTACCAACACAGACTATCCCCCAATTTAACTGATCCCCAAAGGTTTTTGATTAAATAGCGGAATAGAAAATATGATCCCAAAAAAGTGTATGTATATCACACGTACACAACCACACTAGGCCCCAATTACTATTGTTTGTACCCCTAAAAGGCTAGGAGTAGGGGGAGTATGGAACAGGCAGCACCCTCAAACCTTCAGAAGTATGAGATGAACCCCAACAACTTGGAAAGGTGGATCTCTCTCACACGTACCAACACAGACTATCCCCCAATTTAACTGATCCCCAAAGGTTTTTGATTAAATAGCGGAATAGAAAATATGATCCCAAAAAAGTGTATGTATATCACACGTACACAACCACACTAGGCCCCAATTACTATTGTTTGTACCCCTAAAAGGCTAGGAGTAGGGGGGAGTATGGAACAGGCAGCACCCTCAAACCTTCAGAAGTATGAGATGAACCCCAACAACTTGGAAAGGTGGATCTCTCTCACACGTACCAACACAGACTATCCCCCAATTTAACTGATCCCCAAAGGTTTTTGATTAAATAGCGGAATAGAAAATATGATCCCAAAAAAGTGTATGTATATCACACGTACACAACCACACTAGGCCCCAATTACTATTGTTTGTACCCCTAAAAGGCTAGGAGTAGGGGGAGTATGGAACAGGCAGCACCCTCAAACCTTCAGAAGTATGAGATGAACCCCAACAACTTGGAAAGGTGGATCTCTCTCACACGTACCAACACAGACTATCCCCCAATTACCTGATCCCCAAAGGTTTTTGATTAAATAGCGGAATAGAAAATATGATCCCAAAAAAGTGTATGTATATCACACGTACACAACCACACTAGGCCCCAATTACTATTGTTTGTACCCCTAAAAGGCTAGGAGTAGGGGGAGTATGGAACAGGCAGCACCCTCAAACCTTCAGAAGTATGAGATGAACCCCAACAACTTGGAAAGGTGGATCTCTCTCACACGTACCAACACAGACTATCCCCCAATTTAACTGATCCCCAAAGGTTTTTGATTAAATAGCGGAATAGAAAATATGATCCCAAAAAAGTGTATGTATATCACACGTACACAACCACACTAGGCCCCAATTACTATTGTTTGTACCCCTAAAAGGCTAGATGAGGAGTAGGGGGAGTATGGAACAGGCAGCACCCTCAAACCTTCAGAAGTATGAGATTGTGTTCACTGTACCCCACAAAGATTGAGTTCACTGCACCCCACAATGATTGTGTTCACTGCACCCCACAAAGATTGTGTTCACTGCACCTCACAAAGATTGTGTTCACTGTACCCCCCAAAGATTGTGTTCACTGCACCCCACAAAGATTCTGTTCACTGTACCCCACAAAGATTGTGTTCACTGCACCCCAAAAAGATTGTGTTCACTGCACCCCAAAAAGGATGTTGTTCACTGCACCCCAAAAAGGATGTTGTTCACTCCACCCCAAAAAGATTGTGTTCACTGCACCCCACAAAGATTGTGTTCACTGCACCCCAAAAAGATTGTGTTCACTGCACCCCAAAAATGATTTTGTTCACTGCACCCCAAAAAGGATTTTGTTCACTGCACCCCAAAAAGGATGTTGTTCACTCCACCCCAAAAAGATTGTGTTCACTGCACCCCAAAAAGATTGTGTTCACTGCACCCCACAAAGGATTTTGTTCACTGCACCCCAAAAAGATTGTGTTCACTGCACCCCAAAAAGGATGTTGTTCACTGCACCCCAAAAAGGATTTTGTTCACTGCACCCCAAAAAGATTGTGTTCACTGCACCCCACAAAGGATTTTGTTCACTGCACCCCACAAAGATTGTGTTCACTGCACACCAAAAAGGATTGTGTTCACTGCACCCCAAAAAGATTTTGTTCACTGCACCCCAAAAAGATTGTGTTCACTGCAGCCCAAAAAGATTGTGTTCACTGCAGCCCAAAAAGATTGTGTTCACTGCAGCCCAAAAAGATTGTGTTCACTGCAGCCCAAAAAGATTGTGTTCACTGCAGCCCAAAAAGATTGTGTTCACTGCAGCTCACACACAGAAAAATGGATGTGGATCACTGACACCTGCCTATCTCCAATCCCACACCACACAGCAATATCGATTGTAGTTTGTAGAACACAGTTTCCCTAAAATTCAGCAGACTCTGTCCCTAACAGGATTGAGAAGAGATCGTAGATCAGGATTGAGTGCAGACCCCACCCCCCACACAGCAATATCGATTGTAGTTTGTAGAAGACACTGACCCTATAATTCAGCAGACTCTATCCCTAAAATGCCTACAACTCGCCCTGCCTAAACACTCCGACCTGTCCCTCAATTCTATCCGGACACAAATGGTTTTTTCCTGCCTATCTTTCCCTAATCAGCAGCCAGCACGTTGATGTGTGCTCTGTCCCTGAATCTAAGCAGCATAATGACGCCGCTGCGGCTGCCTCGAACTTATAAAGACTTGGTCACATGCTTCAGACGGCCAATCACAGCTACTGAGACATTTGCAGGCATGGCTGGGATGGCTTAAGGCACACCAGTTAAACGATTGTTGATTGGCTGTTGAAAGCCCGCCATGAAAAGAGCGCCAAAGCATGCAAAACCCGGAAATAAAACGACCGAACACGGATTTTTACCCGAACATACAGTAAAGTGTCCGTGTCCGTGTTCGGGTACAAAAAATCCAATTATTCGGTACGAACACGAATAATACAGTCCGTGTTCGCTCAACACTATCCAAGAATTAGCTCACATGGTTTGAACTGACAGTAAAAAACTTAGTTTTTGATGGCTAGAGGTACGGTAGGCGTTTACAGAACACAGAACGGTAAGTGTCGGCTGGAGGTACATTAGGCATTCACAGAAAAAAATTATTGTCGGCCCTGAAAGGCCCCAAAAATTTGCCATTCAACGGACATGAAATGCCTTTTATGCCGCTGTATGTAGCGAAGCCAAGGACCAGGAATTGTTGTGGGTGGAGGAATTTCGATGAAACCTGGTCTACTGGTCACATGTGTTGAATTCCTCAGAGATCCATGCCTCATTCATTTTTATAAATGTGAGGTAGTCTACACTGTCATGAGCTAGGCGAGTGCGCTTATCGGTCACGATCCCCCCTGTTGTGCTGAACGTCCATTCGGACAGGACACTGGATGGGGGGCAAGCCAACATTTCCATTGCAAATTGTGCAAGTTCTGGCTCCGGGTCAAGCCTGCCCACCCAGTAGTCCAGGGGTTCATCACTGCTCAGAGCATCCACATCGGCCGTTAACCCGATGTAGTCGGACACCTGTCCGGAGTACAGCTGTCGATGGTTCGGCTGAAAGAAGGATCTCATATCTGAAGTGACCAATACATCTTCCAACCGCCCTCTTCTTGCAGGCGCTGTTGGATTGCTACCCGCAACTGTCTCTCTGTGACTGGAAATTCCTCTGCCAGCGCACAGAAAAGCAGAATGCAGCATTTCCCGCAGCAAGGCCTGGAAGTGCTGCATTTTGACCGCCCTCTGTGATTGTGGTAACATTTCCGCCATTTTGTGTTTGTACCGGGGGTCTAAGCACGTTGCCACCCAGTACTGGTCCTTGGCCTTTATGCGTTTTATACAGGGGTCCCCCTTAAAACACTGCAGCATGTATGCCCCCATTCCCACTAAAGCGGAAGCGGTATAGTGGCCTGCTTCCAGCTCATCATCCAGGATAATGTCGTCCTCGTTCTCCTCCCCCCATCCACGGATAACACCAGGGATCCCAGAAAGGTTTGAAGCATGCTCTTCTTTCTCCTCCTCATCCCCCCAGCACCATCCTCCTCCTCTGACTCCTCTTCAGACTCCTGCTGTTGATTTGTCCCAGATGGAGTAGCACTCCCTGGGAATTCATCCAACATTGCGACTTCCTGATCTTCCTGCTCCTCGACGGCTTGATCAATGACACAACGCAATGCACGCTCCAGAAAGAAGGCGTAAGGTATGATGTCACTTATGGCGCCCTGGCCGTGACTGACCAGTTTGGTGATCTCATCGAATGGCCGCAGAAGTCTGCATGCGTCCCGCATGAGCAGCCACTGGCGAGGTGAAGAAAACCCAAGCTCCCCAGAACCTGTCCTGCTGCCGAGTTCGAACAGGTCGTCATTAACTGCACGTTTCTGCTGGAGCAGCCTATCGAGCATATGCAACGTTGAGTTCCATCGCGTCGGGCAGTCACAAATAAGACGCCTGAGGGGCAGGTTGTGTCACCGCTGAATCTCAGCAAGGCGAGCCATAGCTGTTTAAAATCTTCTTAAATGGCCCGAGATTTTCCTTGCCTGCCACAAGACGTCCTGGACCCCAGGGTATTTGGCAACATATCGCTGCACCACCAAGTTCAGGACGTGTGCCATGCATGGCACGTGTGTTATTTTGCCCTGTTTCAGCGCGCTCAGCAGATTGACACTTTTGTCGCACACCACTTTACCAACTGACAAATTCAGCGGTCTCAGCCACTGATCTGCCTGTGAACACAATGCTGAAATTGGCCAGTGATTTTGGCACTGTGTGTATCAGACTTCACTCAGCAAAAGAGGCAATATTGTTGCAGGACACAAATACACTTGTAAAAGTATACTCAGATAAGCTCCAAAAATTAGCTCACACAGTTTGAACTGACAGCAAAGAACGTAGTATATGAGGGCTAGAGGTACAGTAGGCATTCACAGTATAAACAAGTAGGTGGTGACCTCTATAGGCTGCAAAAATTAGCTCACATGGGTTGAACTAACAGCAAAGAATGTAGTATATGATGGCTAGAGGTACAGTAGGTGTTCACAGTATACACAAGTTGGTGGCGGGCTGTTTAGGCCGCAAAAATGAGCTCATATGGGTTGAACTGACAGCAAAGAACGTAGTATATGATGGCTAGAGGTACAGTAGGCGTTCACAGTATACACCAGTAGGTGGCGGGCTGTTTAGGCCGCAAAAATTGGCTCACATGGGTTGAACTGACAGCAAAGAATGTAGTATATGATGGCTAGAGGTACAGTAGGCGTTCACAGTGTACACAAGTAGGTGGCGGCCTCTATAGGCCGCAAAAATGAGCTCACATGGGTTGAACTGACAGCAAAGAATGTAGTATATGATGGCTAGAGGTACAGTAGGCGTTCACAGTATACACAAGTAGGTGGCGGCCTCTAAAGGTCGCAAAAATTAGCTCACATGGGTTGAAATGACAGCAAAGAACGTAGTATATGATGGCTAGAGGTACAGTAGGCTTTCACAGTATACACAAGTAGGTGGCGGCCTCTATAGGCTGCAAAAATTAGCTCACATGGGTTGAACTGACAGCAAAGAACGTAGTATATGATTGCTAGAGGTACAGTAGGCGTTCACAGTATACACAAGTTGGTGGCGGGCTGTATAGGCCGCAAAAATGAGCTCACATGGGTTGAACTGACAACAAAGAACGTAGTATATGATGGCTAGAGGTACAGTAGGCATTAACAGTACACAGAACAGTAAGTGTCGGCCTGTATAGGCTGCAAAAATTAGCCATTCAATGGACATGAAATACCTTTTATGCCGCTGTATTTAGCGAAGCCAAGGACCAGGAATTGTTGTGGTTGGATGGCGGTCTTTCAGATATTTGTGGCCTGGCATGAGGAATTTCAATGAAACCTGGTCTACTGGTCACATGTGTTGAATTCCTCAGAGATCCATGCCTCATTCATTTTTATAGATGTGAGGTAGTCTACACTGTCATGAGCTAGGCGAGTGCGCTTATTGGTCGCGATCCCCCCTGCTGCGCTGAACGTCCTTTCGGACAGGACACTGGATGGGTGGCAAGCCAACAGTTCCCTTGCAAATTGTGCCAGCTCTGGCCAGAGGTCAAGCCTGCCCACCACACCCATTAACCCAATGTAGTCGGACATCTTTTTTTACTCTCCAACATTTGAGCCACAGAAGCCTGCCTTTTTCCAGAACAACGTTACGACGGCATCATGGAAGATGGAGTGTTGGACAACTGTGAGGAGACAGGAGAAGGAGAAGGGGGGAGGAGAAGGAGAAGAGGCTGGATGGTGAGAGCATGGAGTGTGGCTTTGTGGGTTCTGACAGTTTTGCTCCCACTGGGCTTGGTAATGGCGGATTTCAGGTGCCTTCTTAAGGCGGTTGTCCCTAGGTGAGTGTTGGGCTTACCGCGACTTATGCGTTGACTGCAAAGGCTGGAGGTGGCAACACTGGTGTCAGCAACGGACACATTAAAAAAAGCCCACACTGCGGAGCCATGTGCTGGCATCCTGGGAGCGCCAGATGTGACTGTACATGGTTGATGGCTCGCTCCTGATACATTTGCAGTCTGCTTTGTACCTCTTCTGCAATGCAAGTTCTGCCTGCCTCTCCTCCCTATCTGCCGTTCCGTCAGTCCGCCAGTTCTACAAATAATTGGCCAGTAACTGTTGTCACTGTGTGTAGCACTGTTTACACAGCGAGAGGCCAAATTTTTGCAGGACTAAAATACACTCTTAGAAATGTATACTGTTAAATAACACCCCACTTCAATATGTGGCATTGGTGTAGCACACCAATTCAAAAAATTGGCCAGTGAGTTAGGCACTGTGTGTACCAGACTTCACTCAACAAACTAGGCAATATTGTTGCATGACACAAATACACTTGAGAAAGTTTACTCAGATAACACCCCACTTCAATATGTGGCATTGGGGGGGGGGGCACAGGTTTATTACACAAGTTCTACAAATAATTGGCCAGTAACTGTTGTCACTGTGTGTAGCACTGTTTACACAGCAAGAGGCCACATTTTTGCAGGACTAAAATACACTCTTAGAAAATTATACTGTTAAACAGCACCCCACTTCAATATGTGGCATTGGGGGAGGGGGGGGCACAGGTTTATTACACCAGTTCTACAAATAATTGGCCAGTAACTGTTGTCACTGTGTGTAGCACTGTTTACACAGCAACAGGCCAAATTTTTGCAGGACTAAAATACACTCTTAGAAAATTATATTGTTAAATAACACCCCACCTCAATATGTGGCATTGGTGTAGCACACCAGTTCAAAAAATTGGCCAGTGAGTTTGGCGCTGTGTGTACCAGACTTCACTCAGCAAACTAGGCAATATTGTTGCATGACACAAATACACTTGAAAAAGTTTACTCAGATAGCACCCCACTTAAATATGTGGCATTGGGGGGGGGGGGGGGCAATTGGTCTATCACACCAGTTATAATACATTATAAGTACTTTTGTCACTGTGTGTAGTGTTGCTGCCAAAACACTCAGTCTCACCACCACACCTATCACAATGCTGCACAGTAATAGTACTAATCCACTATAATATGTTTTCTACAAAGTATATTATACTGTGGATTACCCCCCTCCCCCCCCCCCTTTTTAGTGCACTGCACAGCAATACCAAAAAATTTTCAGCCCTTTACATGACTTTTGTGGACAATAACAGAGCAATTTGTGTGTGAGAGCAGCCGATCTCTAACTGCCCCTAAAGCAACCACTAGATACCTGCCCCTATAGTAAAGAGACTGTAATAGACCCTAAAACGACATTGGAGCATTTTAAATGACTTTTGTGGACATTGACAAAGTGATTTCTGTGTGACTGCAGCCGATCTCTAACTGCCCCTAAAGCAACCACAGGATACCTGCCCCTATAGTAAAGAGACTGTAATAGACCCTAAAATGACATTGGAGCATTTTAAACGACTTTTGTGGACATTGACAAAGTGATTTCTGTGTGACTGCAGCCGATCTCTAACTGCCCCTAAAGCAACCACAAGATACCTGCCCCTATAGTAAAGAGACTGTAAAAGACCCTAAAACGACATTGGAGCATTTTAAATGACTTTTGTGGACATTGACAAAGCGATTTCTGTGTGACTGCAGCCGATCTCTAACTGCCCCTACAGCAACCACAGGATACCTCTCCCTAAGCTCAAAAGATACTAGACCTATACCGAAATACCAGCCCTGAAAAGAACTTTTGTGGACATTGACAGAGCGATTTGTGACTGCAGCCGATCTCTAACTGCCCCTAAAGCAACCACTGGATACCTCTCCTTAAGCTCAAAAGATACTAGTAGACCTGTACCGAAAAATACCAGCCCTGAAAAGGACATTTTTGTGGATCTTCACAGCGCTACATGTGTCTAGCAAACTCTCCCTCATGAGCACAGCAGACCTCTACCTACATTGGCAGAAAGCGGAATGTGAAAAAGCCGCCAGATCGGGTCTATTTATATGGTAGGGGGACTGTCCATGTGCTGGAATGTTTCAATTGGCTGTCCCGTTCCACATGACGGCTATGTCACAGGTCAAAGTTCTCCCCAATGTAAGCAAATATGGCCACTGCGAACGACGTCATGTGTCCGAAAATTTGGCGGGTAGCAAACAAGCAAAATTTGCCGCGAACTAACCACCGGGCGAACTGCAAGGCCATCTCTAATTACAAGCATTAGTCTATACTTTGTGTACCTTTATGCCATGTATTTCTTTTTTCAATCAATAATTTTTATTGAATTTCAAATGCAAATGAAAAACAGAGAATCACATCAACAGGATGTGATATAAGAAAATAACAACAACAAGGTAGAACATTATCCAAAAGTGGATGTTACAGTGTTCAAACAATAGTTATAAGCTTCGTACAAGAGTGCTATGGCATCATGCATGTAAAGTTTAACGTAGTTTATTCTGATGATTGGAGGAGAAGAGAGGAGTCGAACCACCCCGACTCAGAACTATGTCACCAAGCCATGGGTCGTCGACACCCCCCATCATCCCCAGGATCAGAATGAGTAGAACTAAGTTAAATAAAAGGTTACATTATAAACTTCTAGTATCAGGTGTTAAATAGGGCCACTCCGACCAAGCTTTTTGAAATTTGTGATGGGTTAAAGCGTAGAAGGATAAAGCTTTTTCTAGTTTATAGTTCTCATTAACAAGGATAATTGCCTCAGAAAGATTTGGGGTGTCGGTGGTTTTCCACTTGCATAGTATTAAAGTTCTGGCAGCCGAAAGAAGATGTACAATCATTTGTCTATATGTCAATGGGTATAGTTCAATGTTTAGATTCAATAATGCTAACTCTGGTTTGGGAGGAGTTAAGATTCCAGTGATGGATGCAGTACATTGGAAAATTGCTTTCCAAAAGCTTGTAAGGGAGGGACACTCCCAGAGGACGTGCTGTAAGGTACCCACTCTACCACATTCTCTCCAGCACAGTGGTGAAAGGGAGGGATTCATCTTAGAAAACCTATAGGAAGTGAAATACCACCTATTAACAAAAGAAAACACATAAAATTACATGCGTGAACTGGTTCAGGTCAGTAATCCCAGTTACACCTAGTAAAACAGTTGGACTTTAGAGGATGTGATGATGCAATATCTATAACAAGGTAGTCAACACGAAATATATATAAAAAATATATATTTTATTAAATTGTTCAAACATTAAAAATATCCACTGATCGCATGATCAGGTCATAAGAACATACATGTAAACATATTTATTACAGATGAGAAAAAACCTCTGCAATTACAGTCGATTAAGTTCAGTCATGTTGAAACAGGTCTGACGCGTTTCACTTGAACAATTAAGTTCAGGGATTTGCTTCCTCAGAGACCCTTGTTTCAGAACTAGACGACTTTAATATATAAGAAAAATATAAAACAAAAAGCAATAAACAATATTATATAGCAATTACATACAATTAGTGTTGAGCGAACACGGACTGTATTATTCGTGTTCGTACCGAATAATTGGATTTTTTGTACCCGAACACGGACACGGACACTTTACTGTATGTTCGGGTAAAAATCCGTGTTCGGTCGTTTTATTTCCGGGTTTTGCATGCTTTGGCGCTCTTTTCATGGCGGGCTTTCAACAGCCAATCAACAATCGTTTAACTGGTGTGCCTTAAGCCATCCCAGCCATGCCTGCAAATGTCTCAGTAGCTGTGATTGGCCGTCTGAAGCATGTGACCAAGTCTTTATAAGTTCGAGGCAGCCGCAGCGGCGTCATTATGCTGCTTAGATTCAGGGACAGAGCACACATCAACGTGCTGGCTGCTGATTAGGGAAAGATAGGCAGGAAAAAACCATTTGTGTCCGGATAGAATTGAGGGACAGGTCGGAGTGTTTAGGCAGGGCGAGTTGTAGGCATTTTAGGGATAGAGTCTGCTGAATTATATAGGGTCAGTGTCTTCTACAAACTACAATCGATATTGCTGTGTGGGGGGTGGGGTCTGCACTCAATCCTGATCTACGATCTCTTCTCAATCCTGTTAGGGACAGAGTCTGCTGAATTTTAGGGAAACTGTGTTCTACAAACTACAATCGATATTGCTGTGTGGTGTGGGATTGGAGATAGGCAGGTGTCAGTGATCCACATCCATTTTTCTGTGTGTGAGCTGCAGTGAACACAATCTTTTTGGGCTGCAGTGAACACAATCTTTTTGGGCTGCAGTGAACACAATCTTTTTGGGCTGCAGTGAACACAATCTTTTTGGGCTGCAGTGAACACAATCTTTTTGGGCTGCAGTGAACACAATCTTTTTGGGGTGCAGTGAACAAAATCTTTTTGGGGTGCAGTGAACACAATCCTTTTTGGTGTGCAGTGAACACAATCTTTGTGGGGTGCAGTGAACAAAATCCTTTGTGGGGTGCAGTGAACACAATCTTTTTGGGGTGCAGTGAACAAAATCCTTTTTGGGGTGCAGTGAACAACATCCTTTTTGGGGTGCAGTGAACACAATCTTTTTGGGGTGCAGTGAACAAAATCCTTTGTGGGGTGCAGTGAACACAATCTTTTTGGGGTGCAGTGAACACAATCTTTTTGGGGTGGAGTGAACAACATCCTTTTTGGGGTGCAGTGAACAAAATCCTTTTTGGGGTGCAGTGAACAAAATCATTTTTGGGGTGCAGTGAACACAATCTTTTTGGGGTGCAGTGAACACAATCTTTGTGGGGTGCAGTGAACACAATCTTTTTGGGGTGGAGTGAACAACATCCTTTTTGGGGTGCAGTGAACAACATCCTTTTTGGGGTGCAGTGAACACAATCTTTTTGGGGTGCAGTGAACACAATCTTTGTGGGGTACAGTGAACAGAATCTTTGTGGGGTGCAGTGAACACAATCTTTGGGGGGTACAGTGAACACAATCTTTGTGAGGTGCAGTGAACACAATCTTTGTGGGGTGCAGTGAACACAATCATTGTGGGGTGCAGTGAACTCAATCTTTGTGGGGTACAGTGAACACAATCTCATACTGAAGGTTTGAGGGTGCTGCCTGTTCCATACTCCCCCTACTCCTCATCTAGCCTTTTAGGGGTACAAACAATAGTAATTGGGGCCTAGTGTGGTTGTGTACGTGTGATATACATACACTTTTTTGGGATCATATTTTCTATTCCGCTATTTAATCAAAAACCTTTGGGGATCAGTTAAATTGGGGGATAGTCTGTGTTGGTACGTGTGAGAGAGATCCACCTTTCCAAGTTGTTGGGGTTCATCTCATACTTCTGAAGGTTTGAGGGTGCTGCCTGTTCCATACTCCCCCTACTCCTAGCCTTTTAGGGGTACAAACAATAGTAATTGGGGCCTAGTGTGGTTGTGTACGTGTGATATACATACACTTTTTTGGGATCATATTTTCTATTCCGCTATTTAATCAAAAACCTTTGGGGATCAGTTAAATTGGGGGATAGTCTGTGTTGGTACGTGTGAGAGAGATCCACCTTTCCAAGTTGTTGGGGTTCATCTCATACTTCTGAAGGTTTGAGGGTGCTGCCTGTTCCATACCCCCCCTACTCCTAGCCTTTTAGGGGTACAAACAATAGTAATTGGGGCCTAGTGTGGTTGTGTACGTGTGATATACATACACTTTTTTGGGATCATATTTTCTATTCCGCTATTTAATCAAAAACCTTTGGGGATCAGTTAAATTGGGGGATAGTCTGTGTTGGTACGTGTGAGAGAGATCCACCTTTCCAAGTTGTTGGGGTTCATCTCATACTTCTGAAGGTTTGAGGGTGCTGCCTGTTCCATACTCCCCCTACTCCTAGCCTTTTAGGGGTACAAACAATAGTAATTGGGGCCTAGTGTGGTTGTGTACGTGTGATATACATACACTTTTTTGGGATCATATTTTCTATTCCGCTATTTAATCAAAAACCTTTGGGGATCAGTTAAATTGGGGGATAGTCTGTGTTGGTACGTGTGAGAGAGATCCACCTTTCCAAGTTGTTGGGGTTCATCTCATACTTCTGAAGGTTTGAGGGTGCTGCCTGTTCCATACTCCCCCTACTCCTAGCCTTTTAGGGGTACAAACAATAGTAATTGGGGCCTAGTGTGGTTGTGTACGTGTGATATACATACACTTTTTTGGGATCATATTTTCTATTCCGCTATTTAATCAAAAACCTTTGGGGATCAGTTAAATTGGGGGATAGTCTGTGTTGGTACGTGTGAGAGAGATCCACCTTTCCAAGTTGTTGGGGTTCATCTCATACTTCTGAAGGTTTGAGGGTGCTGCCTGTTCCATACTCCCCCTACTCCTAGCCTTTTAGGGGTACAAACAATAGTAATTGGGGCCTAGTGTGGTTGTGTACGTGTGATATACATACACTTTTTTGGGATCATATTTTCTATTCCGCTATTTAATCAAAAACCTTTGGGGATCAGTTAAATTGGGGGATAGTCTGTGTTGGTACGTGTGAGAGAGATCCACCTTTCCAAGTTGTTGGGGTTCATCTCATACTTCTGAAGGTTTGAGGGTGCTGCCTGTTCCATACCCCCCCTACTCCTAGCCTTTTAGGGGTACAAACAATAGTAATTGGGGCCTAGTGTGGTTGTGTACGTGTGATATACATACACTTTTTTGGGATCATATTTTCTATTCCGCTATTTAATCAAAAACCTTTGGGGATCAGTTAAATTGGGGGATAGTCTGTGTTGGTACGTGTGAGAGAGATCCACCTTTCCAAGTTGTTGGGGTTCATCTCATACTTCTGAAGGTTTGAGGGTGCTGCCTGTTCCATACTCCCCCTACTCCTAGCCTTTTAGGGGTACAAACAATAGTAATTGGGGCCTAGTGTGGTTGTGTACGTGTGATATACATACACTTTTTTGGGATCATATTTTCTATTCCGCTATTTAATCAAAAACCTTTGGGGATCAGTTAAATTGGGGGATAGTCTGTGTTGGTACGTGTGAGAGAGATCCACCTTTCCAAGTTGTTGGGGTTCATCTCATACTTCTGAAGGTTTGAGGGTGCTGCCTGTTCCATACTCCCCCTACTCCTAGCCTTTTAGGGGTACAAACAATAGTAATTGGGGCCTAGTGTGGTTGTGTACGTGTGATATACATACACTTTTTTGGGATCATATTTTCTATTCCGCTATTTAATCAAAAACCTTTGGGGATCAGTTAAATTGGGGGATAGTCTGTGTTGGTACGTGTGAGAGAGATCCACCTTTCCAAGTTGTTGGGGTTCATCTCATACTTCTGAAGGTTTGAGGGTGCTGCCTGTTCCATACTCCCCCTACTCCTAGCCTTTTAGGGGTACAAACAATAGTAATTGGGGCCTAGTGTGGTTGTGTACGTGTGATATACATACACTTTTTTGGGATCATATTTTCTATTCCGCTATTTAATCAAAAACCTTTGGGGATCAGTTAAATTGGGGGATAGTCTGTGTTGGTACGTGTGAGAGAGATCCACCTTTCCAAGTTGTTGGGGTTCATCTCATACTTCTGAAGGTTTGAGGGTGCTGCCTGTTCCATACCCCCCCTACTCCTAGCCTTTTAGGGGTACAAACAATAGTAATTGGGGCCTAGTGTGGTTGTGTACGTGTGATATACATACACTTTTTTGGGATCATATTTTCTATTCCGCTATTTAATCAAAAACCTTTGGGGATCAGTTAAATTGGGGGATAGTCTGTGTTGGTACGTGTGAGAGAGATCCACCTTTCCAAGTTGTTGGGGTTCATCTCATACTTCTGAAGGTTTGAGGGTGCTGCCTGTTCCATACCCCCCCTACTCCTAGCCTTTTAGGGGTACAAACAATAGTAATTGGGGCCTAGTGTGGTTGTGTACGTGTGATATACATACACTTTTTTGGGATCATATTTTCTATTCCGCTATTTAATCAAAAACCTTTGGGGATCAGTTAAATTGGGGGATAGTCTGTGTTGGTACGTGTGAGAGAGATCCACCTTTCCAAGTTGTTGGGGTTCATCTCATACTTCTGAAGGTTTGAGGGTGCTGCCTGTTCCATACCCCCCCTACTCCTAGCCTTTTAGGGGTACAAACAATAGTAATTGGGGCCTAGTGTGGTTGTGTACGTGTGATATACATACACTTTTTTGGGATCATATTTTCTATTCCGCTATTTAATCAAAAACCTTTGGGGATCAGTTAAATTGGGGGATAGTCTGTGTTGGTACGTGTGAGAGAGATCCACCTTTCCAAGTTGTTGGGGTTCATCTCATACTTCTGAAGGTTTGAGGGTGCTGCCTGTTCCATACTCCCCCTACTCCTAGCCTTTTAGGGGTACAAACAATAGTAATTGGAGCCTAGTGTGGTTGTGTACGTGTGATATACATACACTTTTTTGGGATCATATTTTCTATTCCGCTATTTAATCAAAAACCTTTGGGGATCAGTTAAATTGGGGGATAGTCTGTGTTGGTACGTGTGAGAGAGATCCACCTTTCCAAGTTGTTGGGGTTCATCTCATACTTCTGAAGGTTTGAGGGTGCTGCCTGTTCCATACTCCCCCTACTCCTAGCCTTTTAGGGGTACAAACAATAGTAATTGGGGCCTAGTGTGGTTGTGTACGTGTGATATACATACACTTTTTTGGGATCATATTTTCTATTCCGCTATTTAATCAAAAACCTTTGGGGATCAGTTAAATTGGGGGATAGTCTGTGTTGGTACGTGTGAGAGAGATCCACCTTTCCAAGTTGTTGAGGTTCATCTCATACTTCTGAAGGTTTGAGGGTGCTGCCTGTTCCATACTCCCCCTACTCCTAGCCTTTTAGGGGTACAAACAATAGTAATTGGGGCCTAGTGTGGTTGTGTACGTGTGATATACATACACTTTTTTGGGATCATATTTTCTATTCCGCTATTTAATCAAAAACCTTTGGGGATCAGTTAAATTGGGGGATAGTCTGTGTTGGTACGTGTGAGAGAGATCCACCTTTCCAAGTTGTTGGGGTTCATCTCATACTTCTGAAGGTTTGAGGGTGCTGCCTGTTCCATACCCCCCCTACTCCTAGCCTTTTAGGGGTACAAACAATAGTAATTGGGGCCTAGTGTGGTTGTGTACGTGTGATATACATACACTTTTTTGGGATCATATTTTCTATTCCGCTATTTAATCAAAAACCTTTGGGGATCAGTTAAATTGGGGGATAGTCTGTGTTGGTACGTGTGAGAGAGATCCACCTTTCCAAGTTGTTGGGGTTCATCTCATACTTCTGAAGGTTTGAGGGTGCTGCCTGTTCCATACTCCCCCTACTCCTAGCCTTTTAGGGGTACAAACAATAGTAATTGGGGCCTAGTGTGGTTGTGTACGTGTGATATACATACACTTTTTTGGGATCATATTTTCTATTCCGCTATTTAATCAAAAACCTTTGGGGATCAGTTAAATTGGGGGATAGTCTGTGTTGGTACGTGTGAGAGAGATCCACCTTTCCAAGTTGTTGAGGTTCATCTCATACTTCTGAAGGTTTGAGGGTGCTGCCTGTTCCATACTCCCCCTACTCCTAGCCTTTTAGGGGTACAAACAATAGTAATTGGGGCCTAGTGTTGTTGTGTACGTGTGATATACATACACTTTTTTGGGATCATATTTTCTATTCCGCTATTTAATCAAAAACCTTTGGGGATCAGTTAAATTGGGGGATAGTCTGTGTTGGTACGTGTGAGAGAGATCCACCTTTCCAAGTTGTTGGGGTTCATCTCATACTTCTGAAGGTTTGAGGGTGCTGCCTGTTCCATACCCCCCCTACTCCTAGCCTTTTAGGGGTACAAACAATAGTAATTGGGGCCTAGTGTGGTTGTGTACGTGTGATATACATACACTTTTTTGGGATCATATTTTCTATTCCGCTATTTAATCAAAAACCTTTGGGGATCAGTTAAATTGGGGGATAGTCTGTGTTGGTACGTGTGAGAGAGATCCACCTTTCCAAGTTGTTGGGGTTCATCTCATACTTCTGAAGGTTTGAGGGTGCTGCCTGTTCCATACCCCCCCTACTCCTCATCTAGCCTTTTAGGGGTACAAACAATAGTAATTGGGGCCTAGTGTGGTTGTGTACGTGCGAGATACATACACTTTTTTTGATCATATTTCCTATTCCGCTATTCAATAAAAACCTTTGAGGATCAATTGAATTGCGGGATAGTCTGTGTCGGTACGTGTGAGAGAGATCCACCTTTCCAAGTTGTTGGGGTTCATCTCATACTTCTGAAGGTTTGAGGGTGCTGCCTGTTCCATACCCCCCCTACTCCTCATCTAGCCTTTTAGGGGTACAAACAATAGTAATTGGGGCCTAGTGTGGTTGTGTACGTGCGAGATACATACACTTTTTTTGATCATATTTCCTATTCCGCTATTCAATAAAAACCTTTGAGGATCAATTGAATTGCGGGATAGTCTGTGTCGGTACGTGTGAGAGAGATCCACCTTTCCAAGTTGTTGGGGTTCATCTCATACTTCTGAAGGTTTGAGGGTGCTGCCTGTTCCATACCCCCCCTACTCCTCATCTAGCCTTTTAGGGGTACAAACAATAGTAATTGGGGCCTAGTGTGGTTGTGTACGTGCGAGATACATACACTTTTTTTGATCATATTTCCTATTCCGCTATTCAATAAAAACCTTTGAGGATCAATTGAATTGCGGGATAGTCTGTGTCGGTACGTGTGAGAGAGATCCACCTTTCCAAGTTGTTGGGGTTCATCTCATACTTCTGAAGGTTTGAGGGTGCTGCCTGTTCCATACCCCCCCTACTCCTCATCTAGCCTTTTAGGGGTACAAACAATAGTAATTGGGGCCTAGTGTGGTTGTGTACGTGCGAGATACATACACTTTTTTTGATCATATTTCCTATTCCGCTATTCAATAAAAACCTTTGAGGATCAATTGAATTGCGGGATAGTCTGTGTCGGTACGTGTGAGAGAGATCCACCTTTCCAAGTTGTTGGGGTTCATCTCATACTTCTGAAGGTTTGAGGGTGCTGCCTGTTCCATACCCCCCCTACTCCTCATCTAGCCTTTTAGGGGTACAAACAATAGTAATTGGGGCCTAGTGTGGTTGTGTACGTGCGAGATACATACACTTTTTTTGATCATATTTCCTATTCCGCTATTCAATAAAAACCTTTGAGGATCAATTGAATTGCGGGATAGTCTGTGTCGGTACGTGTGAGAGAGATCCACCTTTCCAAGTTGTTGGGGTTCATCTCATACTTCTGAAGGTTTGAGGGTGCTGCCTGTTCCATACCCCCCCTACTCCTCATCTAGCCTTTTAGGGGTACAAACAATAGTAATTGGGGCCTAGTGTGGTTGTGTACGTGCGAGATACATACACTTTTTTTGATCATATTTCCTATTCCGCTATTCAATAAAAACCTTTGAGGATCAATTGAATTGCGGGATAGTCTGTGTCGGTACGTGTGAGAGAGATCCACCTTTCCAAGTTGTTGGGGTTCATCTCATACTTCTGAAGGTTTGAGGGTGCTGCCTGTTCCATACCCCCCCTACTCCTCATCTAGCCTTTTAGGGGTACAAACAATAGTAATTGGGGCCTAGTGTGGTTGTGTACGTGCGAGATACATACACTTTTTTTGATCATATTTCCTATTCCGCTATTCAATAAAAACCTTTGAGGATCAATTGAATTGCGGGATAGTCTGTGTCGGTACGTGTGAGAGAGATCCACCTTTCCAAGTTGTTGGGGTTCATCTCATACTTCTGAAGGTTTGAGGGTGCTGCCTGTTCCATACCCCCCCTACTCCTCATCTAGCCTTTTAGGGGTACAAACAATAGTAATTGGGGCCTAGTGTGGTTGTGTACGTGCGAGATACATACACTTTTTTTGATCATATTTCCTATTCCGCTATTCAATAAAAACCTTTGAGGATCAATTGAATTGCGGGATAGTCTGTGTCGGTACGTGTGAGAGAGATCCACCTTTCCAAGTTGTTGGGGTTCATCTCATACTTCTGAAGGTTTGAGGGTGCTGCCTGTTCCATACCCCCCCTACTCCTCATCTAGCCTTTTAGGGGTACAAACAATAGTAATTGGGGCCTAGTGTGGTTGTGTACGTGCGAGATACATACACTTTTTTTGATCATATTTCCTATTCCGCTATTCAATAAAAACCTTTGAGGATCAATTGAATTGCGGGATAGTCTGTGTCGGTACGTGTGAGAGAGATCCACCTTTCCAAGTTGTTGGGGTTCATCTCATACTTCTGAAGGTTTGAGGGTGCTGCCTGTTCCATACCCCCCCTACTCCTCATCTAGCCTTTTAGGGGTACAAACAATAGTAATTGGGGCCTAGTGTGGTTGTGTACGTGCGAGATACATACACTTTTTTTGATCATATTTCCTATTCCGCTATTCAATAAAAACCTTTGAGGATCAATTGAATTGCGGGATAGTCTGTGTCGGTACGTGTGAGAGAGATCCACCTTTCCAAGTTGTTGGGGTTCATCTCATACTTCTGAAGGTTTGAGGGTGCTGCCTGTTCCATACCCCCCCTACTCCTCATCTAGCCTTTTAGGGGTACAAACAATAGTAATTGGGGCCTAGTGTGGTTGTGTACGTGCGAGATACATACACTTTTTTTGATCATATTTCCTATTCCGCTATTCAATAAAAACCTTTGAGGATCAATTGAATTGCGGGATAGTCTGTGTCGGTACGTGTGAGAGAGATCCACCTTTCCAAGTTGTTGGGGTTCATCTCATACTTCTGAAGGTTTGAGGGTGCTGCCTGTTCCATACCCCCCCTACTCCTCATCTAGCCTTTTAGGGGTACAAACAATAGTAATTGGGGCCTAGTGTGGTTGTGTACGTGCGAGATACATACACTTTTTTTGATCATATTTCCTATTCCGCTATTCAATAAAAACCTTTGAGGATCAATTGAATTGCGGGATAGTCTGTGTCGGTACGTGTGAGAGAGATCCACCTTTCCAAGTTGTTGGGGTTCATCTCATACTTCTGAAGGTTTGAGGGTGCTGCCTGTTCCATACCCCCCCTACTCCTCATCTAGCCTTTTAGGGGTACAAACAATAGTAATTGGGGCCTAGTGTGGTTGTGTACGTGCGAGATACATACACTTTTTTTGATCATATTTCCTATTCCGCTATTCAATAAAAACCTTTGAGGATCAATTGAATTGCGGGATAGTCTGTGTCGGTACGTGTGAGAGAGATCCACCTTTCCAAGTTGTTGGGGTTCATCTCATACTTCTGAAGGTTTGAGGGTGCTGCCTGTTCCATACTCCCCCTACTCCTCATCTAGCCTTTTAGGGGTACAAACAATAGTAATTGGGGCCTAGTGTGGTTGTGTACGTGTGATATACATACACTTTTTTTGGATCATATTTTCTATTCCGCTATTTAATTTAACTGGGCCTCCATGCGAGACCTGTGTGCCTTGTTGCGCTGTTTTGAGTACTCCACCAACATGGCCAGTGGCAATGACGCCGTTCTCAGCTTAACTATCCCACTTCTATGCCTCCTTGAAAAAACAATTCGGGCGATGATGGAAGAGGATGTGGCACAGGATGAGGAGGAGGAGGAGGATGAAGAGGTAACATTTCCAAGGCTTTCAGGGCAGTCATTCGCAAGGGGCTCCGAGGGTGGGTTCCTGCACACGCAAACGCCAGGGACGCAATTGTCCAGCAGGGGCACAGTTCTGGAGGATGAGGAGGATGAGGAGGAGGAGGAGCTGGAGGAGGAGATGGAACTATGTTCACAGCAGGGTGGCACCCAGGCCAGCTCATGGCCATCACTGGTGCGTGGCTGGGGGGATACAGAGGACACGGACCATACACCTCCCACAGAGGACAGCCTTTCGTTGCCTCTGGGCAGCCTGGCACACATGAGCGATTACATGCTGCAGTGTCTCCACAACGACCGCCGAGTTGCCCACATTCTAACTTGTGCTGATTACTGGGTGGCCACGCTGCTGGATCCCCGTTACAAGGACAACGTACCGTCCTTAATTCACTCACTGGAGCGCGATCGCAAGATGCGCGAGTACAAGCGCACGCTGGTAGACGCCATGCTGCTGGCATTCCCATCTGACAGCGGGGCCACAGTGGAAGCACAAGGCAGAGGAGGAGGAGGAGGAGGTCGCCAACGCAACCAGGGCACCGCCAGCACCTCAGAAGGCAGGGTTAGCATGGCCGAAATGTGGAAAAGCTTTGTCAGCACGCCACAACAAACAGCAGCACCAGCAGCTCAGATGGAACGTCTTAGCAGGAGGCAGCATTTTACCAACATGGTGGAGCAGTATGTGTGCACACGCCTACATGTAGTGAATGACGGGTCTGCCCCCTTCAACTTCTGGGTCTCCAAATTGGGCACATGGCCTGAGCTTGCCCTTTACGCCTTGGAGGTGCTGGCGTGCCCTGCAGCCAGTGTATTATCTGAACGGGTATTTAGCACGGCTGGGGGCGTTATAACAGACAAGCGCAGCCGCCTGTCCAGAGACAATGTGGACAAGCTCACGTTCATTAAAATGAACCAGGCATGGATCCCACGGGACTTTTCCGTACCTTGTGCAGAATAGCAATGGATACCGACCTTACCCACCCATTGTTCCATTTTTGCTCTTTCTCACTCTTTTGGGGTGTACCCTCATTTAAAATTTGTGAAAAGAAGCAGTGTTGGCTACCTCGTCCTCCTCCTCAGGGCCAGATTAATGTAGGGGCTATTGGAGCTGCAGCTCCAGGCCCCTACCTTTTATATAGGCCCCGGGTTGGCCATATTCACTGTTACCGCTCTTCTGTCACTTGTAAACACAGAAGTCTGGCTTCTATGCTCGCTTCCCCAGGCAGCACCCTCAGAACCTCCCCACACAGCGTGAAGGCCGGACAAGGAGGGACAGTTGGCGATGCATGGATGTGTTTATGGGCTTCAGAGACAGCATCCCATGTTGAATTAGGCATGCATGGCTGCACCCTTCCTCCTCTGGGTGCATGGCAAGGCACGGCCCTTAAGGCCCTTCAAAATCCTCAGCACCAAGCCCATGATGCTGTTAATCCGGCCCTGGTCCTCCTCCACCGCCGCTTCCACCTACACCGCCCATAGGTGTGCGCAGCCTATTGCATTAAGGTGTGCACCCCAAAGTTGAAATACACATGCATGTGTTTGCCAGCAGGGAGAGTAATGTATCGGGGCCATGTACCTGTAGGCAAGGAGAAATAGAGCAGAGCAGGTCCCAGGGAGATCTTTCCCATCTCCTCACTGGCAATGCTATGTGCCCTAGGTGATTAGGGTGTGCCCAGGCACACCCAGCACACCCTGTGCGCACGCCTATGTCACCGCCACATCCACCACCACCTCAACCTCCCTCCTACTCCATATGGGCCTCGTCCTTCAGAGATGAAGAAGAACATTGTTTTATTTTTCTGTTTTTTTTTGTTGTTTTAAGTTATTTCCCTATCCACATTTGTTTGCAGAGCACTTGCCATGCTCTTAATTACGTTTTGCTGCCATTTGCAGCACTCTAGCCCTTTCCTTTGGTGTTTTAGAGCCATTTTAGTGCCTTAAAGTTCGGGTCCCCATTGACTTCAATGGGGTTCGGTGTCCGGGAAAAGTTCGGTAAAAGTCCGGGACACGGACCCGGACTTTTTTTTAAAGTTCGGCCGAACCCGTCGAACACGGACATCTAGGTGTCCGCTCAACCCTACATACAATACAAAATGAAAAAATTCTAATAACATGTATATGTATATATATGCATTTTATGCTCACCTAAATGACACAGATTGATTGGCTCACTCACGCCAGTCAAACCAGCTGCCACCAAACATGAACCGCTGTGGGTGGCCACAAGCGACCAAGTGTAGAGGATTCCCAGGAGTCCAAGGTACCTCACATGTGGGGGGTGCTGAGTCCCCTTAATCTAGACTGAAAGCCACATCATCGGCACATACAGCTAAACTACGTGGAAGGATTGGTTAACAGCCACTATAATATATAGTGATCCAAAGGTTACTCAATGGCATCTATAATGGAAAGATACATATTGTCGCCATAAAGAACGACTCTAATACACCCCAAAAGAATTACTGGGATAAAGAGTTAGGGTTAGGGCATAAGGTCATGCAGTCCAACCTCCAAAGGAGACATAGACGTGATAGATTGTAGTTAAGACAAAGTGATATCAATCTGGCCCCATATGGACAGACAAATATATCCAGATATGTCCAAGATCAGACATAATGCAAAGGTTAATCCTCGCATGGGGGAGGGGGGGGGGGGTGGGGAAAAAAAAAAAGAGAGAAAGGGGGGAGGGGGTTTAGGGTCCGGGAAGAGACCCAATCACCAACACCCTCCAATACTAGAACAATAACCAGCCCACTACCCAAACATCCCCATGCGGTAATTATGTCAAGTTAAAGGGCCTGGTGATAGGGGCAAGAAGGAGACCACAACATCACTTGTCATCAATATAAAGGAAAAAAGAGACAAGGGGGAAAGAGACCGCCAACTCAAAGAGGTATACCCATGCCTAAACTATATAGAGATAGAGCAGAAATACAGCCCGTTCATAGTGCCCATCAGCAATACCCATTGTTACCTGCCTTCACACAAATTGCAAGGATAAACCAAGGTTCCCGTGTCTCCCCGTCAGGATCGGCGTTTGCATCTGCCATGCCGGCTTCTCCAGCCAGATAAGGGGACTCCACCGGAAGCGTCTTGGTGGGTGAAACCTCCCAGGGCGTCACTTCCGGTGCGGGCGCAAGAGGGCGGGGCCGTCATCATAGACGTAGCCCTTCACCACCGTGGACGGTCCGCGTTATGGGCTGCGTCTATGACGATGGCTCCGCCCTCTTGCGCCCGCACCGGAAGTGACGCGGCGGGAGGTTTCACCCGCCAAGATGCTTCCGGTGGAGTCCCCTTATCTGGCGGGAGAAGCCGGCATGGCAGATGCGAACGCCGATCCTGACGGGGAGACGCGAGGAACCTTGGTTTATCCTTGCAATTTGTGTGAAGGCAGGTAACAATGGGCATTGCTGATGGGCACTATGAACGGGCTGTATCTCTGCTCTATCTCTATATAGTTTAGGCATGGGTATACCTCTTTGAGCTGGCGGTCTCTTTCCCCCTTGTCTCTTTTTTCCTTTCTATTGATGACAAGTGATATTGTGGTCTCCTTCTTGCCCCTATCACCAGGCCCATTAACTTGACATGATTACCGCATGGGGATGTTTTGGGTAGTGGGCTGGATATTGTTGTAGTATTGGAGGGTGTTGGTGATTGGGTCTCTTCCCGGACCCTAAACCCCCTCCCCCCCTCTCTCTCTTTTTTTTTCCCCATCCCCCCCCCTCCCCTATGCGAGGATTAACCTTTGCATTATGTCTGATCTTGGACATATCTGGATATATTTTTCTGTCCATATGGGGCCAGATTGATATCACTTTGTCTTAACTACAATCTATCACGTCTATGTCTCCTTTGGAGGTGGGACTGCATGACCTTATGCCCTAACCCTAACTCTTTATCCCAGTAATTATTTTGGGGTGTATTAGAGTCGTTCATTATGGTGACAATATGTATCTTTCCATTATAGATCCCATCGAGTAACCTTTGGATCACTATATATTATAGTGGCTGTTAACAAATCCTTCCACGTAGTTTAGCTGTATGTGCCGATGCTGTGGCTTTCAGTCTAGATTAAGGGGACTCCGCACCTCCCACGTGTGAGGTACCTTGGACTCCTGGGAATCCTCTACACTTGGTCGCTTGTGGCCACCCACAGCTGTTCATGTTTGGTGGCAGCTGGTTTGACTGACGTGAGTGAGCCAATCCATCTGTGTCATTTAGGTGAGCAAGCATAAAATGCATATATATACATATACATGTTAAAAGAATTTTTTCATTTTGTATTGTATGTAATTGCTATATAATATTGTTTATTGCTTTTTGTTTTATATTTTTCTTATATATTAAAGTCATCTAGTTCTGAAACAAGGGTCTCTGAGGAAGCAAATCCCTGAACTTAATTGTTCAAGCGAAACGCGTCAAACCTGTTTCAACACGACTGAACTTAATCGACTATAATTGCAGAGGTTTTTTCTCATCTGTAATAAATATGTTTACATGTATGTTCTTATGACCTGATCATGCGATCAGTGGATATTTTTAATGTTTGAACAATTTAATAAAATATATATTTTTTATATATATTTCGTGTTGACTAGCTTGTTATAGATATTGCATCATCACATCCTTTAAAGTCCAACTGTTTTACTAGGCGTAACTGGGATTACTCACCTGAACCAGTTCACGCATGTAATTTTATGTGTCTTCTATGTCTACTGGGATGTGGATGTGATTGGATGCAATGTATTATTGACACCCAAAAGAAATGTATTTAGTTATCCACCTATTAACAATACTTGTCATCATTTCCCAATGGTTTGTACAATGTGATATTTTGTGGGTCGAGTTGATCTCTATTTGCCATTGCTTTATATGCCATGTATTTCATTGATTATACAAACTTAATCTTACTCTTATATGTTATAAAGTTAAAATGTTGCATACTTTGTAACTTTCACATATACAATAAACTTTAATTTAAAAAAAATAAACAAATTAATACATCTACAATGGACCATAATGTGCAAAACAGTGTGCAATAAAATCATGTAAATCATTTAATAAATGATTGCATAATCATTCCATATATCACAGTTATAATAGATATACAGTATGCATTTCAAAGTCAATATGAAATGCACAGGTAGAAGAAAAAAATCTAGATAAAATAAAGTCCAAAAAAAGTGGAAAAATATTGTGCTTAACCACTTTAAGACCGGAGGATTTTCCTGCTTAATGACCAGGGCACTTTTTTCAACTTGGCGCTGTGTGATTTTAACTGACAGTTGCGCGGTCATGCAATGCTGTACCCAAACAAAATTTACGTCCTTTTTTTCCCCACAAACAGAACTTTCTTTTGGTGGTATTTGATCACCTCTGCACTTTTTCATTTTTTGCAATATTAGTAAAAAAATAGCAAAAGGTTTTCGAAAATTTGACATTTTCTACTTTGACTGTTAAAAAATATCCAATTATATATATATTTAGGCCAAAATGTATTTAGCTACATGTCTTTGATATAAACATTCTCAATGAGTGTAATTTTATTGGTTTGCGCAAAAGTTATAGCATCTACAAACTATGGTGTAAATACTGGAATTTACACAGCTTTAATTTCTGACTGCCTAATCTCAATTCTTGAAGCACTAAAATGACAGGGCAGTACACCCCCCCCCCCCAAATTACCACTTTTTGGAAAGTAGACAGCCTAAGGAATGTCCTGAGAGGCATGTTGAGCTCATTTAATATTTAAATTTTTTGTCACAGGTGTTTGAAAAATTAAAAAAAAAAATGTTGTTTTTTTTTTAAAAAAAGTTGTCATTGAAATGATATATTGCTCACGCATGCCATGGGTATATGTGTAATTATACCCCAAAATATATTCTGCTGCTTTTCCTGAGTACAGGGATACCACATGTGTGGGAATTTTTGGGAGCCTAGCTGTGTACGGGACCCCGAAAACTAATCACCACCTTCAGAATTTCAAAGGGCGTAAATTTCTCATTGCACTTTCTCACTACCTATCACGGTTTCAGAGGCCCTGAAATGTCAAGATAGCACAACCCCCCCCCCCCCAAATGACCCCATTTTGGAAAGTAGACACCCCAAGCTATTTGCTGAGAGGCATGGTGAGTCCATAAAATATTTTATATTTTGCCACAAGTTTTGGGAAAATAACATTTTTTTATTTTTGAACACAAAGTTGTCAAGATAAATAGCTCACACATGACATGGGTATATGTGGAATGACACCCCAAAATACATTTTTCTGCTTCTCCTGAGTACAGGGATACCACATGTGTGAGACTTTTTGGGAGCCTAGTGGTGTACGGGACCCCGAAAACCAATCACCACCTTTAGGCTTTCCAAGGGCGTAAATTGTTGATTTCACTCCTCACTGCCTATCACAGTTTCCGAGGCCCTGACATTTCAAGATAGCACAAAACCCCCACAAATGACCCCATTTTGGAAAGTAGACACCCCAAGCTATTTGCAGAGAGGCATGTTGAGTCCATGGAATATTTTATATTTTGCCACAGGTTTTGGGAAAATTATATATTTTTTTTATTTATTTATTTTATTTAATACAAAGTTGTCACTAAATTATATTTTTCTCACACATGCCATGGGTATATGGAAAATGACACTCCAAAATACATTCTGCTGCTTCTCCTGAGTATGGGGATACCCGATGTGTGAGATTTCTTGGAAGTCTAGCCGCGTACTGGACCCCGAAATCCAATCACCACCTTCAGGCTTTCCAAGGGCGTAAATTGTTGATTTCACACCTCACTACCTATCACAGTTTTGGAGGCCTTGAAATGCCAATACAGCACAACCCCCCCCCCCCCAAATGACCCCTTTTTGGAAAGTAGACACCCTAAGCTATTTGCAGAGATGCATGTTGAGTGTTTTGAACATCTCACTTTTTGTCAAAAAGTTTTGAAAATTGAAAAAAGAGGAAAAAAATGCATTTTCCTTTTTTTCTTCATTTTCTAAATTAAATGAGAGCTGCAAAATACTCACCATGCATCTTAGCAAATACCCTGGGGTGTCTACTTTTCGAAAAGGGGTCAATTGGGGGGGAGGGGGGTTGTGCTATCTTGGCATTTCATGGCCTTCAAAACTGTGATAGGTAGTGAAGTAAACAGTGAAATCAACTGTTTTGATTTCAGCCTGAAGGCGGTGATTCATTTTCGGGGTCCTGTACATGGCTAGACTGCATAAAAGTCTCACAAATGGAGTATCCCCATACTCAGGAGAAGCAGCAGAATGTATTTTGGGGTGTCATTTCACATAAACCCCTGGCATGTGTGAGCAATATATCATTTAGTGACAACTGTGTGTAAAAAAAATAAATAAATAATAATAATAATTTTCCCGAAACTTGTGGCAAAATATAAAATATTCCATGGCTTGATTTTTTTTTTTTTTTTTGCTTTTTTATGTTATTTTGACACCTTTCCTTTCATTTTTATTATTTTTTTTATAATTTTTATTGTTATCACAGTGAATTTGAATTTAAATATCCCCTATGATAGCAATTTGTAGTGACAGGTACTCTTTTTTTAAGAAAATTGGGTCTTTTAGACTCTAGATCTCTCCTCTGACCTTAAAGCATCTAATCACACTAAGATTGGTGTGATAAGATGCTCTCCCTATTTCCCAATGGCGCTGTTTATTTCTAGCGAAACAGAAGTCATGAAATGCTCATAGCTTCCGGTATCTTAGGCCATAGAGATGATTGGAGCCATTTTCTTCTCCAATCAGCTCTATGGTCAGATAATGGAACCACCGACTGCACTCTCGGGTTAACCGGTGGGACAGGAGAGCCTGAGAAAAACCGCAGGGGGGGGAGTCCCCTCCCACTGCTTGTAAAAGCAGTCTAGGGGCGAATTATCTGCTAGCTTTTACATGTAAGCTGACCGCTGGCTGTAAAAAATTATACCAAGATGATGCCTAAATCTGCAGCCATCATCCTGGTATAACCACTCAAAGTCCAGCAACCGGTGAACGCCTATGCGCATGCGCTGAGGCTACCTTGGTAGAGTTCGAGGCTATCTTGGTGAAGTTCGAGGCTACATTGGTGGAAGTTTGAGGCTACCTCGGTAGAGTTCGAGGCTACCTCAGTGTAGTTCGAGGCTACCAAATTGGCGCCAAAACGGCATATTTAAACACAGCTGTCACTCTAGCTGATTGTGTGAAAAAGAAAAAATACTGCGCTACCCTATTTAATCTGATTAAACAGCTCAATAAATGTGTTGATCAACGGTATAAATATTATAATAAATATTAAATATTATTACATTTAGTTGATGTTGTTAAATTATATAGTGAATAAATATATATATATATAGTGAGTGGAAAAAAGATGAGTATGGATCACTCCAATATACTCAAATACATAAAGTGCAATGTGAACCCATATAAAATATGTGCAAACAACAATAATATACAAATATAGCAATAATAACAAATACAATTTATAATAAATAGTGACAGTCCATGAAAAACGTGACTAAAGTGCAAAAGTGCTTAATAAAAGTCTCTTTCGTGCAATATGCAATCGGTGGTGACTCCTGTGACCCTCAGTTTCACCCTTCAGTGCTCAAAGGTAAGGTAGCCCACTTACCAGATGTAGTGGATTCTTATGGCATACGCCAAAAAGAATCTATACTCGCTTGTGCGTTTCTCCTTATATCAGATGATCCGGTTCCGTGTTGAGCCCATATACACTCGGGATAAACAAAAAAAGAAAATGCTCCTCATAGTGTAAAAAGGTAACGACCTTTATTTTCACTCTAACACATTATAAAACACACTCTTCATGCTAAAACATCCGGTAAAAGTCCATAAAAAACACTCTGGTAAAACTCCAAATACTGTATAAACACTGTGCAAACTCGCAAGAAAAAATGGTGAAGGGTCACAGCAAAAAGAGGTACCCGTTTAGGGGTCAGCTAGTAAAATAGTGTACCGCTACTGAGCTCCTGTATTGCCTCACGGCACGATGTGACAGGACGCTGGTGGTTCTCTGCTGTTTGCGCCGTACCCGGAAGTGGTGAAACCGGCGTGCGGTCCAGCTTTGGCTCAGAGCGAGGCAGCGTGCGTACCAACTTGACGCGTTTCGTCAGAGATGTGACGTCTTCGAAAGTGGTACGTGCGCTGTGTGTCAGCTTGGTTTTATGCAGAAGGATTCGATTGAACTCGCCTTCTCTCCCGCCTTGATTATATCCTTAATTTATGCAAACCGGAAGCAATTCATTGTGTCCGTAATCATATCTCTATGTGCATATTATTCTTATTATTCAATATAATTGGATGCAAAAAAAAACTTTAGATATGGACCCACTACGATTCATTACATTCTCCCCAAAAACCGTTTCATTAATATTTCATGACCATTTTCTTTCCTATTAGTGATGGCCTGTGTTAGTCTTATTCTATAGTATAGATAGGATGTGGAAATCAATCAATTACTTCCGTGTAGAACATAACCGATTTTTTATATAATTACATTTCTAGTTAGTGAATTTTTCCCTTTTGCCTCATCAATAATACATTCTGTGGGTGTTATAAATATGAATATATCATTATTATCAGATCTACATAATTTACAGCATTTTTCAGTATATTGTGACCTTGAATAAATAAATAAATTTCCGTTATATGAATACCTCATTTTATCAATAATTAGTTCACTCAATGATAGAGGAAAATATTGATAAAAAATTATTATAATTAATAAGAAATATAATATATAAAAATTCCTTTGCAATAATCAATATAATTAAACATTAACCACTTAAGCCCCGGAGGATTTTCCTGCTAAACGACCAGGGGGTATTTTGCGATTCGGCACTGCGTGACTTTAACAGACAATTGCGCGGTCGTGCGACACTGTATCTAAACAAATTTGGCGTCCTTTTTTTCCCACAAACAGAGCTTTCTTTTGGTGGTATTTGATCACCCGTGCGATTTTTACTTTTTGCGCTATAAACAAAAAAAGAGCGTACATTTTGCAAAAATAACAATATTTTTCACATTTTTTTATATGAAATTCCCCAAAAAACATGTAAAAATCAAAATTTTTTAAAATTTTTGGCCAATTTGTTTTATGCTACCTATGTTTGGTAAAAAAAATCGCAAAAAGCGTATTTTGATTGGTTTGCGCAAAAGTTATCGCGTTTACTAACAAAGGAAAAGATTTCTGTCATTTTTGGTGTTTTTTTTTAAACGTGTAATGGCGGCGATCTGCGATTTTTTTTGCGGTACTGCGACATTGGGGCGGACAGATCGGACCCTTGACTGACATTTTTGACACTTTTGGGGTTACCAGCGACATTTCTACAGTAATCAGTGCTATATATATGCACTGTTACTGTAAAAATACACTGGTAGTGAAGGGGTTAACTTTATTTGAGAGGGAGGGGCTGTGTGTGTCCCTAGGGGCGTGCTTTCTACTGTGATTGGCTGTGGCTTGAGCTGTAAGGACACTGATCAACGGATCTACATACTAGATCCGAGTGATCAGTGTCTTTACAGCGAGGAGAATGAAAGGTGGCTTGTTTACACAAGCTGCCTGACATTCTCCCTCTCCCCCACCGATCGCCGAGTGACAGGCGGACATCGGGTCCGCTGGTCACACGCGCGGGGGGGTCCGTGACCGCGCGGGAGCGCGCCTCCGCGGGCGCGCGCTCGCTCCCCAGAGCCTCACAGGCGAGCGACGTAGACCTACGTCGCTCTGCCTGTGAGGGGCCGACTGCCGCAGTAAATATACTGTGAGCAGTCGGCAAGCGGTTAAAGAAACATTAAAAAACATTAAAAAAAACCCTTGTTCATGTATTAAAAATTTGATATAAAACAATTAATGTCTAAATCTTTGTTCATTCCACCAGGTTGTAAAGTGCCTAGTTCACATATCCAAAAAGTTTCGTTTTTGGATATGGCAATTTTTTTATCTCCTCCCCTCCAATGTGGGTCTACCATATCTATACCGCAAAACTGTAGTAGTGAGGGGTCCCTATTGTTATGGGTCCTAAAGTGCATAGAGAGGCTATGTTTTTTATACCCCCTCTTGATGTTGCCAAGATGTTCCCCTATTCTGATACTCAATTTTCTGGTGGTACGGCCTACATATTGTAGACCGCATGGGCATGTGGCCAGGTACGTAACGTGGGTACTTGAACATGTAATTAATTTTTTGATTTCATATTCCTTAGAAGTAACATGGGATATAAAGGAAGTTTGTTTTCTAGCTTTCATTCTTACTGTGTTGCAAGCCTTGCATTTTTTGCATGCATAAAAACCTTTGAAATCCAAAAAGGTTGACACCATCCTCTTTGGTGGGTCAGGAATGTTGTGGGCTAGCCTATCTTTTAAATTAGGCACTCTACGGTATATAAATTGTGGCTTGGGTGGTAGTATAGTTTTTAAAGTATTATCTCTCATGAGTATGTGCCAATGTTGTTTAAACACTTTTTCTATCTGTCTGTAATTTCTATGATATTGTGTGATGAAAGCTAAATTAAAGTGACTGGTGCTTTGGTCATTATTCTTATTTTTGTCTTGCAATAAGATATTTCTATCCTTATTTTTTACTTGATCTCGTAATGTGATTAATTTTTGTGTGTCATATCCTTTGTCTGAAAATCTTTCTATGAGGATGTTGGTCTGCTCAACATAATCTCTATCATCCCTACAATTTCTCCTCATTCGCAACATCTGACCCTTTGGGATTCCCTCAATCCATCTGGGGTGATGATAACTGTGGGTGGGTATGTATCCATTACGGTCTGTACTCTTAAAAAAGGTTTTTGTGTAAAATCTACCCTCTCTGATGTTAATAGTCAAATCTAACAAATGTACTCCCTTTTTGTCATATGTCCCAGTTTTATATTATATTTCTTATTAATTATAATAATTTTTTATCAATATTTTCCTCTATCATTGAGTGAACTAATTATTGATAAAATGAGGTAATCATATAACGGAAATTTATTTATTTATTCAAGGTCACAATATACTGAAAAATGCTGTAAATTATGTAGATCTGATAATAATGATATATTCATATTTATAACACCCACAGAATGTATTATTGATGAGGCAAAAGGGAAAAATTCACTAACTAGAAATGTAATTATATAAAAAATCGGTTATGTTCTACACGGAAGTAATTGATTGATTTCCACATCCTATCTATACTATAGAATAAGACTAACACAGGCCATCACTAATAGGAAAGAAAATGGTCAAGAAATATTAATGAAACAGTTTTTGGGGAGAATACAATGAATCTTAGTCGGTCCATATCTAAAGTTTTTTTTGCATCCAATTATATTGAATAATAAGAATAATATGCACATAGAGATATGATTACGGACACAATGAATTGCTTCCGGTTTGCATAAATTAAGGATATAATCAAGGCGGGAGAGAAGGCGGGTTCAATCGAATCCTTCCGCATAAAACCAAGCTGACACGCAGCGCACGTACCACTTCCGAAGACGTCACATCTCTGATGAAACGCGTCAAGTTGGTACGCACGCTGCCTCGCTCTGAGCCAAAGCTGGACCGCACGCCGGTTTCACCACTTCCGGGTACGGCGCAAACAGCGGAGAACCACCAGCGTCCTGTCACATCGTGCCGCGAGGCAATACAGGAGCTCAGTAGCGGTACACTATTTTACTAGCTGACCCCTAAACGGGTACCTCTTTTTGCTGTGACCCTTCACCGTTTTTTCTTGCTAGTTTGCACAGTGTTTATACAGTATTTGGAGTTTTACCAGAGTGTTTTTTTTGGCGTTTTATAGATGTTTTAGCCTGAAGAGTGTGTTTTATAATGTGTTAGAGTGAAAATAAAGGTCGTTACCTTTTTACACTATGAGGAGCATTTTCTTTTTTTGTTTATCCCGAGTGTATATGGGCTCAACACGGAACCGGATCATCTGATATAAGGAGAAACACACAAGCGAGTATAGATTCTTTTTGGCGTATGCCATAAGAATCCACTACATCTGGTAAGTGGGCTACCTTACCTTTGAGCACTGAAGGGTGAAACTGAGGGTCACAGGAGTCACCACCGATTGCATATTGCACGAAAGAGACTTTTATTAAGCACTTTTGCACTTTAGTCACGTTTTTCATGGACTGTCACTATTTATTATAAATTGTATTTGTTATTATTGCTATATTTGTATATTATTGTTGTTTGCACATATTTTATATGGGTTCACATTGCACTTTATGTATTTGAGTATATTGGAGTGATCCATACTCATCTTTTTTCCACTCACTATATATATATATTTATTCACTATATAATTTAACAACATCAACTAAATGTAATAATATTTAATATTTATTATAATATTTATACCGTTGATCAACACATTTATTGAGCTGTTTAATCAGATTAAATAGGGTAGCGCAGTATTTTTTCTTTTTCACACATTCTTAGATCACTATTATATAGTGCACCTGATTACTTTGCAGCTTCCCACAGATAATTTTATTTTGCACCTAGGCGCGAGTAATACAAACCCTTCTTCACTCTAGCTGATTGCTGTGTTGTCTTCAGCTCTCCTGTATCCTGTGCCTGTTATATCCGCTGTTCCTGTTTATCTGACCCGGCTTGTCTTTGGATTCTGATTGTTCCTGTTTACCTGACCCAGCTTGTCTTTGGATTCTGATTACCTGCTGCCCGCCCTGACCTTGGCTTATCCTGACTATCCTCCTGTCTCGTCCTGATCTGTTTACCTGCTATCGGCTATTGGTCCTGGACCTGTTCCTGGCTCTCCTAGGGAATCTGGGGGGCCGCAACCTGGTGTTAGCAAGCAGCCAAATCCATCCCCACCATCTGGAGCCCTGGTGAAAACCGGCTAACACTTAGACTCCGCGCCTCTGGTGAACCTGTGCCACGCCAGTTACCCGGTAAGCCACTCCTCTTACGTCAAGCTCTGCCACGTTACCCCGTGACAGTACAACACAGCCATGACTGAGCCTGCTAGAGGAGCCTCTCCTATGGACGACATCTGCCAGCACCTTGCGGCCCTTACCCAAGCCGTTAAGTCCCTGCAAGAGGGCTATACCCAGCTGGAGGGGCGTGTTCAGTCCCTAACCCCCTCCACGGACCCTACAGTTTCTGCTGCTTCCATGGCTCCCTCCGGGAATCCCTCCGGTCCGACGGTGGTGATGCTGCCTCCTGAGCCAAGGGTCCCTATGCCAGAAAGGTTTTCTGGGGATCGGAGCAAGTTTAGAGCCTTCCGCAATGCCTGCGAGCTGTACTTCTCCCTGCAACCCCGAACCTTGTCCTTGGAAGCAACCAAAATGGGGTTCATCATATCCCTGCTTCAAGGTGAACCTCAGTCCTGGGCTCACCGCCTGCTTGAAGAGCGCAGTGACCAGCTGGACTCCATGTCGGCTTTCTTTAACGCAATGGCGCAGTTATACGAAGACCCGCAGCGCACTGCTACCGCAGAAACCGCGCTCACTTCACTTCAACAGGGCCGTAGAGCCGTAGAGGATCACTGACTTCAGGCGTTGGAGTACGGACACTCACTGGAACGACGCAGCCTTGCGACATCAGTTCCGCCTGGGTCTTTCAGAAAACTTGAAAGATGAACTGGCCCGAGTGGGTATACCCGAGACCTTGGAGGCATTAATCACCCTGGCCATACAGATAGACCGCCGGCTCCGTGAGCGTAGAGCAGAGAGGTCCACGCAGCAGACCCGCCCAGTCTGGATGTTGCCACGGGTTCCTAATCCCATCCACACCTTCTCCTCCGGTGCCCGTTCCAGCAACACTGCTCTGGTTACTCCTGAATCGGATACGTCAGAGCCGATGCAACTTGGGCTTATGCGTCCTTCCTAATCAACAGAAGAACGCTCACGACGATGTCAGAACAACCTGTGCCTGTACTGCGGAGAGGCCGGACACTTTGTACGCTCATTCCCAGCAAAGATGCGTAAGTGGCTTTGTATATCCCCCTCAAGTTATCCAGTTTCTGGATAACAATACCACTCACCTGGCTCTCTCTACCTCATTCCAGCTCCCAGAAGGCCCAATCCCGGTCACCGCTATTATTGATTCTGGGGCATGCAGCTGCTTCTTTGACCTTACCTTTGCTGCCCATCAACGCATCCCACTTCGACCCAAGTCGCAGGGACTCTCCATCTTCCTAGCGGATGGGTCCCACATCAAGTCTGGGCCAGTAACCCAAGAAACCCCTCCATTGCCTGTGACCACTCTCGAAGGGTACAAGGAGTTGTTGTGCCTGGATGCCATCTATTCTCCCTTGTTTCCCGTTATTCTGGGGTTACCCTGGTTGCAGGCGCACAACCCGCAGATTAATGGGACTTCTGGAGACGTCAAGTTCCAGTCCCCTTACTGCCAGAATCATTGCCTGCCAGTACGCCATAGTGCTCCTAGCACCCTACTCTGTATGGACGCTGATAAGGAGATACGTTCCTCTGTCCCAGTATCTTATCATGAATACTTGGATGTCTTCAATAAACAGGGGGCTGAGACCTTACCCCCCCCCCACCGCCCCTATGATTGTCCAATTGAATTGCTTCCGGGGGCCGAGATCCCTTTCGGACGTATCTTTCCTTTATCGGAATGAGAATTGGGTACCCTTAAGGACTATGTGACGGAGAACCTAGAGAAGGGATTCATCTGACCCTCTACTTCTCCGGCAGGAGCTGGGATATTTTTTGTGGAGAAAAAAGACCATTCACTTCGGCCATGTGCGGACTACCGTGAGTTAAATAAAATTACGGTCAAAAACCTGTACCCCCTACCCTTGATTCCTGAACTCTTCCAGAGACTAAGAACCGCCTCTGTATTCACCAAACTGGACCTACGGGGAGCCTACAATTTGGTCCTTATTAGGGAGGGGGACGAATAGAAGACAGCATTCCGCACCCGATTCGGGCATTATGAATATTTGGTGATGCCTTTCGGGCTCTGCAATGCCCCGGCCACCTTCCAGCACTTCGTCAACAACATCGTCAGAGACTATCTGGATATCTTTGTAATTGTCTACCTGGACGATATCTTGGTCTTCTCTTCCTCCCTGGCCCAGCACCGAGAACACGTTAAAAAGGTACTCCACCGACTCCGGCTACACAGGCTCTACGCAAAACCCGAGAAATGCAAATTTGAACAGCAGAGTATCCAATTCCTTGGGTTAATAATCTCTTCTGAAGGGGTTAAAATGGACCCTCAGAAGGTCTCGCCATCCTGGATTGGCCCGCACCAGTGGATAAAAAGGGGATTCAGCGTTTCATAGGATTCGCAAATTTCTACAGGAAATGTATCAAGGGGTTCTCTTCCATCATTGCCCCTATTACCCTGCTCACCAAACAAGGTACCCGCTTCCACTGGTCTCCTGAGGCGCAAGTTGCATTTACAGCCCTGAAGGAGCTGTTTACTTCTGTTCCTGTCCTCAGCCACCCGGATCCCGCCCTGCCTTACATCCTCGAAGTTGACGCCTCGGAAATCGCAGTAGGAGCAGTCATCTCCCAGCGTCAAGGTCTCAAGGACCTGATTCATCCGGTAGCTTTCTTCTCCCGTAAGCTTTCTCCTGCAGAGAGGAACTATGATGTAGGGGATCGGGAACTCCTTCCCATCAAGACCGCCCTGGAGGAGTGGAGGTATCTATTGGAAGGGGCGGAACATCCCATACTCATATACACGGATCATAAGAACCTGGAGTATTTGAGGACGGCCAAACGCCTGAGACCTCGCCAAGCAAGGTGGGCACTTTTTTTTCCAGATTTACGTTCCATATAACGTACCGACCAGGTTCCAAGAATACGAAACCCGATGCTCTCTCTCGAATGTACAACAGTTCTAAAGAAATCCTTGTACCTGACACCATCTTAATTCAAGGTAACTTTCTGCTATTACAGTCTGACCTTATTACCGCTCTGAGACAAGCCACAGTAAATGCTCCCCATACTGCTGGAACTATATTGGTACCCAGAAATGGACTGTTATGGAGAGGGGATCAAATTTTCGTTCCAGAATGTGCTCGTGTGTCCATCCTAGGACTGTGTCATGACCACCCGATGGCTGGTCATTTCGGGATCCATAAGACCCTGGATCTTGTGCAGCGCACGTTCTGGTGGCCCAACTTGGAGAAGTGTTGTAAACAATATGTTTCCTCCTATACTGTTTGCACACGAAGCAAGGCAACCTGAAATAAGGCATGGGGCCTGCTCAGACCACTACCAGTCCCTGACAGACCATGGAAGATGATTGCCATGGATTTCATCGTGGAACTTTCTCCATCAGACGGTTCTTTTGCAATCTTCATGGTAGTAGACCGTCTGTCAAAAATGGCTCACTTCATACCACTAAGAGGTACACCCTCCGGCGCTCGAGACGGTGCAGGTCTTCATCAGAGAAATTGTAAGACTTCACGGGGTCCCAATGAACATTGTGTCGGATAGAGGTGTCCAATTTACTTCTCGCTTCTGGAGAGCTTTCTGTGATTCACTGAAAATCAAGCTGTCAATGTCCTCCGCATACCATCCCCAGACTAACGGGCAGACTGAGAGGACCATCCAGACCCTCGAGCAATATATCCGATGCTTCACCACCTTTGTTCAAGATGACTGGGTCTCACTACTACCATCAACAGAGTTCGCATACAATAATGCCAAACACTCGGCTACAGGTCAGTCCCCATTCTATGCTAACTACGGGTTTCACCCATCTTTCTTGCCCTGCTTTATTCCTGAGCCTACAGTGCCAGCAGTCCGGGATATCTTGGAGTTCCTTAAGGAGAACAACAAAGTCTTACAGGATGCCATGAAAGGCTCAGACCTCCAATAAAGAGTTCTTTGACAAAAGAAGGAGAGGTGAGTTGGTTCTCCAGCCTGGCAACCTGGTATGGTTAGCCACCACCAATCTCCGATTGGCATGCCCTTCCAAAAACTGGCACCCAAGTTTATTGGCCCGCTCCCTGTGAGGAGAAAATTAAATGAGGTATCTTATGAATTGACGTTTCCCGATTCCCTCAAGATCCATCCAGTCTTCCATGTTTCACTCATGAATCCTGCAGTACCTGATTCCTTTCCTGGTAGAAGTTCGGAACCCCCTGCTCCTGTCACCATCAACGGGGACGAAGAATTTGAGATGGAGGCCATCCTAGACTGCAGAAGGCGTAGGAAGCAGCTACAATACCTGGTTAAGTTGAGGGGCTACGGCCCCGAAGAAAATTCCTGGGAACTGGTACAGAATTTCCATGCCCAGGACTTAAACCGGAATTTCTTCCGCAACCATCCCCACAAAAGGAACCTTTTGGGCACCCGGAGGTTGCCCTTAAGGGGGGGGGCAATGTCAGGGACTCAATACCCTGCGCAGGCGCACTGGCGTCGCTAACCGGCGAACGCCTATGCGCATGCGCTAAGGCTACCTTGGTAGAGTTCGAGGCTACCTTGGTAGAGTTTGAGGCTACCTTGGTGAAGTTCGAGGCTACCTTGGTGGAAGTTCGAGGCTACCTCGGTAGAGTTCGAGGCTACCTCTGTAGAGTTCGAGGCTACCTCATTGTAGTTCGAGGCTACCAAATTGGTGCCAAAAAGGCCTATTTAAACACAGCTGTCACTCTAGCTGATTGCTGTGTTGTCTTCAGCATTCCTGTATCCTGTGCCTGTTATATCTGCTGTTCCTGTTTACCTGACTCAGCTTGTCTTTGGATTCTGATTACCTGCTGCCCGCCCTGACCTTGGCTTGTCCTGACTATCCTCCTGTCTCGTCCTGATCTGTTTACCTGCTACCGGCTATTGGTCCTGGACCTGTTCCTGGCTCTCCCAGGGAATCCGGGGGGCCGCGACCTGGTGTTAGCAAGCAGCCAAATCCATCCCCACCATCTGGGGCCCTGGTGAAAACCGGCTAACACTTAGACTCCGCGCCTCTGGTGAACCTGTGCCATGCCAGTTACCCGGTAAGCCACTCCTCTTATGTCAGGCTCTGCCACGTTACCCCGTGACAATACCAATACATTGCTGGTCCTTGTTTGGCATATATTGTAGGTTTTTTTTTTCATGCTGCCTGTGGGCTGAACGAAAAAAGAGAACCTAACAGATTCCTTCATCCTCATCGATCAATGTGGATGAAGAAATATCCGCCAGAAAAGGTGTAGTACACCCATCATTAGCTGCCCAAAAAATCCAAATCCACTTTCTAATGATGGGATACGTGACCAAACGCCCAAATGTATACCTAATATTTTTTTAACTGTGGTGGTTAAATCACTTCCTACAGCGCTGCCATCAGAGATTTCCATATATGCTGAGCGCAAACGCTGTTTGTGTCAGAATATATATAAATCAGTGTGGCAGCTGATGAGTGTACCTGCAAGGCAAAGTGAACAGTAAACATAAAACATTACTTTGGTACCTGAAAAGTACCAATGAAAAACAGTAAAAGTAGGAAGAGTATAAGTAGAAGAGCAGAGTAAGAACAGAAAAATAACTCAAACGACAACTATTCTATTCTTGGCTTTTTTATGTTATGTTTTTTTTTTTTTTGCAATTTTTTTTTTCTTACACTTTTTTTTTCTTCAACGTTACAGTTCCAGGTTAGGGTCTCTCAAAATGATGATAGCCATCAAACATCTTTCGAGACCCTGTGTAAGTGTGCCCTAAACTGTGCCGTGCTGTACCCTACGCTAATATTCCACTAGTGTGTGGTAGCGACGGAAACAGTCACCGTGGAAAAGACCAGGTCGGTCAGGACAGTTGGGACAATAATTACGGGTGTCACAACTAAATCCATGCTTGCTGCAGACACTGCCTTTTTTTTTGGGAGTATCTTTAGGTAGGAGTACTCGGGAGGAATTTCAGAAAATGCCTCTCATGCAGCCGGCTCACTGCATCTGGTTGGGGAAGTTGGGCAGGAGCACCTACTTGATACAGAAGGGCTCTGATTATCCCTTCTTGGTAGTTTAGGAAGGATAATGTTCAGGCAGACACTTTGTATAAGACATAAGCGTTGTAAAAAGCCAATTGAAATAAGTATACAGACACTTTTTTGTACCAGCGTCCGGCCTTACGGGCAATTAAGTACGGTCCCATCATCTGTTTGTTGAAGTCCACCCCTTACATTTTACAGTTATAGTCATGGATGGACCCAGAGGGACTTCTCAACAACACCAGTGACCATGGTAATTTCGACTGCCGTGTCTAGGTAAATGGAGGACAGAACGAAAATGTTCAGTTTGTCCCTCCAGTTCACTGCGATCAATTCATCGCACCCCAAGCTGGCTCTCTCCCCCTGACTAAGTGGGGCATTTAAAAGCCGTTGGGGGAAGCCCCAGCGATTAGATCGCACAGTGCGTAAAATGCGTCAATTTGTAATTGAAAGAGGTGTCTAAAAAGTGGCACGCTCGAATAAAAATTGTCCACGTACAAGTGGTACCCCTGTCCGAATAAGGGTGACACCAAGTCCCAAACCATCTTGCCGCTGCTCCCTATGTAGTCTGGGCAGTTGGGGGGCTCCACAGTGCTATCTTTTCCCTCGTAAACATGGAAACTAACTTTATAGCCTGTGGCCCTGTCACACAGCTTATACAGCTTGACCTCATATCTGGCACGCTTGCTGGCGAGATACTGCTTGATAGCAAGGCGGCCAGTAAACTTAATCAGGGACTCATCAAGGCAGACATCTTGTTGGGGGATAAACAAGTCTGCAAATCGCTGATTGAAGTGGTTTACGAGGGGCTGAATTTTGTGGAGCCGGTCATATCCAGGGTCTCCCTGAGGATGACAGAGTTCATTTTCATTGAAATGCATGAACTGAAATATTTGTTCATATCGAACCCTGGACATAGCACCAGAGAACATGCACATTTGGTGAATTGGGTCAGTGGACCAATATGACCGCAACGCACTCTTTTTAGTAATGCCCGTGTTGAAGGATAGGCCCAGAAAGGTCTTAAATTTGGAAACCGTTATAGGTTTCCAGCCAAATTCTCTGGCAAGGGACAAACTTGGACTGGCGGTGATAAATTGGTTAGCATACAAATTACTGTGATCCACAATAGATCTGTAAAGATCTTCAGTGAAAAACAGCTCAAACCAATTAAGGGGATTAAAATCAGCTGTTTCCACTTGAATTCTGGGTTGGGCAGTGAATGGGGAGGAAAGTACAGGCGCTGTAGAATCTGTGGGCTGCCAATTAGGATATTCCAGCGCTTCAGGGAGGGCACTATGGGCTCTATGGGCCTGTCTTTGAATTTGCGGTGGCTGCGGGCCACTACTCATGCTAGCCACTGCACCAGCTTCAACTGCACCTATGGGACTCGCCACGTCACCAAGTGATGCTGCAGTGCTGGTATGTCTAGGTCCAGGGTGTACTAGGCCACTGGTGCTTGCCAGTTCACCAGAAGTGTGAGCGGCACTAGTACTGGCACTCTGCTGCATACGAGAAACATCCGGTTTTTGCATCTTAGCAACTCCAGAATGGGGTCGGGAACACCTGACCTTAGCACGAACCCCTCCGTCGTCGGAACTATCTGTCAGGGAGCCACTTCTCTCTACAGGTTCATATACTGACCCTGATTCTGCCAGTGAGGCTTCCCCATTGCTCTCATCTCACATGGTCAGTATACTGTAGGCCTCTTCACTACTGTATCACCGTTTGGACATTTTAGCAACTAAATTTTCTGGTACATAGTAGGTGAGGTTGAATAAAGACAATAGTCCATGCAGTTCAACCAGTGTAGGTGTGTGTGGCCGTAATCATCTCACATACCCCTGAATGTTCTGATCTTTGAGATGTACGTCTAAGAGTCTTTTGAAAGCCTCCATACTTCCCACAGAAACCACCTCTTGTGGTAGAGAATTCCACAATCTTGTAGCCCAAACAGTACCCCCCACGTTGCCTGAGGTTAAAACGCTTCTCCTCTAATCACATTGTATGCCCTCGAGTCCTCGTGCAATCCCTCCGATTGAATAGCTTTTTTTCTATGCCGAGAACACCATTGAGATATTTATAAATTGCTATCATGTCCCCTCTCAGGCGTCTCTTCTCCAGGGAGAATAAATCAAGCGATTGCAGACGCTCTTCATAATTAAGGCCCTCCAATCCCCTAATTAGTTTAGTTGCCCTTCTCTGGACTCTCTCCAGCTCCAACACATCCCTCCTGAGGACTGGCGACCAGAACTGGACAGAATACTCCAGATGTGGTCGGACCAGAGTTTTATAAAGTGGAAGGATTATAGTCTTATCTCTGGAATACATCCCTTTCTTTATGCATGCTAATATTCTGCTGGCTTTGGCAGCTGCCGCTAGACATTGCATGCTATTGCCTAGTCTATCCTCTACCAAGACTCCCAGATCTTTCTCCATTTTTGATTCTCCCAAGGGTCCCCCCCCTAACGTGTATTGTGCTTTTATGTTTTTCGTCCCCAAGTGCAAAACTTTACACTTCTCCACGTTAAACCTCAATTGCCATGTCGTTACCCACTCTGTTATTTTGTCCAGGTCATTCTATAGGATATCTAAATCATGCTGTGCAGCTATTGCCCTGCCCAATTTTGTGTCATCTGCAAAAACTGATATAGAACTACTGATCCCGTCCTCAATGCTGTTTATGAATAAATTGAACAAGGTTGGTCCCAGGACTGAGCCTTGGGGGACCCCGCTTACCACCTCAGACCAGTCTGAGTATGCGCTGTTTATTACCACCCTTTGGACACGCCCTTTTAGCCAGTTCCGTATCCAAGAGCAAACCCTGCGGTCGATGCCTGCAGACCTTATTTTATAAATTAAGCGCTTGTGGGGAACTGTATCAAACGCCTTAGCGAAATCCAGGTACACCACATCCACTGGTCTCCCCCTATCTAGCTCACAGCTCACCAAATCGTAGAATGTTAAGAGATTGATTTGACAAGAACGCCCATTAGTAAACCCGTGCTGATTACTGCTGATGATGTTGTTGTCTTTAGCAAACTCTACGATATAGTCTCTTATCATCCCCTCCAGAAGTTTATATACTATCGATGTCAGACTAACAGGCCTATAATTTCCCGGGACATGCCTCTGCCCTTTTTTGAATATCGGTATCACGTTAGCTTTCCTCCAATCCCCTGGTACATTTCCTGTCATAATACTGTCAGCAAAGATCAGGAACAGTGGTCTAGATATAATCTTACTGAGTTCTTTGAGTACTCTCGGATGTACGCCATCCGGGCCTGGCGATTTATTTGTGTTAATTTTATCCAGCCTTTCCCTGGTCTTACCCTCTGTTAGCCATAGCAGCAAGTCCTGTGTATTACTAGTAACCATATAGTCGTGGTCAGTGTACCCCTCCTTTTCCTGTGTAAAGACTGACGAGAAAAAAGCGTTCAGCACGGTTGCTTTTTCAGTGTCCTCTGTAACCATCCTCCCATCATCGTTAATTATGTGTGCAATATGCTCTGCCCTCGATTTTTTGCTGTTAATATATTTAAAAAATTTCTTTGGATTCTTTTTACTATCCTCCGCTATTTGTCTCTCAAAGTTGATTTTAGCCATTTTGATTTCGTATTTACTTTTCTTATTTGCCTCCTTGTATTGCTCGAAAGCCGATACTGTGCCCTCTGATTTATATTTCTTGAAGGCCATTTTTTCCCCCTAATAAGTTTTTTAACATTACGGTTTAGCCAGCCAGGTTTGGCTTTGTCTCTTCTAAATGTATTTCCTATAGGAATGCACTGCAAGATGCATGTGTTTAATATGTTCCTAAAGTAGTCCCATTTTTCCTCCGTGGTCAGTGTTCCCAGGGTTTGGTCCCAGTTTACACTTTCCATCATTGAGCACAATTTTGGAAAGTTTGCCCTTCTGAAGTTTAGGGTTCTTTTGCTCCCCACTTGCCTTGTTATATTGTTATTTACGCTAAATGTGATCATCCTGTGATCGCTAGAGCCTAGGTTGTCCTGGACTCCCACCTCCGAGATTAGGTCTGGGTCATTAGTGATCAATAGATCCAGGACTACTTTTTCTCTAGTAGGAGAATCCACCAACTGTGACATGTAGTTGTCCTGTAAGGTTTCCATGAATAGACAGGCCTTCTGTGAGTGTGTAGTCCCATCTTCCCAGTCAATGTCGGGATAATTGAAGTCCCCCAACATGATGACTGATCCCAGTTTTGCCACTTTACCCAACAGTGATATAAATTCCAGCTCTACCTCCTCCTTTTGGTTGGGTTGCCTACAACAAACCCCCACAATTACTTTTCCCTTTTTTTTTTCCCTATGGAGTTCTACCCACACGGATTCTAACTCCTTACTCATCCCTTCCGTAATATCACTCCTCTCTATCACCATTACATTATTCTTGACATAGAGACATACCCCTCCCCCTCTTTTTCCTACCCTGTCCTTCTGGTACACCGAATACCCTTGGATATTGGCCAGCCAGTCATGTGAGGGGTTGAACCAAGTTTCCGTTATTCCCACAAGGTCTATGTCCTCCTCATATACTAACATTTCCAACTCATCCATTTTATTAGCTAGGCTCCTGGCATTAGCATATACCCCTCTTAGTTTTGTAAAAGTTGATCGTGAATAGTGATTATGTTTATTCCTGTTAGGTCTGAGGTTTTCCCGCACAGACCCCCCAGTTGACATTATGGAACTACTGTCGCTGCTGACTCTACTACTGCCTTCTGTCCTTTGCTCCCTCCTGACTCACTCTACTTCTGAGCCCTCCCCCCCGTCTCCTAGTTTAAAAGCTACTCCAACTTGGTGGCCATCGTTCTCCCCAAAAGAGCTGTACCATCCCCATTAAGGTGCAGCCCATCCTTACTAAAGAGCCGGTAGCTGACTGAGAAGTCAGCCCAGTTCTCCAGGAACCCAAACCCCTCCTTCCTACACCAATTCCTCAGCCACTTGTTAAGTTCCCTAAGCTCCTTCTACCTCTCCTGTGTGGTTCGAGGTACCGGCAGTATTTCAGAGAAAACCACCTTGGAGGTCCTATTCCTCAATCTATTCCCTAAGTCCCTGAAATCGGTCTTTAGGATCCTCCACTTTCCTTTTACTTGGTCATTAGTGCCCACATGCACCATGACCGCTGGGTCATCCCCAGCCCTGCCCAATAATCTGTCTACCCGATCCGCGATGTGCTGAACTCGAGCGCCCGGTAAACAACATACTGTCCGGCTACCGCGATCTTTTCGACAGATTGCCCTCTCTGTCCTCTTGATGATTGAGTCCCCAACTACCACAACCTGTCTAACCTTTCCTGAATCTCGGCCCCCCTTCTTCCTGGAGCCGCCACTCCCCTGGCAGCTGGGGGAGGGCACCTGCTCCAGCACTGCCACCCCTGAGCTGATATCCCCCTCAACCTGCAACTTGGCAAATTTGTTAGGGTGTACCAACTCAGGACTGGCTTCCCTGACACTCATCCCTCTACCCTTCCTAACGGTCACCCAACTGCCTACCTCTGATGTCTGCGTCTCCTCTACTCCTCCCTCCTCTATGCTGGCCCCTGCCAGTGCCTGATGGGTAATGTCCAAGTTCCTTTCCAGGTTGTTGATGCTACGCAGTGTTGCCACTATGTTTTCTAGATCCAGGATCTGGGCTTCCAGAGAAACAAGTCGCACACATCTTGCACAGCAGTATTCGCCCTCGATTGGTTCATCAAGGAACGCATACATGGAGCAAGAAGTGCACTGAGTGGCATCCCCAATCCTGTCGGACATTATTACCCACTACTCTATGGGGATAATGGTAATGACCTGCTATTCCTTACCTACACTACCTCTATTTCCCCTGGTACTAAACCTAGGGTACTCTCCAGTCGCTAAGATACTCACCAGTCGCTAAGATACTCACCAGTTGCTAAGATACTTACCAGTCCTCCCAGGCGGTCAGTCGCAGGGCACGGTCAGTCGCAGTGACAGTGAGGTACTGTGAGGTACAGTAGTGTGACTCACAGTTAAAAAAGCACCTGGTTTCGAGGACTATTTTGTCGCTACAAAAAAAACTGCTAGGGCTAGCAGAGATCAGGCCTGACTCTAACGCAGCCGTTTTGTGTGTTTTTTGGAAGTGACAATAATCTATTGAATACTGCACTTGCCTGGGTGGGATGGGCTGGGCGGAGTGGCTAAACGCAGTTGCTGGCAGGAATCAGTGCTGATCGTGCAAACTCTGCATTTTGGGAACACTAAACTATGGGGATGCTAGTATAGTTCTGATCAGATCAGATATTGATCTGTTCAAACACTATACTAGTAAGGGAGGTGTATGTATGTGTATGTGTGTGTGTGTGTGTGTTACTGGCAATCTGTAATTCACTCTGACGCTTAATAACTGGTAAAAAATGTGGTGGGACCCTGACGCTAACTAGCCTAACTAGCGTCACCCGTGACACTAATACAGTGATCGGTAATCACTGTATATAGTGAACACTGTGACAGGGCAGTGAAGGGGTTAACTGGGGGAGATCAATGGGTTAAACCTTTATTAGGGGATAGATTGCGGGTGCCCTAAACCTATTTGGACCTAGCGCAAGCGCAAATTAAGGTCACAAGTGACACTAATACAGTGATCAGTATTTAGCTAATATACTGTATATTAGTGCACGGTGTGATAGGGAGTGAAGGGGTTAACTGGGGGAGATCAAGGGGATAGATGGTGGGTGCCCTAAACCTATTTGGGGGTAGCGCAAGCACAAATTAGGGTCACAAGTGACACTAAATACAGTGATCAGTAAAAGATCTGTATACCACTGTATATAGTGTCCACTGTGAGGGGTTTGGGGGGTTGATCAGGGGTCAAAAGTATGCCTTTGTGTGGTAGTGTCAGTGTAGTGTTGTGGAACTCAACGTTTTAGATGCTTCTTCTTCTTCTCCTTGAACCGAAAGGGTTCCAGGAGGGAAAATTACATCACTTCCCCTGCCTGTGTTTACATTACACAGGCAGGGGACATGATGCCATTGGCCAGAACAGAGGTCAGGGCACGCGGGTGCGCGCCCTGGAGCCGTGAATGTGGGCGACATAGACCTACATTGCTGGACATAGGAGATCCGCAGTGCTGCGGTAGCAGCAACGTAAGCGGTCGTCAAGTGGTTAAGGTATTAAGGTAATCTTCGAACAGTGCAAGGAAGCACCAGTTTCCACACCATGCACACCAGAGGGCCCTTCACCCCACCTTATGGGTATTTTTTTTTTTTTGCCCCTGGTTTTCCCCACGGTCCGATATCCAGGAGCTGTGATCCCGCTGTATATCCTTTGCCAGCCCTACGGGAGTGTTTTCTGGTTTGTTATTTTGGTTTCACCCTTGCTATGGATTTGTTTATGTTCTGTCACCTTTCATCTTTTTGCCTTGGTATTTCTGGGTGGCACCTAACTTCCACGCCTCTTTCCGCTTTGGCAGTTGGAGGCGGGTGGGATCGGCATCACATCTGGTTTCCACCTGCATGGGGAGATTGCGCATGCGCTGTTGATGCGATGACACATGTCGTGTGTTGTTGTGTTCCATGCATGAGCACTAGAACTTTGGCACTGGCATTATGGAGGTGAACCTGCGGCCGCCTCCTTCTGCATTGAGCAGTCTCGTGGTTATTTTCCCACCAATGTGACACTGGGATGGGTGGTTCGGCTATCAAACCAGGCTATGTAAGCCTGCTTGCTCTGGGGGTTGACAATATTGCTCTTGACTTGCTGGGCATCTGCCACCTTCTTTAACCACTTCTGGACCGCCTGCCGCGTATTTGACGTTTAATACCGGCATTATGGCAGCAGATAGCTGCCAAAACCCCGTTATTTCTCTACACGGTGGGCGGTGCTTTTTCACATAAAAGTGGTCCCAGCGGCGGATTTGCTGCAGGATCAGTTTTATGGGCGGCTGGAGAGGTGCTCCCCCTCCCACTGCTTCCCAGTCATTTTCCCCACTTACCGGTGCCGTCGGTAGAAAGGAAAACTAAACGGTCCTTCCGGGTCCCAGGCAGGGAGTTGACTGAGGGCAAGATGGCCCCCACTCGACTCTATGGCCTTGGAGGACCAGAGCGACGTCATAAGTCCAACGGCTTTAAAGATCCAATTTTTTATTAAATGTTTTTACTTAAAAGATTATTATTTTTTTTTTTTTAACTTTTAAGTGTAGATGTGATTAAAGAGGACCTGTCCTGTTTATTTCTATTACAAGGGATATTTACATTCCTTGTAATAGGAATAAAAGTGATACATTTTTTTTTTTAAAGGGACAGTCTAAAAAGAAAAAGGAAAATGAAGAATAAAAAAAAAATGTAAACACCCCGTCCCTCCGAGCTCACGCACAGAAGCCAGCACATACGCAAGTCGCGCCCACATATGTAAACAGTGTTTAAACCACACATGTGAGGTATCACCATGATCATTAGAGCAAGAGCAATAATTCTAGTCCAAACCTCCTCTGTAACTCTAAACTGGTAACTTTTAGAAATTGTTAAGGGGTCGCCTATGGAGATTTTTAAGTACCAATGTTTGTCCCCATTCCACGAGCGTGCACAATTTTGAAGCGTGGCATGTTAGGTATCAATTTACTCAGCGTAACATCATCTTTCATATTATAGAAAAAAATTAGGCTAACTTTACTGTTTTATTATTTTTTAATTCAAAAAAGTGTATTTTTTCCCCCAAAAAATTGCTTTTGTATGAACGCTGCGCAAATACGGTGTGACAAAGTATTGCAATGATCTCTATTTTATTCTCTAGGGTCTCTGCTAAAAAAATAAAAATAAAAAATAATAATAATAATAATGCTGTGGGGGTTCTAAGTAATTTTCTAGCAAAAAATACAGATTTTTAACTTATAGACAACAAGTGTCAGAAATAGGCCTGGTCCTTAGGTGGTTAATCCATACTGCCACATTATTTGGATGTACAACTTCTACATGGTAGACTTTTTATACTATTTGTATATATAGATCTTCATTTTTTGAGACTCACTCCCTAATGTGGGACCCCTACTTTACTCAGTCACTTTTTATTCACTATTTTTACAGCAGTTCTCTCTCTTATGTGGGAGTATTTTGTAGCAACCTACAATCTATCAATTTTTTTTTACTTGCCTCTATTGTTTGAGGGCTTCTGCCTGTTATCACCTTAACTATCGTCACATCCATCCTCCAGGTGTTCTCAGGAGGTCCTTTCATCATCTGAGGGCTCCTGCCTTCAATCACTATTACCCTTGTCACACCCACCCCCCTGGTATTCACTCAAGAGGTCTCTTTTTATCACCCTTCTGGTCCATGTTCTAGGTTTTTTGGATCTTTTTGTTTTTCCAGTTTTTGGAGACTGTCGCCCAATTCTCATGAGACATTTGGGATCCTTCAGTGATTGGCCTTGTTTTTTCCCCCTTCTCACAACTGCTAGATGGGACGGTGTGGTCCAGTTGGCATCTTTTCTCCTGCCCCCCTGTTTTATGCTTGTTGGGGTCATGCTATTAACTTTACTTTTGGAATCTCAAGCCAGTATAAATAGACTTTGGGCATTTTGTTTGAACTGTAAAGTAATCTTTGGAACTTCCCCCTAAAACAAGTGTTTTCTTTTTCTTTTCTTTAACAACCTGGTCTCTGCTTTCAGAAATATGAGTGTCTAATTTCTCCTGAGGAAGCGAGTGTTGTCTAGTGAAACATATCAAGATATTATGTACAAGCATTATCCTGCCCTAGCCCCATGTCAGCACACAATGGGTTAATACCTCCTCTGGAGCCTACAGGACCACCTCTTCCTAGCTATATAAGACAGGCCTTCCCACAACTGAAGTGTTCTTTTTTTGGTCATGCTCCAAGCCACCTGTTGATTGCAGTTGGTAAGTACTTTGTTTGCTGCAAGTATATCCCCACTGCTGAACCTACCCCTCCAGATTCAGCCTCTCCTGGAGTTGGAAGACTCAGTAAACCTTCCTAAAAACTGTGTGCCCTATGTGCCAGACTTCAGGCAAATGATGCTTAAACAGCATTGATATTGTACAGGTGCTCTGCAATGTCGCCTTTGCCTCTCCCTTGGGTTTTTTCCTGTCTTGTATACTTCCAAAGGGAAAATCACATCTAAAGAGATGCAGACCCAGTTACTTTCTTTATTAGAGTCCTGCAAGTGCAGCAGCTGATTGATAATTATACAATCACTCCCATCGACATTCATTCTGCAAATGGACAAACAGCAATTTCTTCAGAATAAGAAAAGGTAGGAATCTGACACAAAGTTTGCTACAATCCTTGCAATGTACATAGATCACCCAAAGGGGAGGGTTTTTTCTAAGGGTCAAAGGAAGGATTCAGGGAAGGCAAAAATATCGCAGCTGTATCAAAATCAATGGATGAAGGATGACCAAGGAGGAGAGGTGAAGGTTAAAAAATACAGGGGCGTGGTCGGAAGCGGACCGGGACGGACGTCTGGTGGAGAGGCTCCTATCTGGCAGAAGTAATCCGGCCTAATCCTCCTCTCTGATCACCCTGACAGCGACATCAACACCACAATCCTCCACACCGGAGCCTAAGGAACCCATCTGTGTGACCATTTTGACTCCGGGAGCGACTTTTGAGGTTGCGGCCTAGTAGGGCTCTGAAGCCGCGGACTCGCCTAATTGCGGCGCCCGCGGCCGCGATACGGGATCCGGGTGAGGCTGCATCCGGGGAGGGCCGCAAACGCCTACAATCGCCTCGGGGGGACCCACAGGCACTCCAGGTACTGTCACTGGACATTTTTGTGCAGTAATACACCGGATTGAAGGTCCGGTATTTCGGCGGCCTAATTGGGCTCCGGAGCCAGGGCCTTTCCTGGAGTAGGCCGTGGCTTCCGGGTTTTGGTGGAGCCGAAGCGCACAGAGACCATCCTTCCCCCTAGGGGCGCCCCAATTGCCCACCCATCCCCACCAGCTTCTCAAAGTAAGGCCCCAACAAATATTACAGCCCCCACAGCATAGCAGTCCGCCATCTTGGCTGCAGAAGGGGACAGAGACACTCAGCAAGTAGCACACCACTAAACAATTCCAGTAATTGCCCCTGGAGACATACTGGTGTAGCTGGCTGTAGTTCCACACACCCGCTATCCCCTCCTTGGAAACCAGAGAAACTTGGCATTATTTGCGTGTAGCGGACATTGTGTAAAACCGGGGCTCACCCACCCGCCCATTTGACACAATAGCACTCAAAAGTCTGTGCACAGCGGAGATGGCCGACTAAAAAGAGAGAGCCGGTCACAGGACAGCTCCCCATCCTCCATGCAGCCACATTTTTAATGTAAGACAACATACAATGGGCAGGATACTTAAGACAGGATCCCAGGGGAAATTACAACGCTCTGGAAAAGTTGTTAGCAGCAAGGGGATCGCCGATATTTTCAAAACCCAGGCTCCCGTGAGGAGGAACAAAGCAGGTTCCAACATGGCGAGGAGACCAACACAGGAGGAAGAAGAAGAATATGATGCAGACTCAATCACCGCATCGGAGGATACGGTGGGAGATTCTCCACACTCTGACAGACAACTCACATTTAAAGACATGACTGTGTTTGCTGCAGACATAACTGCAGACATAAAAAATTCATTTGCCACAGCTATAACTGACCTGAAGGCAGACATACTGAGGATCACTGAACAAATTGCGGTGGGGGAGAGAGCAGGAAAAGGCAGAGATAAGGCTATTAAACGACTTGAGACTGTAGCCACCTCACACTCTGAACATCTTATTGCCATGAATCGTCAACTAGAGGATTTGGACAATCGGGGACGACGTAATAACATCAGGATTAGGGGGATACCTGAATCGGTCAGCGGTGAAAATATCAGACCAGTGTTGACCTCCATTTTTAATAATCTTCTGGAGAGACCCCCAGAGTCCCCGATTGAGTTCGACAGAGCCCACCGTGCGCTCAGACCCAAAGCTCCAGATCCCAACCCTCCGAGAGACATTATATGCTGCCTCTCAAACCACCCAGTTAAAGAAGAAATCCTCTATAAGGCGAGGCAAAATGAAGAGATCTTGTTCAATGAAACGCCTATTCAATTATACCAAGATCTCTCCCCCATCACCCTGAAAAATAGAAGGGCTGTCAGACCTGTGTTGGAAGCATTAAAGGAGAGAAATATCACCTACAGGTGGAAATTCCCCTTTGCGGTCCAGGCGTCATATCAAGGGAAACAATTTTTTCTTCGCACACCAGACGATCTCCCCACATTCTGCGCTAACCTAAATTTGGAGCCAATCTCATTGCCAGACTGGTATGCAGAATTTATGTTGCCCACATCCATGAGCGACACACACGAAGCCTCATGTTCAACATCAATGAGGTCACCTGCAACTAAAATTGGAGGAAAGAAATCTAAAGGCAGAGATCCTCACAACGCCTTCTCCTCACCTCCTAAAACCCCCAGACCCAAAGATCACACTTGATCCTGCTCACTCAAGTTGAAAAAGACTGCAAGTCTCTTCCTTTTTTTCTTTTTGTTTTGTTTTTTGGTTCTGCTCAATTGCTTTCAAGTTTTTTTTTTTTTTGTGTGTAGATTGATGTTTGAACATCTGTTCAGTAGATGGTGCTAGACCCACAGAAACAATGGGTAGATGTACTGTTCTCCTATGTCCACGGGTCATTGTCAACATACAGGTTACCACTTCTTGAAGGTGGAAATAAACACAGACACAAGAGACCAACCGGCTCAATGATGCTTAGTTTCCACATTATCTATGAAAATAGGATTGCTCTCATGCAAGCCCTGATTGACTGACTATTGTGAAAGGTTCCTACGCACAGGGATTTGCCTTTATGAGGAATTCACTATAATATCGTACAAGACATTACCACTTTTCATTAATGGAATTCTCTTCATGCTACGGTTCGCAATACTTTAGTTCACCACAAGTTACCGATATTGTGCAGTTGATTTCAATCTCAGGAGTCTCAGATATACTGAGTCATTAGAATGACATACCTACCCATGTTTTCTCGCAATGACATATCTCATGTTGTCAATACTTGATTTAATTAATCTCGCCCCATAACGGGTTTGTTTTCCTTTTCTTTTTTGTCCTTCTATCTCCCTACCTCCGAGATAGTTTGGGTTGCAGCAAAAAGAGACAGCTACACTGGGACTTCCACAGAGGACCGTTATTGAAACACCTACCGGGTTATATTCCTGGGTCTACTCCAAGGTACTGTAACTAACTTCTTATAGCATCCACGCGGAACTATGAGGATCAAGAAAAAGAAAAAAAGGGAAAAAATCTATCCATCCTTTCTCCCTCTTTCAAAAGGTTTGATTCATCCAATGTAGTGGTTTATGTGACTCAATAGTTAATGCTATCCTGCTATTGGGGATGTGGAGGCGGGGGTCCCCTAATTCTCGGGGTGACGTTTGCCCCTATTTTCTCCAAAAATGTTGAAAAGTTCTTAGACCCATATCACAGCAATTGTTACGTGATAAACATGCTAACAGTTCAAGGAGTCATAATCTACTTCACAGTACCTCTTTAATTTTCATTGGCCTTTGAGGGGAGAGGAGAAAAAAAAAAAAGGGAAAGAGGAAAAGTTATTTTTTATTATATTTTATTATTAAATTTTTTTTTTTTTTTGTGTCCTTGGGCGCTATTGCCGAACCCAGGGATACATTGGTTATTCACCAAATGTACCATATCTTGCAGTCCTTTTATTCATTGCCTATTGTTATATATTGAATTTAGGCTTACGTTAAATCTTTTTTTTTTCCTGTTTGTTTAATAATGGATGGGGAGTTGTCCGGCTTCAGACTGGCGTGTTGTCCGTACTTTGTTCAAATTTTTACGACTTCTCACCGGACAGGCCGGACTGTACTCCTTCCACTCACCCCCCAGTAGGGAATATTATTCATAATTCATTTAAAGTTAAATAATTCTTTGATTTGTACCTAATCTTGATTCTCACCTTCACGGTCTGTTGATCATCGTGTTGGTGATACTACTTACTTGTCTATTCTTCCTTCCTCCTTCTCTTCTCTCTTCTCTTTGCCTTTTCTCTTCCACCCTTTCCCCCCCCCCCTCATTGTCCGTGTCCAATACCCCTTTGTCCCCTGACTAACCATGGCTTATTCGCAGCTGGGAAAGAATCCCCTGATAATTTCCCATAATGTGAACGGCCTTAATATTCCAGAAAAGAGGAGGAAATTGTTATATGAACTACGAAAATCAAAAGCTCAAATTGTGTTTTTACAAGAGACACATTTCAAGGGACCCAAGATCCCTACCCTGATTGACAAAAACTACACTAAAATATATGAGGCATCTAGTACCATCACTAAGACCAAAGGAGTCGCTATTTTATTACACAAATCTGCACCCTTTGTAGTTGAAAAACAACACTCAGATCCAGAGGGCAGGTTTCTGTTCCTCTCTGGTACATTATTCGGACGTCCAACCACGCTAGCAAATGTATATTTCCCAAATAAAGCACATGTGTCCTTTTGCTCAAGAATTATTGATGAATTAAAAAGCTTTGCCAGAGGATGTATTATTTTAGGGGGAGACTTCAATGTCCCCCTAAATCCCCTTCAGGACACATCTTCAGGTCATTCATGTATTAAATACCAATCACTGAAAAAAATCAAAAATGCACTAAGATCACTGAACTTGGTGGATGCCTGGAGATCGCTACACCCGGCTGACAGGGATTTCACTTTCTACTCGGCATCGCACAATAGATACACGAGAATAGATCATCTGCTCATTACCCAGAGGGACCTTCCCAACCTTACGGACGCTAACATCGGGATCATCTCTTCATCTGACCACGCTCCGATATCACTCTCTCTCTCCTCAACCACACATTGTAAACCAGTATTCAATTGGAGGCTAAACCCCTCTCTTTTAATAGACGCTAAAATACAAAGTGAAATCCAAACTACAATAACAAATTATTTCAATGAAAACAAATCCTCTGATATCTCCCCCATGATCCTGTGGGAGGCCCACAAATGTGTGGTGAGAGGTGAATTCATTAAGTGCGGGGCCAGGAGAAAGAGAGAGAAGGAGCAACAGGTCCAAGATTTGATCACAAAAATTTCGACTCTTGAGGCTCAACATAAAATGTCATTAACCAAAGAACACCACCAAGAACTATTATCTCTTAGGAAATCATTGTCCGAAATCCTAAACAACAAAATAAAAAGATCACTTTTTTTTAAAAAGGCAATATACTACGAATTTGGGGATAAGGGAAGCAAGTACCTAGCAAGGGCATTAAAGGACGCGCATACCTCTACACACATTATGTCACTCAAAGACAAATCTAATAGATTAACACATGACCCAAGAAAGATAGCGGAATCCTTTCGATCTTTCTATGAGAAGCTTTACAACTTGCCCCCTCAGAATAGACCCAGCGACCTCATAGGTCCCAGACATTCAATTATGAAACAGTATATCATTGACAGTGGCCTTCCTCAGATTTCAGATGGAGATGTGGAGGCATTAGAAAAGGAAATTTCCCCAGAAGAAACCAAATTGGCAATTCTAGATCTTAAAAATGGGAAGAGTCCTGGTCCAGATGGACTAACGTCCCAATATTACAAGATGTTTGAAACCTATTTAACAGATCCCCTTACAAACGCACTAAACATACTAACCAAACAGCATAAACCATCTCAGGATTTTCTTACTGCTCACATCACAGTGATTCCGAAAGCGGATAAAGATCCGACTACCTGCGCCAGCTATAGACCGATTTCCCTACTAAATCTTGATGTGAAGCTGTTAGCAAAAATCTTGGCAAATAGGTTAAGACCACTATTACAACAAGTTATAGGCCCCGAACAAGTAGGCTTCATGCCAGGCCGTGAGGCTAGGGATAATACTATCAGATCCCTGAATTTAATACACGGAGCCCACAATTTAGGAATTGAAGGTCTGTTAATCTCAACCGACGCCGAAAAGGCTTTCGATAGAGTGGCCTGGGACTACATGTTGATGATTTGTGAACATATAGGACTGAAAAGTAGTATGATATCTTGGATAAAATCCCTCTACTCTAATCCCACAGCCAAAGTTAAGGTGAACAACATCCTTTCCGCCCCTATCCATCTAAAGAATGGAACTAGACAAGGCTGCCCTCTGTCACCCATCCTCTTTATATTGGCGTTAGAACCATTAATTAGACATATCAACGGGGACACAGATGTGCATGGCTTCGGCATTAAAGAAAGAGAATTCAAAGTTTCTGCTTATGCGGACGATCTCCTCTTCTATATATCACAACCGCATATCTCCATTCCAAAATTGAACTTACATTTCCGCACCTTCAGATACATATCAAACTTTAAAATCAACCATTCCAAATCGGAAGCCATGGACGTCTCACTCCCCGATAAAGTAAAACAATTAACTAAATCTAATTGCCCCTACAAATGGGATTCGACCTCACTTAAATACCTAGGAATCAAACTTACCCCAACTCTAGATGCCCTCTATGAGGCCAATTTTATCCCAATCCTGAAACACATCACTAATGACCTGAGTAAATGGGATGTTAAACATTTCTCGTGGTTCGGCAGAGCAGCCATCCTAAAGATGGTCATATTGCCTAGACTACTTTATTTATTTCACGCTTTACCCATCACAATACCTCCCTCCTTTTTCAGGAAACTAACGACTATTCAAAGAAAATTCATATGGGCTAACAAAAGACCCAAGATACAACTAAAATATATGCAATTACCCAAGATCAATGGAGGCATAGGGGTCCCGGATTATTATAAATATTACCAAGCCACTCACCTTACCAGAGCGATTGACTGGCACTGCCATTCAACTCAAAAGGACTGGGTGGCCATGGAGAGGCACTGCTCCCGGTATCTGACCCAGTTCCTGCTTTGGACAGACCCTCACAACTTCCCTTCTGAAGTTAAACACCACCCCCTAATCAACACCACCCTTACCATCTATCACAAGCTAGCGAAATCATATAACTTATCCACCAACCCAAGCCCTCTGACCCCGGTTTCCCACAACCCAGACTTTGTTCCGGGTCTTAATATAAAGTGCTCTGCTGACCACCCTTTGCTCATTAAACATTGCATTCGTGATCAAAAAATCCTATCTCTTCACGAACTAAACAACCTAAAACCCCAAAACATCTCATTGAACCAGTGGAACTATATCCAGCTGCACAGCTTTGTTCTAAATAACAAAAAGAAAACTTTGTGGGCTAGACAACTAACTGCTTTTGAGAGGATATGTGAGAGACAGTCTCCAATATCGAAAACGACATCGATGACCTACCAGTGGCTTATAGCCCCGTCGCCGAATTTTGACGACAAATATAAGAAATTATGGGAACTCGAGTTATCACGCAAAATCTCTGATAGGGAATGGGAGAAAGCCTGTGTATTCACTCATAGATGCTCCCTGAGCACAAAAACTCAAGAAACGTCATTTAAAATCCGCACGCAATGGTACATAACACCAGCGAAAATGAAGACGTGGTCCCCACAGAACTCTGGAAGGTGTTGGAGATGCCTAGCTCACACAGGCACATTTCTGCATATTTGGTGGAATTGTGACATAATCAAAACCTTTTGGAACAAGGTTGTGCTTCTGATCAAACATATCACTGGTTCTACCATAGAATTTAATGCAGCAAGCTGTTTATTACACATCAATAAACTCTCCTATAGGTCATATAAAAAGTCTCTAACGAGACATCTACTCAATGCGGCCAAATCCCTTATACCTCTACACTGGAATTCCAAATCCGTTCCCTCGACTAAGAATTGGGTAGACAAGGTTACTTCCACATATGAGATGGAGGAAACTCTAGCCATCAAAAAAGAAAATAGCGGACCCTTCCATGACATGTGGAGACCATGGTTGATTTTTACTCTTTCTTCGGATTTCAAAAAAATGATTGAAGATTAGCAATCTCGCAATTAACCCTCACATTCCACCTGGACCTTTTAGTATACGCTTCTACAATGAGCCACCTGATCAAGTACCACTTATCAATAGTACTCCATTACCCCCCCCCCTCCCTTCCCCTTACATTTCCTTCTCCTTCTCTTTCTTTTTTACTCGTCTTCTTTAATTCCTATCTTCGCTTCCTTCCCTGCCCTCTAGTGGCCTTCTTTGAGACAGGCATATGACTTTGGTCCTGTCTCATCTGAGGGTGGGTATCTAGGTTAGATGCCCACTTTATACCTCAGGAGCTGACTTAGATGTTTAATGTTGTTGCACTAACTTTTGATCCAACATTATATGATGTTGTAATTTATGTACATGTTGTACAGTTGTACCAATATGTCATACTGCCATTGTTAATACTGTACATGTTTATTATTGCGATTCAATAAAGCTTTTATTGAGAAAAAAAAAAAAAAAAAATACACGGATCCATCAAAGTGTAAGGCAAAAAAACAAGCGGAGCGCCTCTAAGTGCAATACGTTTAATGAAGAAATAAACATACAGTGTGAAGTAACTCACTAGATAAAAGGAAGTGAAGGCTCAAAAGCAACGTCCTGGGGTCAAGCTGTCCAATAGCTGATGCCGAGAGAGAAGAAGTCAAGATGGTACTATCCGGTGGATGGGATGGCGGGGAGATGCCGGCTCTTGCTTCCCCGGGACCGGACTCTCGAGGCAGGCTGTGACTCAGCGTCGACCGTGTGACGTAGGCAGGGTCAGGGTGCACACGACGCGTTTCAGAGCGTGCGCCAAGCTCGTGGGGAGCATGCGTGCTCTTTCCTCAGGTGTAGATCGATCTACACCTGTAAGTTTTTATTACTGTCTGTCCCCCAGTAGGGAGATTCACACTCTCTATATGTCCTGTTAACTGTTATCACTAAGTGCAAGTGAAAAAAAAAAAAAAAATGGGTTGTCGCCAGTACATGGAAAAGAGGAGAAATCTTCCAATAGGGACACTAGTTCTGGTGACAACCAGGGATTAATTCACTTTGGAGGAATTTCCACTTACTTTCTATTTTGTCTATAGGACAGGAAGTGAAGGGAAGTCTCCCCAATGGGACACTAATGACAAAAACTGACAGAGGTTATAACCTTCTCTTACTCTACCCAAGATGAAAAGAAAAGGTTTTGCCTTCAATTCTACTTTACGTCTTATCTGATGTATTCACATAAATAGATATGTACAGTCTGCATACAACAGGAAATAAATCACACCAATAATTAATAATTTAACTGGAAAAACACTTGAAAATAACAATTTATTACAGCAATGTGATTAATAAGATTTTATATTTACCTCAAACTCTTGATGGTGTGTAGCACCGGTATAAATTTCCTCAATCCTTCACTTGGAATTCTACATGAATCGAGAGACACTTCTTCTGTTTTTATGCAGGATTGAAGGATAAAAGACAGCACAGAGCAGTCCAGAGGGCTGAGGGGGACCCTAGAAAAGACAAATTTGTTTGATCCAATACATTGTGACACCAGAGCCTTATTCCTGCTCTCGTAGAGATAGTAGAATACATTGAGAAGCTTTCTCTTTTCTTTAAAATTATAAAATCTTTGTTTTGTGATTTTCTTCTGGATCCAGGTGATGACATGTCTGGCAGCCTGAGTAGACAATTCTCCCACATGAGACTTTAACATGGATCTAGTAGAAGAGTCTGAGAGACCAGACAGAAAACGAAGGAATATTTCAGCACGGCCATCTTTGTAAGATTCAGCCTCATCAAGTGTTTTCTGTAATCTGTCAGGATAATAGTTAATAAAATGGACTAAAGCAGCAAAAAACTCCTGAAGAGTGAGATGTAAGAAGGTGTAATCCACGTTCGGAGGCTGACCAGATTCCATCATGAAAGATGAAAAGAGATGATTATCATTTCTCACACTGAATGACTCCAGATAACGCTCATCAAATACAATCATGTGATTCATGACTCCATGTTCTGCCATCCACCCAATAGATGTCAGCAGTTCCCGAGCAGTATGAACACCTTCTTTATTCTGGCTGTGATTGGCCAGAATGTTGGAGACAAAAGTCACAAAGAGTTGTGTCACTGTTTTGGGTAATGATGTCATCAGCTGATCAGTGATTGTTGGTTGGGATCTGAAGCAGATTGATAACACTGTACAGATGATCCAGCAGTATGATGGGATATAACAGAAAGTGTACAGCGTGTCATTCTCCTGTACATAATGAAAAGCCTTTTCTGATAATTCCTCATTTCCAAAGAAATTATTAAAGAAGATCAGTCTGTCTTCATGGAGAAATCCCATGATCTCAGCTATTCTCTGGAAAACACAGGTATCAACTGATGTTAGTCTGGTTGGGCGGCTGGTTATCAGTACAGAGGAACCCTTAAGAAGACTCTGCCTCACCAAACTGACCACAATCTCACCAAAATGTGTTCTCTGTTTTGGATTGGACAGTTTACTTGATCTGAAATCCATTTGGTGAATACTCTCATCTAATCCATCAAATACAAACAGAAGTCTCTCTGGATCTTGTAAAATATCTTCAATTTGGCTCCCCATATGTGGATATTGATGAAGAATCATCTCCTCCAAACTGACCTCTCCCAGTCTATTAAGGTCCCGGAATCTGAAGAAGAAGAGAAAGGCAAATCTCTGGTAGTGTTTTCCGGTCACCCAGTCATAGACAAACTTCTGCATCAGTGTGGTCTTCCCTATTCCTGGCACTCCGCTCACCATTACTGCATGTGGAACACAATGTGACTGGTGGTTCCATCGGAACAGTCTGTTGGGGGAAATGTGCTCCAGTCCAGTCTGTGTTTTCTTCAAGCATTCCTCATGTTTTACCCCAGTCTGTATTAGCTCATTCTGGGGACGCTGCCTGAACTGATCAGTGGAGACTACAATCAGCTTCACATAACGCTCATTGATGAGGAATTTTTGTGGTTCCAGGGTAGTTCCCGGAGGTTTATGTTCCACTACAATCTCAGTCTTCTCCATCAGATGTTGTTTGTGCTTTTCTTGAATATCTGGGAATATAATGGAAATATTTTATGATTTAAGTTAAAGCAGAACAGGAGAATGTTGATATTTTCATCTGTAGTGTTCATAACATTAACATACTTTTATCATTACTACATTTTAATTTAAAATGCGGGTGATACAGGTTACTATGTGTGGTCATCCATATTACTTGAGAAAAGAGATTTTTTTTCTCAGCAATGTACACACTTCTCCACATTTTATCCTTTTAAAGACATTGCAAGTGCAGAAAATACCCGATACACTTGTATCCTAAATAAAACTCTTATGACAGATAACACACAGCTCTAGACAGTTTAGGTTTGATTTACTCTATTACAAAATACGGTATATCCCCTCCCCTTATCTCTTAACATAGTGTAGCACTGCCCCATAGGGCACTGCTGAAGAATGACAATTTTGGATTCCCCTGGGTTACCCATAGCAACTGCTTGCAGAAATCTTAATACTTTATGTTTTTGGCTTAGTCAATGATCCATCTAGGGTTGTTGTTTTTTTTGTTTTATTTATATTTGGATAGAAGAACGGATGAGTGGGATACTCCAATTGTTAACTATTCAATCTTCAGAGGACTTCTAACTTGAGAATGCGGCAAGGCCGCTATTTCATCCTGCCACTTGAATAAAAAATTAGGTAATTGTTCCTATTTGTGTTTCTCTTCAGTGTACTCTACTAGTACTCCCTTTCACTGTGCTAGCTGACATCCGTCCACTGACTCTACACTCCGGAGTGGTCCCCTTCCTGGGCAGACCCCTGGGCAAGATCCTCTGTACTCACGATACTGTTTTTTCCAGAGTCTTGCAGTGCCCCAACTCCTCCAGTCAGCCACAATCCTTCTGGGACTTTGCTTCCCGCCAAAAAACCTCTACCTCTTGTGCCCATGGATTTTTATACCCTGCACCATAATACCCCGAGACCAACTGTCTATGCCAATCTCTGGGGCAGTACCAAAAGCATGTGAGACATTGGTTAGGTTTCATACAGCATCCTACTGTATGTGCCTCCCTATTGGATCAGTTGAGGACACTCCCTAAGACCAGATGAAGCACACTAAGCAGACCTAACTCACAGATCCTGCTCTCTGTTAAGCAGAGAACAAATGTAGATTTTGCCTGCTGCTCCTCTGATAGGCAGACAGAGCCAAAACTATACTCACTACCTAGCACCTATCTAGGAGGGTGCTACAATAGCAGGGGGATATATTCCAAGGGAAGAGCTGAGAGGGCTGATTAGACTCTATGAAGTAACACAGGCAGGGTGCACAGGACACTTGCAGGATCAATTAGTACTTTTGCACTTATCCAACAGTGTTGCCAACCACCAATATTTTTACTGTAAAAAACACACGCAGGTAAGAGGGAGAATCTGCTGCTGCTGCTCAAAAAAGGTACTTTTTTAATCAAGCAAAATATTATATTATTATGCTATATAATATTTATCTATTTAATTCGAAATTACTGGTTTAAAGGATAACTTTAAACTTTAGTAATTTGTTCGTTAAGCCACCTGCTTCAGTACAGTTTTTGAAAATATAGTAAATTACCTTAAAAACAATGTATAATAATTATTTGTATATTACTTATGGTAATTGACCACTTGCCACCCAGGACAATTCTGACACTTCTCTCTTACATGGAAAAATCATTATTTTATTTGCTAAAAAATTACCCCCAAACATTATATAGATTTTTTTTTTTAGTTGGACGGTTTCATCGTTTTACCATTTGTTTTAAACCTGCATTTTACCTTTTAGTAAATAAGCCTGAACCCTTCTTTGTTTACTTGTTTCTTACTGAATATTACTGTTATATTTCTGGCTTCAGAAAGTAAAGAAACATGTTTTATTTTTTCTACAATCTTTTTTGTCATCTTTGCTAGTAATATGGTTTCCAGCATCAACAAATAGGGTGACTGAAAAACATCTTAAAAGGGACAGCGTTTGTAAATATTTTTGTTAAAAGGAGTATAACTAGTAGAACTGCAATCACCTACATAATGAGAATCAAATATGATACTTGTGTAGAAGGTTTTCTAGGCATTGAGCCTGATGTGGGTCTGCCATTGTTACCGGTTACCTCTCCAGCCCATGTGAGCTGTGACCCTGGGTGTGAGAACTGAGACATTGACAACTCCGGCAACTTTGTTTTGTGGTTTTATTGTATTTAAGGGGATGGGAGAAGGAAATGAGTGGGATACTCCTTTTAGGCTCAACTAAATACAATTTGGGGCTTTATCCAGAAAATGTTTGTTAACGCTGCCTTGACGCCAGCCGAAGCTAGCCAGCGCTCACTGACGCCTTGTAACACACTGCAACTTGAAAGAAATAAGAAAGAAATATACAGAGTATATTACCCGTGCCAAAGGGGACCAATAAAGGTGTTAAAGACCTAGTGGTGATAGTGACAATAAATAAATAAATTAAATGAATAAATTATTAAAGTGAATAAATTAAGTTGCAGCTGCTATAGTAAGGTGCTAGTGCTGATATTGAGTTGAAGTAATCAAGGTAGGTTGATTACCTATAGCGCTTGCTAGAATGTGTCAACCAAGTGATATATGTAAAATATAACAATATAAAACACTCTAAAATTAATAGCAAATATATGGTATAAATACTGTGCTTATTGATAAGGGAATTGAAAAAAATGTGATATTACTCAATAGCTGAAATTCATGTGCAAAAACATATAATAAATAATTGATATACAGTCCATATTATGGAAGCATCCACCAAAAAAAGTGACTTCTAGGTGAAAAACAGTCCAAAAAATTTGTAGATAAATAATAAAGTGCAGGTGCTTCTTACTCTTCCCAGGTTTCCCTTCACCGTAGATTATAGGTAAATTTCAAACTCACCAGAAAATGTGGGTCCTATATGCCTTACGGCATTAAGACCAACCGCACTTTAGGAGACACTCTCCAGGTCCAGGTGCGTCCCCCCCTGCGGGTGAAGATATCCCTCTGCAGTACCACTTCCACTGCTAACCGTCTCCAAACTGGCTGTATCTCCTCAGAGAACAAACCGATAACTCCTTCTTGGGTATGATAATCCTCCCGTTTGGTCACCTCCAGCCACGGGTGTATATTAAAGGAATAAAAAAAACGGATAGTGCAGTACTGTTGCAAAAATGGTTTTAATATTGCACACAACCCTGGTCACTCCACACAAATACAATCCCAAAGGTGATAAAAACAGGTGTAAAATATTAAAAAGCATCAAAGGAAGGTAGAAAACATCAAATGGTGAGGCAAATCGTGGGTAAAACACATAAAACCGAGCAAAAACGCCATCATACGCTTGGGCTGCAAGTGGAGAGCGGTAGTTCCGGCTTGCATTCCACTAAGCCCGTATGACGTCACGACGTGCGTTCCATCTAACGCGTTTCATCATTGGCTAGACGTCTTCAGAGGTGGAGTCACACGTCCGGCCCAGATCTTTTATATTGGAGCTGCTGCTCTTCACTCCGCCCCTTTCATTTACCCGGAAATAAGCGCACATCCGTGTCCCCATCCTATAATTGGACATGGATGTGCTTAAATCATTACTGTTATTGCAATTTTTTTTCCACAAAAAAACTATCCACGTTTCAAATATAACTTACTGCATTACTCTGTGGTTCAATATACACCATAATACCAGTTGATTCAAATAATCATACATCATAGATCCGGATGTACAGGAATATAATATAATTATTCATGGAGTAACTGCTTAAGGTTAAACCCAAGTTTATAGTTTACCATAGTTATATTGGCGTTTCATCATTGGCTAGACATCTTCAGAGGTGGAGTCACACGTCCGGGCCAGATCTTTTATATTGGAGCTGCTGCTCTTCACTCCGCCCCTTTCATTTACCCGGAAATAAGCGCACATCCGTGTCCCCATCCTATTATTGGACATGGATGTGCTTAAATCGTTACTGTTATTGCAATTTTTGTTCCACAAAAAAACTATCCACGTTTCAAATATAACTTACTGCATTACTCTGTGGTTTAATATACACCATAATACCAGTTGATTCAAATAATCATACATCATAGATCCGGATGTACAGGAATATAATATAATTATTCATGGAGTAACTGCTTAAGGTTAAACCCAAGTTTATAGTTTACCATAGTTATATTGAATTAATTTATATATAAAATATGTGCTATTAATTATATTAAAAATACTTTATTGGTTATAATTAAAATCCCTATTAAATAAATATATTTAAAATTTTATATAAATGGATACCTTTCCAGGGGTTATGTGATAAATTAATAAAAATAATAATATTTAAATAGATATAGTTGTAAATTACGCTGTGGACATACAATGGTTAAATATATTAAATATATAGTATATTAAAAATATTCAATTAAATAATTTTATTTTTTAATAAATTGTGGTGTTGTCACATGTGGTGTTGATTGAATATATATACGTATTTCTACTATCGGTATGAAATTAATGATAATACTGATAGAAAGGACAGGGGCGTGACCGGAAGCCGAGCGGGACAAACGTGCCAGATGAGAGCTACGACATCACCGCTCTCAATCGCCTTCAATCCTCCTTCATCTCCCCTCTTTACGGGTCACAAACACCTTTGGGAGACCCATCTGAACCCCCAGGACTGATATTGGCCATTATTTAAAAGAAAAAGCTCGGTCTGAAGGATCATTTTTTTGAGGCCTACTCATACACCGAAGCCGCGGCCTTTCCTAGAGCGGACCGCAGCCGTGATCGCGCTCATCAGGTTCCGGTAAGGCCGAAGCTCACAGGGGTCATCCCGGGTGCCCCTTCACTTATTCATCCCCTCCTGCTCCCCACAAAAAGGCCCCCAATAACACTTAGAGCTCCCCTCAGCACAGCCGGCCGCCATCTTGGCTGCAAAAGGGGACAGAGACATTCAGCAGGTAGCACACCATTCAGCAGGCAGCACACCACTCACCCTGTCCAGCAATCGCCCCTAAATAAATTCTAGTTCTGCTGGCTGCAATCTGCACATCCGCTAGCCCCTCTCTGGCATCACTAAAAGTTTTGCACTAGTTGCACATGGCGGGGAATATGTAAAGAGGGGGCTCCCCCACCCGTCCACCTGATACAGCAGCATTTGAGGCAGCCCTAAAAAAGCTTCAACATGGGAAAAGGGGATAGATCCTCATCCTCAACCCGCTCTCGCTCTCCACGAGATCAAGAACAGCGTTCAGGGATCCAGGTTCCGGACATGTTTAAAAAACAGACAGGAGAAACTGTACATGTAGCAGCACAGGCCGCTCCCAACTGCATGCAGGTGAAAGAGGCACACACACCACAGGCACCAAGAACCCCTTCTTCTGGTGACCTCTCACCCTGTCCTCTTGCCCAGAATGTGCGCACAGATATGCCTGGCCATGCTTCATCCTCACATTGTGTATCACTGCAAGATCTTAAAGCCGTAGCAGACGACATTAAATCTACCCTTTCAGCTACCTTTTCAGCTGCCATTGCTGACCTTAAGAGAGAGATGCATAACATTACTGATAGACTGGAAGAGGTAGAAGAAATTACTGACAGGCAAGATGCAGATATACTGAGTGCACAGAGAGAGATATCTGATCATTCCTCCCAGATCAGAGACCTCCATAGACATCTAGAGGATCTTGAGAACAGAGGTTGTCGAAACAACATCCGCATTTGCGGACTCCCCGAATCAATAGAACCTGCCCAACTGACTCAAACTGCCCTCACAATCTTTAATGACCTGCTGGGGAGACCACCCGATACCCCAATAGAAATAGAGCGGCTCCACAGAGCCCTGAGACCTAAAGGAAGGGACTCGGATCCTCCAAGGGACATTATTGGCTGTCTAGCACAATTTAAATTAAAAGAGGAGATCCTCCATAACGCCAGGATAAGAGGTCGCATACTTTATCAGAGCACTGAGGTAAAACTATTCCAAGACCTCTCCCCAATCACCTTGCAAAAGCGCAAAGATTTACGTCCATTATTGAACATCTTGAGAGAAAGGGAAATTCCCTATAAATGGAAATTTCCGTTTTGTCTGTTTGCCGGCTCCAGGGGTCGCTTTGCCTCACTCAGACATCCTGAAGATACTGTGACCTTTTGCAATTCTCTGGGCATACTTTTAATAGAGATTCCTGGTTGGTCACATGTGAGCAGACAACCTCCTAATATGCAAATAGAGGACATGGATGTTCATCATCAAGAGAACCCTGAGCACTTCGGAAGACATCGACCTTCACCCAATCGTCCTGCCTCACCAGGACACAGGCAAGGCCGTGACCAGGGCAGCGCCCCTTCATCTCTAGGAGACCTCGCTTATACTGAATACACCCTCCTCTAGCTTCACCTCCTTGCATTCCACCCCGGTATATGACATTCACACTGTTTTCTTCATCAACCGTCAGAGAGGATGTATACTAAAGGAACGCTCTGCTGCTTTAGGAACGCTCTGTATCGGAATCCAAGAGTACAAATGTGATGTCAGATTATCATCACTTTAAACTACGACTCTAATTCACATTGGACACCTGAAGAAAACCCGTTTTTGCGTGCCTTTTTTTTTTATTTATGACCAATTCGCAGCGGCTCACAAGTACCTGAGAGTGGCTACCCCCGGACTCTCCAGGGACCGAGGGGGATGGGCCTACTCTCTTTTCTGCTTAGGCATATTGTTTTTCAAGAACTAAGGTGCTGAGGGCGTGGCTTCCGGCGGAGAAGATGGACGCATTCTAGTCCGGCTCCGCGAGGCCACCCTGGACACGCCGCATCCGTAGAGCCCCCGCCGCCCGGTATCAACAGCCCGCAGCACCGGAGGAGACAGCAGTTATTCGCGGGGATGGCACGCCGCAAGAAGGGGCCGGAACAGCTGAACAAGCTGTCCGGTTTCTGGATCTCCCAGAGCGCCGGTCTCCAGCAAAATGGCGGCGCCCGCGGACCGCAGCAGCAGCCCCAGCAGCTGAAGAACCTAAATCCGCGCCCATCCGCTGCTCCTGCGGTTCGCCAGATAGCAAACCCGGACAGTGGGCAATCCTCTGGCTCCCCGTCGCCTCCTTCACCTTCTTCCAGGAGCCCTGCAAAGAATAAGCAGAGGAGAGAGTCGCCTCCACGGCACCACCAGGGAGCAGGTATGGACATCAGTGTTCCCCCCTCTGCTATGTCTCTGCAGCCACCCAGCCACCCTGATCCCTTCGCAGCACTCCCTTCCAGCAGCAATCCTATATCAGAGGGGGTGATGAGGGACATGATGTACACCCTCCGCTCCACCATGCAGGCGGACATGCAGGCCTGCATGCACCAGTTTAAATCTGAGATGGTGTCCCTGGGGTCCAGAGTGGATGCCAGTGAACGTGCTATGGGGAAACAAGCCTCCTGCATCAATGCTGTGGTGGATAGAGTGAACACGCATGATGAGGATATCCAATGGCTAAAAAATAAAGTGGCAGACCTGGAGGATCGCTCCAGGAGAAATAACATCAAGATCAGAGGCATCCCTGAGACAGTTCAGACCCCTCAACTCCTGGAGTATGTCACTACTTTATTCACTGCCCTGGTGCCTGGGGCCTCCGCAGCAGACCTGGCTATTGATAGGATTCACAGGTTGCCAAAGCCGTCCTTCCTGCCCAATGATGTACCTAGAGACGTTCTGCTACGGGTGCATTTTTATCGCATGAAGGAACAGATCATGGTGGCATCCCGTCAGGCAAATAACAACCTTCCGGAGGGCTACGGGGGCCTTCAGCTCCTCCCAGACCTCTCCAGACACACCCTCCAAGCTAGACGTAACCTGGCGACGGTGACCAAAGCTCTCGCAACCACGCCATACCTCATAAATGGAGGTATCCCGCCACGCTTCTGGTTACCCATGGAGGCTCCACGGTTACCATCCGTACCATGGAAGAAGGTATCCTGGCTCTGCAGACCTGGCAGATCTTACCGCCACAACAGCCCTCTCCTTCTGCCTCTTCTCCATTGCACACACTGGAAGACGAATGGAATGTGGTGTCCCAGAAGAGGCAATCACGGCTGACATCTGATCATAGGGGCTCTAGTGCTTGACTCAACTTTCCTGTACAAGTGTCCACGGCCATGGGAAATGTTGCTCCCTCTTGGCCCTCCGTATGCTCGTAGTCGGCTCATCCCGACCACGAACCGCAGAGACGGTTCTCTTCTTAGTTTCTGTTTCCCCTACCTCCCCATGTTTGGCATTGGCAACGCTACACCCTCGTTTTGACACGACTCGTTATGGCACGCACTTGGCTAGCTCTCTTTTGATGTCCCACAGACAAGATGGATCTGCATCCCGTTTTCTCCCGCCTAGCAATGACCATCAAGCTATTGTCGATTAATGTTAATGGTCTCAACCATCCTGCGAAGCGGCGTACACTATGGCTGGAGGCTTCAACCTCTAGAGCGGATATAGTGGCAGTGCAGGAGACCCATTTCCGTGCTGGATCCCACCCATCTTGCTCCCATAAGGATTTTTCACAAATACTCATTGCATCTGACTCTGTGAAACAGCGAGGAGTCATGCTGGCCAACACTCACCAAATCCGAATTCCTGCGCAGACTACTCAAGCAAGTATACAAGGTTCAGCGGGGTCATCTTCTGTTGTGTGGGGACTTTAACCTTGTTGCCGACCCCGGGTTGGACTCTTCGGCGTCCCCCCGGGGCCGCCAACGGGGACTGGGAGATTTCTTGCATACTGAACAATTGTTTGATGTTTGGCGGTGTCAACATGCCACAGAGAGGGACTATTCATTCTTTTCGTCAAGACATACTTCTTACTCTAGATTAGATATGTTTTTGCTAGATAGGTATCTTTTGAGCAAAGCATCCTCCTCTGAGATTGGGACTATTTCTTGGTCCGACCATGCGGGGGTGACACTTTCCATCGAGGAAGCCGTGAGAGTGGCTCCTCCGGGTGTGTGGAGATGTGACACCCGCATGCTTCAGGACCCAGGTTGTTTCTCTCACATTTCTGCTAGTTTACGTGAATTTTTTGCTATCAATGCCCCCTCTGTCTCTGACCCGTGGGTGCTGTGGGGTGCACATAAGGCCTTTGTTTGAGGGCAGTGCATTCAGCAGCGGGCGCGGCTCGGGAGACGGAGGGCTGCAAAGTTGAACACATTACTGGATAGGATACGTGTGCTGGAGGCGGACAACAAGAAAAACCCCTCGGTGACCACCTCCTCTGAACTAACTCGCCTCCGTCAGGACCTCCGTCTTGTGCTCTTGGAGCAGTCAGACAAACATCTGGGGTTCTTGAGGCTCAAACATTATTCTCAGGCTAATAAGGCGGGTAAACACCTAGCACAGCAAGTCAAGCGTAGACAGGCCAAGGCCAGGATCCCCTTTCTATTGCATCCCGAGACTAAACACAAAATAACACACCCGCAGGACATTGCTGACGAGTTCGCCAAATTCTATAGCGCCCTTTATAATCTGAAGGACAGTCAGTCTGACCCCCAGCCCTCGATGGAGTGTATAGCGGACTTCCTGAAGTTTGGTTTGTCGCCAACCCAGCTAGAAGAACTTAATTCACCCTTTACTATAGACGAGATTCGTACCAATATTGCTTCCCTTCCCAAAGGCAAATCACCCGGACCGGATGGTCTTCCTAACGAATTTTATCACCTATTCTTCCCACTTGTAGGACCGACCCTTACTGAAGTGTTTAATAAAGCCATGGTGGAATCCACCCTTCCCCCCGATATTTTGGGCGCACACATTGTAACGCTTCCCAAACCTGGTAAAGACCCTGTGTCCCCGGCCAACTTCCGTCCGATTTCTTTGTTGAACTCAGATGCCAAAATATATGCTAGGATACTATCAAAGAGAATCCAAAAGTTTCTACCGTCACTGATTGGTAAGGACCAGCTAGGTTTTACCCCAGGAAGGCAGACCTCAGATGCCACCAGGCGGTTGATAGATGTAGTGCACGTCGCTCAGACTTCCAAATCCCCAGCTCTATTACTGACACTAGATGCCGAAAAGGCTTTTGATAGGGTACACTGGGGGTACATGTCGGCTACACTTCGCAAATTTGGTTTCTCTGGCCCTATCCTGTCCGCCATCTTAGCCCTATACTCTTCTCCGTCGACGCAGGTCTTCACGTCGGGTTCCCTTTCCAAACGCTTCTTGATTTCGAACGGCACTAGGCAGGGGTGCCCATTGTCCCCGTCCATATTCAATTTACTAATTGAACCCCTGGCCAAAACGATAAGGTCTCACCCATTGATCACTGGTTTCTCCCTCCCCAGCTCGCATCATAAAATAACACTTTTTGCCGACGACGTTATTTTAATGCTTACGAACCCCCTTACGTCGCTTCCGGCAGCTTATGAGGTACTGCGCTCCTTTAGCAATGTGTCGTACTATAAATTGAACGTGTCCAAATCTACTATTTTAAACCTTGGCGTGGACCCTGATACGCAAACAACTCTACAAACCAACATACCCATTCCATGGTCGTCGGACAGTATCCACTATTTAGGCATTGATATCCCCCCGATCACCTCGAAACTACTTCCGCTTAACATGAACAGGTTGTTAACTAAAATTACGGAGGACACTTCTCGGTTGAACACAAAATATCTTTCATGGAGCGGGCGACTAGCGACATATAAAATGTACATTCTTCCCCAACTGTTGTACTTATTTCGGACACTACCCATTCCGATCCCTTCCACCCAATTGGCTAAACTGACAACCCATATGCGACGTTTCGTTTGGGACAACAAACGGGTGCGTTGCGCATCCTCTGTCTTGCCCAGAAGGAGACGCCTTGGAGGGGCAGCAATGCCGGATATCCCAACCTATTACTGGTCTACTATCCTGGCACAAACAAAACAATGGGTCAAGCCAACGGATGAACCACTTTGGGTCCTGTTGGAGGCTGACATAGCTCCCTTCCCTGACTTGCGGGTTCTGCTTCTCAGTGACAAATGGATCCCCTGGGATGTGTCGGGTCTGCCCCCCACAATGCAAGCCTCGGTTCGGGCGTGGCGCAAATCGGTGTCCTCGGCGTCGGATCGGGATGTCCTCTCCTCACAGCCACTCCCGCTGGCGTTGCTGGCTACACATATCTCTGACTTACCGCTTCATATCTTCCACTCCAGAAACATAACCCTAATAGAACACCTCTACCAAGGGTCCCATCTACTTTCTCCTACAGAATTGATGGATAGATATGCCCTACCATGGTCCCTTCTTTTTCATGTATACCGCATCCACCATTTCCTAAAGAAACATCCCTTACAGAGTCTACTGGTGGATGGTGGGCTCTGGGATCTCTTGGTTACCCAGCGCATACCGCCCCCCAGACTGTCTCAATACTACCACATCCTGTTAGATGACGAGAAGTTTTACAAGTCAATTCAGATGTTCAAATGGGACAGGGATCTTAGGAAGAGTTTTACGGTGTCCCAATGGAAGTTGGCAATCTCATCTGCCACGGATCACACACACTGTGTCAATCATTGGGAGATGATGCTAAAAATAGTCAACAGGTGGTACTATACCCCCTACCGCCTTGCAGGTTTCTCAACGTCCTATTCACAACTCTGCTGGAGGGGCTGTGGTCAGGTGGGCACACTTCTCCACATTCTCTGGGCATGCCCGTCCCTTACCAGTTATTGGAGTCAGGTATTCAAATATATGGCGACTCACACTGGTTGTTTGATCAACCCGACCCCGGCCCTGGCCGTACTAAACCTAGGCATTGAAGTCATTCCGCACCAATATAGGCCATGGTCAGCACACGTGCTCCTAGCCGCCAGGTCCATTATCCTACGGAATTGGAGATCTACGGAATCTCCCAATCTGACAGATGTGACATCCCTACTACGTGCAAATTACCAATTTGAGAAGGCATTAGCACTTAATTCCCTCTCCATGTCAAAATTTCGACACCATTGGGAATTTTGGTCACCTCCCTGAGCTACCATGCTTTTTCGCGGTTGTATTGTATTGCTGATGTTATTTTTTCTTTGGTTACTGAGAATGTTTGAATGTATCTAATTGTATAGTACATGTTGTACTGAATTCAACTAGAGCATTGCCATGCCATGCCTCCCCATTTCCAATTCCCCCTCCCTTCCCTCCTTACATTCCCTGTTTCTGTGTCTGTTTGTATTTGAAATGCAAATAAAAATTATTATGAAAAAAAAAAAAAAAAGAACTAAGGTGCTGATTTATACTTCTAAATGATTTGCAACGGTTTCACACGGGTTTGTAAGTGCCTGGTTGAAGGGCGAGTCAGGTTTATGGTTCTACTCAGTTCATTACCCAGAATCATATACTCTTGTTTATTAGTCTAAGTTTAATATTGGTTCGGGTGAGGAGCACTGGAGCAATTATTCGGGATCCATTCCATGGATATCTTTTAAGATCCCCATCGTGGCTCAATTCCGATTGATGTCACTAGATGGCGATATTTCACAACTTGTTATGGTTATATATTAACATGGTATCAAAGTTTTTAACTTTTTGTCCTTTCATTCCCTATTTCTTATCTTTTGACCATACGCAACAGAAACTTTTGCTCTTGCGTGATATGTTCCAGTGCTCCTCTCGGGACCAGGGGTCGGCAAGGTGTCCGCACACGGACACTGGTGTCCGTGAGCAGTCCTTGCCGGGTCCGCCACTGACTTTTTCACTGGAGTCTCGCTGCAGGCTCTGCGACTCCCTGAAATGTCAGTTACCGACATTCTTTTAGTGAAAAAAAAACAGTCTATAGCTGCTCCGCTTCTCCACTGCCTCCTCAGCCAATGGGAACACAGTGTACACGCCCCCTTCCCCAGCGCGCCTTGTTTAACATCAGAGGAGGAGAGGAGAGGAGTACACAGCCTGCAGCCTCATAAAAGAAGGTGAGCTGGGGCAGATAAACGATATGTATTCCTGCTGAGGAGGGGGAAGGGGAGAGGCTGTGTTTTCTAGCAGGACTCTTCCTGTCTCTGAGGCTGTTAGATGCATTTCCTGTCTGTGTGAGGAGCAGTGCACTGCTTCTAGATGGAAGATATCCTCTAAACTTCTCCCCCAATCTCTGCTACACCTCCCTATTCATTACCTGCCCACCTCCTCCTCTCCTGTATTACCACATCCAATGTCTGTGAGCTGCTGGAGCACCACAAGTACCAGCATGCCAGGAAATTGGGGCAGCAGCAGTGTGTTCAATCAGGCTGATATTTAGATGGAAAGTGCTGGTGTGTGTGTATACTGTGTGTATGTGTATATACTGTGTGTGTATATACTGTGTGTGTGTGTGTATACTGTGTGTATGTGTATATACTGTGTGTGTATGTGTATATACTGTGTGTGTATATACTGTGTGTGTGTATACTGTGTGTGTATGTGTATATACTGTGTGTGTATGTGTATATACTGTGTGTGTATGTGTATATACTGTGTGTGTATGTGTATATACTGTGTGTATACTTTGTGTGTATGTGTATATACTGTGTGTATACTTTGTGTGTATGTGTATATACTGTGTGTATACTTTGTGTGTATGTGTATATACTGTGTGTATGTGTATATACTGTGTGTATGTGTATATACTGTGTGTGTATGTGTGTGTATGTGTGTATACTGTGTGTGTATGTGTATATACTGTGTGTATGTGTATATACTGTGTGTGTATGTGTGTGTATGTGTGTATACTGTGTGTGTATGTGTATATACTGTGTGTATAGTGTGTATGTGTATATACTGTGTGTGTATGTGTATGTGTATATACTGTGTGTGTGTGTATATACTGTGTGTATGTGTATGTGTATATACTGTGTGTATGTGTATGTGTATATACTGTGTGTGTGTGTATATACTGTGTGTATACTGTGTGTGTATGTGTATATACTGTGTGTGTATGTATGTATGTATGTATGTATATTGTGTGTGTGTATATACTGTGTGCATGTGTATGTATATTGTGTGTGTGTGTATATACTGTGTATGTGTGCGTGTGTATATACAGTGTATGTATGTATACTGTGTGTGTGTGTGTGTGTGTGTGTCTGCCAAACTCTAGGGGGATCTATAATGGGATGGGAACCCTGGCCTGCTCTATGTGGGATCCATAATAGGAGGGGGACCCTGGCCTGCTCTAAGGGGGATCTATATGGGGACTGTCACCCTGGCCTACTCGAAGGATGATCTATGAGGGACCTGCCTGCCCTTGCCTGCGCTAAAGGGGGATCTATGGGGGACGGTGGACCTGCCTGCTCTAAAGTGGATGTATACATATGGGGGACCCTCACCCTGGTCTGGCCTGCTCTAAAGAGGATCTATGGGGGACCTGCCTGTGCTAAAGGGGGATCTATGGGGGACCTATCTGCCCTTTCTTGCTATAAAGGGGGATCTATATGGGAGGGGGACCCTCAACATGGCCTGGCTTGCTCTAAAGGGGATATATGGGGGATCTATGGGGGACCTGCCTGCCCTTGACTGGCTCTAAAGGGGAATCTATATGGGGAACCCTCACCCTGGCTTTGCCTGCTCTAAAGAGGGATCTATGAGGGACCTGCCTGCATTAAAGGGGGATCTATGGGGGACCTGCCTGCTTTAAAGGGGGATCTGTATGGGGAACCCTCACCCTGGCTTGGCCTGCTCAAAAGAGGTATTTATGGGGGATCTGCCTGCGCTAAAGGGGGATCTATGGGGGACCTGCCCTGGCCAAAAAATATAAAGTAAGAATTTTGAAAATCTTTTAAACAGTATACCACAAGTCTTTATATAAATGTTATTTTAAATGTATTTGTACTTGTAGAACTAGGCCAGAGAGTAGACAGAATGTTTTTTGATGGTTTTAATTTGAAATGTACCTCGGTGTCCTTCACTAAGGTCTGTACTTCGGAAAATGTCTGTCACAGCCTTGGTCCGTGCCTATCCCTGCTCGGGACACAGGTATGTGCACACAGTTCCTCACTCGACCTCCTATTCCACAATGCTGGTGCTGTCTACACTTGCCAAAGGTAATTATCCTTACAGTTATAGTGTTGTTTCTACTCCCATATTTCTTTTATCCCAGGTTCAATGTTACCTCATAGAAATGAACACCTAATAAGTTTTTGTTCGGGTGGTCGTGTGGGGGTACCATGGGTTTTCTCCACGTTTTGGTCGATCTTTGGTACCCTCCAGATACCGCACGCTTTCTACCACCTCCCCACACAGCTCAGATTTGAGCTGACTAAATCCAACACTTTCTATCCCTATAGCAGTTAAGGCAGGTCTTTATTTGCTGTTGGTCCGTGATCCCCCTCCTACTTCAAGGGGAAATTGCTCTCTTTTTTCTCTCTTCTTCTCTTGTTTCATAACACCCGCTTCCCTTCTCCTTTTTTCCTTTGTCTTTTCCCATCCCCTTCCCTTGTCATCTGCGATTCTCACCATGATGGATACTCCATCACACACACCTGCATTCAAACATCTTAAAATTATCTCACTTAACACTAAAGGGCTAAATGTTCCTGAAAAAAGGTCCAAACTAATCCTCTATCTCCACTCTCTTAAAGCAGACATAGTATTTTTGCAGGAGACACATTTCAAGACTGACCGTATTCCGAAATGGCATGTCAGAGAATTTCCATCGATGTTCCACGCCTTAACAACCTTGCCAAAACCAAGGGGGCTTCTATTCTGATAGCGAAACACATCCCTTTGGAAATCACGGACACCCTGATTGACAAAGACGGCAGGTACGTGTTAGTGAAGGGTTCCTTGTGGAACACTCCACTGACATTGGCTAATATCTACGCACCCAACACAGCACAAGTTAGTTTTTTTAGAGAGATGTCCACAATCCTCACATCTTTCCAAGAGGGATGTCTCCTCCTAGGAGGAGACTTCAATCTTGCAATTAATCCCATAGAGGACACCTCCACCGGGACCTCATCCATGCCGTATAAGGCACTTAAACAGGTCAAGAAACAACTACAAGACCTGTCCTTACACGACACTTGGCGCCTTCTAAACCCATCCGGCAGGGACTATTCATTCTTCTCCACTCCACATAACAGATATTCGAGGCTGGACTACCTCTTTATCACGCAAAAAGACATCCATCTACTCAAAAAAGCGACTATTGAACCGATGTGTATCTCGGATCATTGTGCTATCTCTGCCACACTCGCGATCCCTCAAATTAATAGACATGAAAAAATCTGGCGCTACTCAAAATGAGGGCACATAGGAAAAAAGCAGCACAAAAAAGCATTTCTGAGCTCCTCTCGCAAGCTAAGAAACTGGAACTCACACATAAACGATCGCATGCTGTACAACATTTAGAGGAGTTAGATCAGGTCAGGAATAAGATCAGAGAGTTTTTTAACATTAAAGTCAGGAAGCGCTTCATACTATCACAAAAGCTATTCTACGAATTTAGCAATAAAAGCAGTAAATACTTGGCCAGGGCCTTGGCGGCAAAAAGAGCTCAGAACACCATCCACTGCATAACAGACTCCACAGGCAAAAAGAATCACTCCAACTCTGAAATTGCACAAGCATTCACTCATTACTACACTTCTCTCTATAACCTACCACCTGAACACAAACCTCAAGCGACTGATAGTTCTAGAGCTGAAATTATCAGGGATTACCTACTTCAAAACGGCTTCAAACCACTCACCAATCAACAATCCTCCAATATTGACGGACCACTTACGAGTGAAGAATTTAATCTGGTTCTGAAGCAAATAAAACCAGGGAAAAGCCCTGGCCCTGACGGTTTCTCTCTAGCCTATTATAGATCCTTTGCAGATATCTTGGCCGTACCCTTTCTGAAAACATTCAACAGTCTTTCCAATTCGAATTCCAGCCACTCCAGACTCCTGGAAGCACATATTTCTGTTATACCAAAAGCAGGGAAGGATCCCACACGAGTTCAAAACTACCGTCCAATATCACTGCTCAATGTAGATCTGATAATATTTGCCAAAATACTAGCTAACCGCCTTCTTTCTTTCATTCCATCCCTGATTGACTCTGACCAAGTTGGCTTTGTGCCTGGCAGGGAAGCTAGGGATAACACACTTAAAGCCCTTAATATACACCACATTCTTTCTTCTTCCTCACAGACCGGCTTCCTGCTATCTCTTGATGCGGAGAAGGCATTCGATAGGCTTGCCTGGGACTACTTGGAAGCGATCCTCCAGTCAATCTTTCTGGGACCCAGGTTGATGTCCCTCATACTTGCACTTTACCACAACCTATCAGCAAGGGTACGTGTGAACGGCTCGCTATCGAATGCCTTCTCCATCAGCAACGGAACCCGTCAGGGCTGCCCCCTGTCTCCTCTCCTATTCATACTCACACTTGAGCCCCTTCTCAATAGTATTAGAACAAATCCTAACATTTCAGGCGTACTCTCCAACTCTAACCAATATAAGATTGCTACCTATGCAGACGATGTTCTGCTGTTCCTCTCCAACCCCCTTATCTCAATCCCCAATTTACAAAAAGAGTTGAAATTATTTCAATACATTTCTAACTTCAAAATAAATAGATCCAAATCGGAAGCACTTAACATATCCCTCCCTGACCCAATAGTTGAGCAGTGTAAACAATCCTTCCCCTACGAATGGAAAACGGATACCATCACATACTTGGGTATCGAAATCCCCACGGATCTAAATAACCTATTAAAAAAAAACTATCTTCCTATTTCACAGGATATTTTCCAAGACCTTAAAAAGTGGAATAAAGTACACTTTTCATGGTTCGGTCGTGCTGCAATTGTCAAAATGAATGTGCTTCCGCGTATCCTCTACCTATTACAAACGGTTCCCATTCAACTGCCCTTACACTTCTTCTCCACTTTAAAAAAGGCCATCAGATCCTTTATCTGGCATCACAAAGCCCCTCGCATTAAATTTGAGACACTCTCAAGACCCAAATCCAAAGGTGGAATGGGAATCCCAGACATCTACTTGTACTACCAGGCATCACACCTCTTACGCATAGCAGACTGGCACGCACAGAAGCACAAAAAGGATTGGGTTGAATTGGAAGACTCTCTCTCTCAGATTCCCATTCAAAGTACCCCTTGGCTAATTTATTCCTCCTTACAGGACTCCCTAAAAAAACACCCGTTAATAGGTCCCACCATTCGTTGTTTCCATACAGCAAACGCCAAACACCAACTAATCCGTAAACATAGCCTCCTTACTCCTTTACTAGACAACTCGCAATTCCCTCCGGGCCAATCCTCACACACCCTGCGCTCGGTTCCCAATGATATAGGAATTCGCATTTTCCACCTCTTACAAAATGGGAAATTTCCTAACTTTCAGGATCTCAAAAATGCTATACTTAGTCCCGCATTGACCTGGTGGGAATACACACAACTCCATTACTTTGTCTCCGCACGCCTGAAAAAAAATCCTAAAGAGGCACCTTTTTCCAAATTTGAACAAATTTGTGCACTTCAGCAACCCCAGCGACACCTGCTATCAGCTATACATTCTCTCCTTTGGGATTCCTGCCCTATACAACTTGGAAAACTGTGTGATGATTGGGGCATTGATTTGGACTTATCTCTGACAGACCCCCAATGGGAAAAAATATATCGTAACATCTTAAAAGGATCAATAAATGTATCCATTCAAGAAAATAATTATAAGATACTTACCAAATGGTACCGCACCCCATTCCTGCTCAACAAATATAACAAATATATCCCAAATGAATGTTGGAGGTGCAAACAATCTCATGCAGATTTACTACATATCTGGTGGTCCTGTCACCTGATACAGCCATTTTGGAATACGGTCAAATCCTATATACTCAAAATTACCACTCAAGACTTACAATTACATCCAGCTCAGTTCCTACTGCACTTTCACCCCAACTCTCCACCTAAGTACTTCAAATCCCTTCCTATGATTATGATAAATGCTGCCAAGCTTTGCATCCCCAGACTTTGGGGTACCACAAAAGTCCCATCCCTACATACTTGGCTTACCCAGATCAACAAAATCTCCAAAATGGAGGAGCTCATATCTACAGTTCATGACTCTCCAAACAAATATCTTAAAATCTGGAAAGATTGGATCATTTCCCGATACTCCGCCGAATATGAACAGCTTACTAACTCTTCTACTAATTAGTTAATCCACCTCCTCCGTATTATCATTTATCTTCATGATCCATTAAGGGGCTTAGACACATAAGTTGATTTGGTCCCTACCCGCCTCCCCTCTGCCCACTCTCCTTGCCTTCCCTCTCCCTCTTCCCCATCTTACTTCTCTAGCTTACTCCTTCCCCATCCCAGCGGACCCAATGCTGGTCAGAGGGTCCGCTCCCCCACTTCCTCTGATATTCTACCTCTTACTCTGTTATTTTAGCTTTATTAAGCGGAAAAAGATGTTAGCCCTTAACAGCCATATTTCATGGGTTATGTTGTTTCAACATAAAACTTCTCACTCTAATAGGGCGAATCACCTCAGTTTTATCATTCCTGTATTAACACGTGTTTCAACATACGTTTCCTTGACATCTGATTATTTCTTTTGCCTAATGTAAACTGATACTTACTCGTTTATAATGTTATTGGATCAGATTTGATTGTTATTTCTTCTTACAATGTGAAAAGTATAATTACATGTTGTTAACCTCATTACTCTTCAATAAACTTGTTGGGAAAAAAAAAAAAAATGAAAAAAAAAAAAAAAGAAAGGAGAGGGGTGGTTTTTTGTTATTACGGATTAGAAATGAAACAATTTATGTCCATGTCCATGTTCATACCCTTAGGCTGAAGGGTAGACAGTTCAAAAATCCATCTGGACTAATTCTGGGATACTGCAATCCACATGTTATTTCCCCTCCAGTTGGGTTCAATTCTATCAATGCCCTGAAAGGATAAAAAGGTGGAATCTCTGTTGTGTACTAATCTAAAGTGCAAGGATACACTGTGCTTCTTAAATCCTTTTCTAATATTGGCAATATGCTCTCCAATCCGTACCCTGAGCTCTCTGGTGGTGCGGCCTACATACTGTAGCCCGCATGGACAGGTCAGTAGGTAGGTGACGTGCGTACTTCTGCATGTGATCAGTTTTTTTATGTTGTATTTCTTTTTTGTCACATTAGATTGGAATTCCAATATTTGACGTTTCCTAGTCTTCACAGTTCTGCATGGTTTGCACCTTCCGCATGAATAAAAACCTTTATAATGTAAAAAATGTAAAAGTCGTTTAGGGGGGTCTGGTACATTTTTCACAAGTTTATCCCTCAGGTTGGGTCCTCTTCGGTATATAAACTTGGGATGGTTGGGAATAATCTCCTTTAATTTCTCATCCCTCAATAGAAGGTGCCAGTGCTTTTTTATGATATTCTCAACTTCCTTATGTCTTACGTTGTATTGAGTGATAAAATTTAAAGAGTAATCCTTTGTCTCCTTCGGTTTGTCTGTTAAGAGCTTGTTCCTATCCATGTTTCTGACATCTTCCTTTAGTTTGAGTAATGTGTTTTCTTTGTAACCTTTTTCTTGGAACCTCTTAATGATCACGTCTGCTTGGGAGTCAAAATCTTGTTCATTGCTGCAATTTCTTCTTAGACGCATAATTTGTCCTTTGGGTATTCCTCTAATCCAGTTAGGATGATGCCCACTATGGGTGGGAATATACCCATTTCTGTCTGTGGGCTTAAAGTGCGTTTTTCTGCATAGTCCTTTGTTCTCCCTTGAATACAGTAAGGTCGAGGTAATGTATCTCGTTCCTATCCCATGTACCACTAAATTTTATCTTGTACTTATTATTATTAATTTCTTCTATATATTCTTTTAGGGATTCTTCCGAGCCTTTCCACACAATAAACACGTCATCTATATACCTACGGTACATCACCAATTGGTTTCGTTTCTTTCCAAAAATGTCCTCATTTTCCCATTTACTCAGGAATATATTAGCTACACTTGGGGCATAGCGAGCTCCCATTGCAACTCCTTTATGTTGGCGGTAATAATCCCCCTGATGCCAGAAATAGTTGCTTTTCATCGCCATTTTTAAAAGTTTTAAAATAATTTTCTGCTGCTCCGATTCTAAGTCTAATTGGTCCTCCAGGGCCCATTTAATGGCTGATAGGGCAACTTTCTGTTTGATATTCGTATATAGGGATTCCACGTCCACGGTTGCTAAAATAATATCATCCTCCCATGTGTGTGCATTTATCAAGTTGATGAGGTGTTTACTATCTCGTAGATGAGATGGATACTGTGTAACCAAAGGTTTCAAAAAGACGTCCAGGTATTCTCCAATACGTGAGTATAGGGAGTCTATTCCACTAATTATAGGTCTACCTGGAGGTTTCTCTGGATTTTTGTGGACCTTTGGGAGTTGGTAAATAATGGGTAGTCTTGGAGCCTCGGGAAGTAGGTAACGGTATTCTTTGTTCGTGAGTATTCCCCTTTTATGTGCCTTTTTTAAAAAATGTTTGCATTTGTTTCTGTATATATTCAAAGGATTACTTTTTAACTTCGTATAGGTGTCCTCGTCATGTACCAGTTTGTTAAGTTCTTCGTAGTAATCTTCTTTCTTTAGGATCACAATGCCCCCCCCCCCTTTTGTTCTCGTATCCCTAGCCTGATATTCTCTTTTGGTTTATTTTCTTTTGAGGGTTTTTAGATCTTGTTCCTCAAGCTATTTGAACGTATCCACAAAGTGATTGTTCCCACATTTTGGATTAACAGTGGATTTGTTTTTTAGTCCACTCCTCATATATTTATTATCATTATTTAAAACTTTAAAATCCGGTTTGTTAAAATAATGTTTTTTTTATATTAATTTTTCTCACAAATTTTTGTATGTCCACAAACACGTCAAAAGGATCTAAGAGTTGGTCAGGAGCATATTTTAATCCCATGTCAAGCACTTCTAATTCTTTTTCTGAGAATACAACTCCGCTCAAGTTAAATATTCCCAGGCCTATTGGGCCCTTTTTCTTTTTGCTCCTGCCACCTCTACATCCTCTGCGTCTTTTGCCCCGTCTTGTTCATTTCGGGGGGGAGGGTGGTGGCTGGATTGGTTCTGGTAATAGGTTTGGTAACCCTGATGGGGAGGTGGAGGTTGGGATTGCCAATATCCTCCTCTGCCCCCCCCCCGTCCCCTCCCGTAATAGGGACGGTTCCAACCTCGATTCCCACGTGACGGCCGATGGTGATAAGGTTCTGGATTCCTGTAATTGTTCCACGTTGGGGGTTCTCTGTTTTCCCATCGGGGAAATCCCGGAATTGGGGTCTCTCTGGAGTATAGTACCTATTTTGTGTGTTTTCCAAAGGTTGGAATGGGTTATAAGTTGGTACATTGTACCTCACTGGTGAGTTGGATGATGGTCCAGATTTGTGTTTTTCCCTTTGCATATATGGTGTTCTCTGTGGTTTTGGCCCCCCTGTGGATCTGGGGGTAGGTGGGTTATGACTAAATTCTTCTTGTGGGGTGGGAGTTGGTGCTCCTTGATGAGGTCAGAGATCCCACCTTTTTATCCTTTCAGGGCATTGATAGAATTGAACCCAACTGGAGGGGAAATAACATGCGGATTGCAGTATCCCAGAATGAGTCCAGATGGATTTTTGAACTGTCTACCCTTCAGCCTAAGGGTATGAACATGGACATAGTTACATAGTTACATAGTTAGTGAGGTTGAAAAAAGACATCATGGACATGGACATAAATTGCTTCATTTCTAATCCGTAATAACAAAAAACCACCCCTGTCCTTTTTATCATTATAATAATTTCTAATCCGAAATAACAAAAAAACACCCCTGTCCTTTCTATCAGTATTATCATTAATGTCATACCGATAGTAGAAATACGTATATATATATATTCAATCAACACCACATGCGACAACACCACAATTTATTAAAAAATACAATTATTTAATTGAATATTTTTAATATATATATTTAATATATTTAACCATTGCATGTCCACAGCGTAATTTACAGCTATATCTATTTAAATATTATTATTTTTATTAATTTATCACATAACCCCTGGAAAGGTATCCATTTATATAAAATTTAAAAATATTTATTTAATAGGGATTTTAATTATAACCAATAAAGTATTTTTAATATAATTAATAGCACATATTTTATATATAAATTAATTCAATATAACTATGGTAAACTATAAACTTGGGTTTAACCTTAAAGTGGAGTTCCACCCTAAATTTATACTTACCTCCATCTTCTCGCTCCGGGTCACCTGAAAAACAAATGGATAATCAAAATTTTTTTTTTACTTACCTTGTAGAGAAAATATACTTACCTTACTTCCTTCTTCCTCCCCTCGGCAGCCACGGCGATTCGTCACTTCCTGGCTTTTGCAATGATTCCTGGGAGCTGCCAGGAATCAATGCGCCTGCACCGGCCCCGACGTCAGTTCCGGTGCGCGCGCATCATTCCCTTCGAAACAGCTTCTGGGCATGCCCAGAAGCTGTGAAGGCAGGCCCGGATTGGCCAATCGGGAGAACCGGGAGGATTCCCGGTGGGCTGGTCGGGTTGAGGGCCGGTGACACCGGTGTTCTAAAATTTAGAACACAGCTGACAGAGAGGAGGCAGGACTGGTTGCTTAGCAGAGAGGAGGCGGCACGGATAGAATACATCCTCGGGTCTGAGAGGAGGCGGGGCTGAGGCGGGACGGACTGCTTAGCTGGGAGGAGACGGGACGGAGGTAGAGAAAAAATGTAATCTGCCAGCTCTGCATTATTACAATTATGCTCGACCTCCGTCCCGCCTCCTCCTAGCTAAGCAGTTCGTCCCGCCTCCACCTCGCCTCCTCTCAGACCCGAGGATGTCTTCTCTCCCTCCCACCTCCTCCCAGCTAAGCACTTCATCCCGCCTCCGCCCCGCCTCCTGTCTCAGCTAAGTAATCTGTCCCGCCTCCTCTGTCAGCAGTGGGCTAATGGCGCGGGGGGCGCCATTTTTAAATCGAAAGAAAAAAACTGCAGTGGCCCAGCAGTGGCGCTCGCCTCTCATCATGGCCAGGTAAGACCCCTCCACATCCTCTAACCATGTCCCCTTGTACCATGCCCACAGCCTCTAACCATCTCCCCTTGTACCATGCCCACAGCCTCTAACCATCTCCCCTTGTACCATGCCCACAGCCTCTAACAATCTCCCCCTGTACCATGCCCACAGCCTCTAACCATCTCCCCCTGTACCATGCCCACAGCCTCTAACCATCTCCCCTTGTACCATGCCCACAGCCTCTAACCATCTCCCCTTGTACCATGCCCACAGCCTCTAACCATCTCCCCTTGTACCATGCCCACAGCCTCTAACCATCTCCCCTTGTACCATGCCCACAGCCTCTAACCATCTCCCCTTGTACCATGCCCACAGCCTCTAACCATCTCCCCTTGTACCATGCCCACAGCCTCTAACCATCTCCCCTTGTACCATGCCCACAGCCTCTAACCATCTCCCCTTGTACCATGCCCACAGCCTCTAACCATCTCCCCTTGTACCATGCCCACAGCCTCTAACCATCTCCCCCTGTACCATGCCCACAGCCTCTAACCATCTCCACTTGTACCATGCCCACAGCCTCTAACCATCTCCCCTTGTACCATGCCCACAGCCTCTAACCATCTCCCCTTGTACCATGCCCACAGCCTCTAACAATCTCCCCCTGTACCATGGCCACAGCCTCTAACCATCTCCCCCTCTACCCCATAGACATGCATTATGTCCGTATATCATCCGAAAACGGATAGGATGATATGCAGACATAGGGACCGGATGACACAAGTGTCATCCGTGTCCGTAAACAAAAAAAAAAGTGCCACAGCAGCCAAAAAAAACGGAGCGGCCGTGTGAAAGAGGCCTTAGGCTGCTGAATTTGCACTGAATTGTAAATATTTTTTGAAAAATACAATGAATTACAAGGCTGTAGAGAATAGAGAACAGTGCACCTGTGCAAACTTATATTCTGAGGTTTTAATTACATTATTTTAATATAGTCAGTCATGAACTAAAGTGGGCCGGTCTAAGTCATGAAACTCCAGGGCTGAAAATGAGTCCCACTCCGGCCCTGTGTGGAGGGATGACGCGCGCGCACCGGAAGTGACGGCGGGGCCGGTGCAGTGCATCGTGGGACCGAAGAAGAAGGAAGAGGACGCAGAAGAGGATTGCGCTGGCTTCAAGCTGCCCACACCTGAGATGGCAGTGCTGGAGAATACTTTTTCAAGGTAAGTATTTCTCCTAAAAGGTAAGTGCAACCCGGGACAGATCAGAGGCTATCCATTGTGGAATGTACTAGCCCTGACTGTCCCGGGGGTATTTTTATTAAAAAAGTATCCCCTGGGTGGAACTCCGCTTTAAGCAGTTATTCCATGAACAATTATATTATATTCCTGTACATCCGGATCTATGATGTATGATTATTTGAATCAACTGGTATTATGGTGTATATTAAACCACAGAGTAATGCAGTAACTTATATTTGAAACGTGGATAGTTTTTTTGTGGAAAAAAATTTGCAATAACAGTAACGATTTAAGCACATCCATGTCCAATAATAGGATGGGGACACGGATGTGCGCTTATTTCCGGGTAAATGAAAGGGGCGGAGTGAAGAGCAGCAGCTCCAATATAAAAGATCTGGGCCGAACGTGTGACTCCACCTCTGAAGACGTCTAGCCAATGACGAAATGCGTTAGGTGGAACGCACGGATCGTGACGTCATACGGCCTTAGTGGAACGCAAGCTGGAACTACCGCTCTCCACTTGCAGCCCAAGCGTATGGCGGCGTTTTTGCTCGGTTTTATGTGTTTTACCCACAATTTGCCTCACCGTTTGATGTTTTCTACCTTCCTTTGATGCTTTTTAATATTTTACACCTGTTTTTATCACCTTTGGGATTGTATTTGTGTGGAGTGACCGGGGTTGTGTGCAATATTAAAACCATTTTTGCAACAGTACTGCACTATCCGTTTTTTTATTCCTTTAATATACACCCGTGGCTGGAGGTGACCAAACGGGAGGATTATCATACCCAGGCAGGAGTTATCGGTTCGTTCTCTGAGGAGATACAGCCAGTTTGGAGACGGTTAGCAGTGGAAGTGGTACTGCAGAGGGATATCTTCACCCGCCAGGAGGGACGCACCTGGACCTGGAGAGTGTCTCCTAAAATGCGGTTGTCTTAATGCCGTGAGTTTGAAATTTACCTATAATCTACGGTGAAGGGAAACCTGGGAAGAGGAAGAAGCACCTGCACTTTATTATTTATCTACATATTTTTTGGACTGTTTTTCACCTAGAAGTCACTTTTTTTGGTGGATGCTTCCATAATATGGACTGTATATCAATTATTTATTATATGTTTTTGCACATGAATTTCAGCTATTGAGTAATATCACATTTTTTTCAATCCCCTTATCAATAAGCACAGTATTTATACCATATATTTGCTATTAATTTTAGAGTGTTTTATATTGTTATATTTTACATATATCACTTGGTTGACACATTCTAGCAAGCGCTTTAGGTAATCACCCTACCTTGATTACTTCAACTCAACTTGAAAGAAGTGCTAGATTCCCGACTATGAGTTAAGCAGATCCAGGACTGTAGAATAAAGAGCTTCTGACACTGTACTGCAGAGTCACTGACTACTCCCTCCAGCCTCGCACTGGCTTGAGGTAGACTCTGGTGAAATCCTGTATGGCTGCAACTCCCAACTAATACTCTGTGCAATTCAGGGCCCAAACTGTAGGCGCCCCCTTTAACCGTTAACTCTTCATGGTCCACTGACTATGTACCCCCTCTCACTTTAGGGTCCTCAACCTAGGTACCCCCTTTACGGCTAGCTGACACTGGATCCCAGAACCTCTTCCGGAGTGGTCCCCTCTGACTTCAGGCAGACCCCAGGGGCCATCCTCAGTACTCACAACCTGTGTAGGCTTTTCCTGGAACTGGACCCCTCTCGCTCTCCGCACACCGCATCCCCTCAGCTCAACTCAGCACTCTCTGGATTCTTAGGCGACACCCCGAGACATCCACTTCCTCAGACAGGAGGAGAGACAGCTGTTCTCTCCCTCCTGGGACTCTGCTCCTGCCAAAGACGCCATGTCATGCGCTTCCCCCAAACTTATACCCACTCCCAGAATCCTTTGCAGCATAATCTTCCTTCTGGGGTAGTTACAAGCTTGAATTTGTCCCCTGATTGGGCTTCCTCCACTGCCCTATGAGAAGCCTCTCACAGGAGCCAGTGAGGAGACTTCCCCTTCGGCAGGCACATCTGGAAACCATGACACCCTGACCAAAATAAATCATAGCCCTGCTGTTAGGCAGACAAGACCCACTATACATTTACCTAGCATCTACCTGTAGGGTGCTACACCTGTAAATATGTAAATAAGAAAAGTGAGACCCCTGTGCTATCTGATAGGACAATATGAACCGAGTGATAGCTGCAGCTGCCTAGTCAGCCTTCCCAAAGCTGAGTAAAGTGAAATGAAGATCTAGATGTGGAGCTGCGCTAATCAAAAAACTGTAATCAGACCTTTAGAGATGCTAGAAGTATTATAAAGGTGTGTATCAATAATAATCCAATAATCCAAGTATCATAAAGGTGTGTATCAATAATTAGCCAATAACTGAAAACAGTGCATAACCTTAAAAAAAAAATATTAATATATAATAAGTGCAAAATGAATGTGCACTGGAAAATATGCGATGAAAAACACACAAAAAAAAAATACTGCATATGTATAAAATAGATACTGAAAGATTGATCAATAAATTCCCTTTCATAAACAAATCAATAAATAAATCCAATAGATCGATAAATCAATTTCTTACAGTGATAAGTGCAAATAAATTTAATGTGTGCTGGAAATATGTGATAAGAACAATGGTGGACAATAAATAGGTGCTTAAAATTCAGTGAAAAAATTCCTTTTCTGACAGTCTCTATGGCAGCCTACGTGTGAGTTAACCCCGCCTCCACTCCAAGGGTATGGGACCCCCCTCCCATAAATTTCAGCTCTCAGATACAGCCAGTGTTCCTTTTTTGTCCTCCTCCAACGACCTACATTTTGGATGTTTTATCCATGGCCGGCTCACCTCAAGATATTTGGTGTCCAGGGCCCAGCCACGGGCGGGTGAGTGACACTTGAAATCCCCCAGCTCTCTGCGGTTGACTGAAGCTTGGTCGGCATACTCTGAAAGGGTCTGAAGATTATCGGTACAGCTCTTCATGGCAGCGGTATTAGTTGTCTATGTATTCCTCTTTGTATTTCTTTCCCTGGCGCTAGTGGTATTTTAGGGCTAATGGCGCTGGAACGCTTCCTGCGTTCCAGGATGCCTTCCTCTTCCTCCTCTGCTGTCATCTGCCAATCGGACGGCCGCTTCCCGGTCCCGCGCATGAGCAGTGCGTTGCGAACGAAGCCGAGGCTTGGTTCGCGCATGAGCACTCGCGATCGCGGGCTCGTCACCGCTGACGTCATTCCGGTGGGGACTTTAAACAGCTGTCAAACCCCAGTACCCTTGGGAAGTACTGTGGGCATTGCGGCAGCTTCCCTGTGTCTCCTGCTTCATTGCTACAGGTACTGTATGTGCAGAGGGATTGTCTGGTGTCTGACATGCAGAGGGGGGGGGGGGGATGAGGATGATTTACATTGTACTATCCACTGTACTATCCCTGTGTCTGATGTGTGCTACCTTCTTTTATCAGTCTGGTTGTTTGGCCTGAAGTATGGATCCTGCGTCACCACCCTCCTGTGGCCAGCCCTCTCATAACAGGTGGGTGCTGGCGTTTTCAGGAGGGGTGGGGGAGGGCTAGCTGGTTCCTGGTTCATGGCTAAATCCAATGTCTCCCCAAATATTTCTCTTTCTCCATCAGCTCTTCCAGGTCTGGAGCACCTCAAGATAGAGACCCTGTCAGACCACGTATGAGTTCATCCTCCAGATCAAGATGCCATGAGTCTCCATCAGGGAGCAGGCTTCAGAGGAGACGCTCCCATTCCTCCTCCAGACACCATACGCAACGTCATGGTCACCGCACACACCAGAGAGCTTGTTGGGGTTGTGGGGCGCATGTCCCGGAGGACAAGTCCCTTTGCGAGCCATGCTTCGCTCGTGCAGCCGGTGAGAGGGAGCCCGAGGACCACAGATTGCAAACCCTGGTGAAGAGGGTGGTACAACAGTCCCTGAAAGAGTGGGATTCTGCTCCAGCACATTGTCCCACCATACTCAGTTCTCCAGCTGAAGCACCTGAGGATCAGGGCCCCTCTCAACCGAGTCTTGCTTCTGTGAATTCATCAGATAGTGATTCTGAACAGGAAGGAGCAGCAGGAGGCTTTGAGATCGCCCTAGTGCCACCCTTAATTAGAGCCATTAAGGAAGCTCTAAAGTGGGAGGATCCTGTGTCTCCCCAGAGGAAGCAGCGGAAGTTTTTCAAGCACCTAGGTAAGGAGCGCATCAACTTCCCTTCCCTTACTGAGCTGCAAGATGTGATCACTGAGGAATAGAGCAAAAGGGACAGCAAATCTTCCCTATCCTCCAAACTGGTGAAGCTTTATCCCTTCAAAGCTGAAGATGTAGCTCGTCCGGAATCTGCTCCCCTGGTAGATGCTGCAGTCACAAGACTGGCAAAGCATGTTACACTGCCCCTGGATGACGCAGTTTCCTTTAAGGATCCCCTGGATAGGAAAATAGACTTGGACCTGAAAAGAGTCTATGTTACGGCTGGGGCAGCCTGTAAGCCTGTTATGGTGTTAGCAGCCATGTCCAAGGCCATGGAGGTCTGGGTGTCTGATATCGAGACCAAACTAGGGAACATCTCAGGTGAAGCAGTTGAGAACTCTCCCATCCATGAGCTCAAACTGGCATCCGTTTTTTTGGTAGAAGCATCCATCGATGTTCTTCGCCTCTTGTCCAGGTCAATGCTGTCTTCGGTTACAGTGAAGCGGGCCTTGTGGCTGTGTCCCTGGCTTGCTGATCCAGCCTCCAAACAGGCATGGTGTAAAATCCCCTTTGAGGGGACATCTCTCTTCGGTAATAAATTGGACAGCGCCATAGCGAAGGCCACTGGCGGGAAATTGGGCTTCCTACCACAAGATAGACGCCTGTTTGGCCAGAAGAAGCCTCAACCTAGGAGGCAATACTGAGAGATCAAGAGATGCTCACTCCTACAAGCCCGGTAGGGATTTTCTGAGAAATTGGAGAGGAGGCCAATCATCCTCTCAAAGATCGTCTAGGAATCCAGCCCCCTCTGGGCAGGAAACCACTAAGTCTTTTTGAGATTGGGCCCGTTCAGACATGCCAGGTGGGGGCACGTCTACTCCACTTCCAGCATGTCTGGGTGGCCTCAATCTCGGACTTCTGGACCGTCAGAACGGGCTCTACAGGTCACAAGTGGTCTTTTCTGGTGGATCCGGTTCCCCGGTTTATTCCAACTCACTTGCCTTATCAAGAAGAGAGAACAGAAGTCTTGCTCGCTTATGTAGACGCTTTGGTGTTTCAAGGAGCGGTGGTCTCGGTACCCGATCAGGAGAAATTTCAGGGCGTGTACTCACCCCTCTTCCTGGTACAAAAGAAGAACGGTTCCTGGAGGCCCATCATAGATCTCACATATCTGAACAAGTTCATAAAGAAAGAAAAGTTCAAGATGGAGACTCTCTCCACCATCCAAAAGGCGGTGCTGCCAGGAGACTGGCTCGCCTCAAAAGACCTCAAGGATGCGTATTTTTATGTGCCTGTAGCAGAAGACTTTCACAAATATCTCCGCTTCTCTGTCATGAACTGACATCTTCAGTTCACATGTCTTCCTTTCGGCCTCTCTACCTCACCGAGACTATTCTCCAAAGTTCTCCTGGCTGTTGTGGCTCATATAAGATTAAGAGGTATACGTCTACACCATTACCTAGACGATCTTCTACTTTTGTCTCAGGACAAAGATCAGTTACTGGCACACAGGGATCAGGTCATGATGACCCTCGTGGGGTTTGGCTGGCTGTTGAACCTGCAGAAGAGCCAGCTGAAGCCCACTCAATGCCTAGTCTATCTAAGGGCTTAGTTCAACACCGTCAGGAGTACAATCACTCTCCCTGTGGAGAAGATACCGGTAGTGCGGGAGAGAATCCTCCCAGCCCTTTCTTCCTCCCAGCTAAGAGCCTCCCAGTGCCTCAAAATCATTGGCATCATGGTATCCACGGCTCCCATGGTCAAATGGGCTCTTTGGCGAATGCGGCCTTGTCAGAGAGGTTTCCTACAGCAATGGAATCCAGAAAAGCAAGAGCAATTCATCCACATCTCCTCCAGCATGAGGACCAGTTTTCTTTGGTGGCTCCAATGTAAGAATCTGCTCAATTGCCACTCTCTGATCCCAGCTTTGTGGACCATAATCACAACAGATGCCAGCAACTCGGGCTGGGAAGCTCATTGTCTGTCGGAAGTGGCTCAAGGGAGGTGGTCTCCTCAAAGACACACTCCGGTGTCCAACATTTTGGAACTCCGAGCAGCCTATCACACTCTTCGAGCCTTCCAACACCTTGTGGAAGGAAGATCCGTCATGCTCCGGATGGACAACACCACAGCAGTGTCTTATGTAAAGAGACAGGGTGGGATGCAGAGCCTTCCCCTTCTACGGGAATTAGACCCAATTATGACTTGGGCTCAGGCTCATCTAGTCAACATATCGGCAGTTTACATTCCAGGACCTTAGAGCGTCCAGGCAGATTTTCTGTCCAGGGTCCAGTTGAACCACAACGAATGGTCTCTTCATGCAGAGTTGTTCAACTGGATTCTGTCTCTGGGAGTTTCTCCCGAAGTCGACCTGTTTGCCTCTCGTTGCAACCACAAGCTGGAGAAGTATGTCACGAGAGGCAAATGCCATCAGGCCTACGGGAACAGATGAACTAACCGACAGGTGGGAGTTCAGCAGGGCATATGTCTTTCCTCCAGTACCCATCATTCTCAAATTCCTACAGAGACTTCAAGCGGAAGATGTCGAGGTCGTGATGGTGGCTCCCTTTTGGCCAAACAGTCCATGGTTTCTGCTTCTCCTACAGCTCAGCTATCGGGACCCAGTCCCTCTTCCCCTCAGACCAGACCTTCTCCTTCAGGGATCATCAGTGCATCCCTGTCCTGCAATACTCCGGTTGACGGTCTGGTTCTTGAGAGGGAAAGGCTGGAATCGCTCGGCTGTCCACCAACAGCAATTCCCACTTTAATGAGCTCTAGAAGCTCTGCTTTAAAGGAGCAGCCAGACTCAGGCCGCAGAGAAAACCCAGATTCCCGAAATGGGATCTTCCTCTGGTCTTGAATGCCTTCTCAAAATCTGGCCTTCTTCCTTCAAGAACCTTACCATCCGGACAGTTTTCCTGGTAGCCATCACATCGGCTAAAAGGGTCTCTGAGATAGCTTCCCTTGGTTATAGAGAACCTTTTCTAACTTTCTTTCCGGATCGGGTTGTTCTGATACCCATGTTGAATTCAAACTCGAAAGTTACCTCGGTTTTTCACGAAAATCAAGAGATCGTTCTTCCTACTTTCTGGTCTTCTGATGAGACTAGTCTTCATCCGTTGGATGTTGGTGAATCCTTGAGGATCTATCTTCAAGCAACTACATCGTTCAGACAGTCAGACAACCTCTTTATCTTATTCCTGGGAAAAAACAGAGGGAAGCGTGCTTCATTCAGAACCATTGCATCATGGATCATGGCAGCTATCCAACAGGCCTATATGGCAGAGGGTTTGGCTCCTCCAGAGGCGGTGACGGCTCATTCTACAAGGAGTATATCTACGTCCTGGGCGGCCTCGCGACAAGTGGCTCCAGATGTGATCTGCAGAGCGGCTTCCTGGTCTTCGGTCAATACTTTTATGACCCATTATTGTGTGGAGCCTGCTTTGCTGTCTTCAGTTAATTTTGGTCTGACTGTTTTGTCTGCCAACAGCATGAATTAAAGTTTCTTTGTTAAAGCATTCCCACCCGTGTGGCGCGAGCTAGTTATTTCCCACACGTAGGTTGCCATGGAGACTGTCAGGAAAACGGAAAATTCCTATCAAATACTTACCGTAATTTTCCTTTCCTGATGGTCTCCATGGCAGCCGGAGTTCCCACCCTCTCGTCTTGGATTCGGCTAAGATATGGAACACTGGCTGTACCTGAGAGCTGAAATTTATGGGAGGGGGGTCCTATACCCTTGGAGTGTAGGCGGGGTTAACCCACACGTAGGCTGCCATGGAGACCATCAGGAAAGGAAAATTACGGTAAGTATTTGATAGGAATTTTCCATTTTCATAAGAGATCCATCATAGTGAATGGTATGATAAAGTTCAAAAACAAATAGCAATGAACACTCAATAGTGTAAAACGTGAAAATAATCTCCAATACCAGATGGTTATGCAAGGATAGGGTCACTCTTCTGGGTGCACTACACCCTTACTTTACTGCTGTAAGGTAACAACATGAAGTAAATCCACTGGCGTTACTGAGGTAGGATATATTAGGGGAAATCTTGTTGTCTCCAGTTCAGGCAGACCAACATAGAGGGACAAAAGGCTCCATATAGTGTAGTATAATTTAAAAAAAATATTATTAAATTATACAACATGGAGAAGAAAATTAGTCTATGGTGGGACATTAATACATTCAATGTGCGTCTGGGAGTGTTGTGCGTCTGAGAGTTTTGTGCGTCTGGGAGTGTTGTGCGGCTGAGAGTGTTGTGCGGCTGAGAGTGTTGTGTGGCTGAGAGTGTGGTGCGTCTGAGAGTGTGGTGCATCTGAGAGTGTTGTGCGTCTGAGAGTGTTGTGTGTCTGGGAGTGTTGTGCGTCTGGGAGTTTTGTGCGTCTGAGAGTGTTGTGCGTCTGAGAGTGTGGTGCGTCTGAGAGTGTGGTGCATCTGAGAGTGTTGTGCGTCTGGGAGTGTTGTGCGTCTGAGAGTGTTGTGCGTCTGAGAGTTTTGTGCGTCTGAGAGTTTTGTGCGTCTGGGAGTGTTGTGCGGCTGAGAGTGTTGTGCGGCTGAGAGTGTTGTGCGGCTGAGAGTGTTGTGCGTCTGAGAGTGTGGTGCGTCTGAGAGTGTTGTGCGTCTGGGAGTGTTGTGCGTCTGGGAGTTTTGTGCGTCTGAGAGTGTTGTGCGTCTGAGAGTGTTGTGCGGCTGAGAGTGTGGTGCGTCTGAGAGTGTGGTGCGTCTGAGAGTGTGGTGCGTCTGAGAGTGTGGTGCGTCTGGGAGCGTTGTGCGTCTGAGAGTGTGGTGCGTCTGGGAGTGTTGTGCGTCTGAGAATGTTGTGCGTCTGAGAGTGTGGTGTGACTAAGTGTCAAGTGAGTGTAGCGGAGTACCAGAGGGTGAGAAGGTAGAGTTAGGAAGCCAGGAAACAGTCACACAGGACAGACTTTAATTACTAAATCCCCATTAGATTAGATTAGTAGGTACAATGCCCGGCGGGTGTGGAGATGCGACTCGGTGTACATCTTGTGATATGTATGCGTTCCTAGATCATGCGATCAAGGGCAAATACAAATGCGCAAAATGTAAGCACGTTGCTTCCCTGGAAGCTCAGGTCCTGAATCTAGGGAAGCAGCTGGCAACACTGAGCCAAATGTCCATACCGAAGGAAAGCCAGGATTATACCAGTCAGACTCAGGCTGGGGCCTGCACAGAGGTGCAGGCATCAGAGCAGAGTAGAGGGGTGACAGTTAGGAGGGGTAGAAGGGGACAAGGCAAGGAGGCTGGTCCCGGGCTGGAGCACCCCAATAGATACAAACCCATTGCGTGATGTTGGGGAAACCAGTCAGGGTCCAGCATTGCTGGAGCAGAGTGACGCCCCTAGCTGCCAGGGGAAGAACTCCTCCAGTGAGGCCGCGAGAAAGGGAAAGGAAAAAGGAAAGACAGGTGCTGGTGGTAGGGGACTCAATCATTAGAAAGACAGACAGTGCAATCTGTCACAAAGACCGTGTGCGCCAAACAGTCTGTTGTTTACCGGGCGCTAGGGGTTTGGCACATCGCGGATCGGGTAGACAGATTACTGGGTGGGGCTGGGGAAGACCCAGCTGTCATGTTACACGTGGGTACCAATGACATAGGCAGAGGAAGATGGAGAGTCCTAAACGATTTCAGGGACTTAGGAGCTAAGTTGAGGACTTGGACCTCCAAGGTAGTATTTTCCGAAATACTACCTGTACCTCGAGCCACACCAGAGAGGCAGCGGGAGATTAGGGAAGTTAACAAGTGGCTGAGGAGCTGGTGTAGTAAGGAGGGTTTCGGGTTCCTGGAGAACTGGGCCGACTTCTCAGTCAGCCACCAGCTCTATGGTAGGGACGGATTGCACCTAAATGGGGACGGTGCAACCGTACTGGGTGAGAAGATGGCCAAAAAGTTAGAGGGGCTTTTAAACTAGGTGATGGCGGGGAGGGTACAGATGTAGACTTAGCCAGTGGAAAGCAAGATCCAGAGGGCAGAAATGGGGACATTAGCGGTAGGGTGTATGGAGCTCCTAAACCCAGGGGGGTATGGGGAGAAATCACAAGAGCAGCCTAAAAACATCAAATGAGGATATGTGTAACCGATCACCGATCAACCGATTACGAGGCTTGTATACCAATGCCAGAAGCCTGGTTAACAAGATGGGAGAGCTGGAGCTGCTGATGTTTGAGGAGGACTTAGATTTTGTGGGGATAACAGAGACTTGGTTTGACAGCTCTCATGACTGGATGGCAACCATTCAGGGGTATTCCCTTGATCGCAGAGATAGAGAAGGTAAAAAAGGAGGAGGGGTATGTCTGTATATTAAGAACAGTATACAGGTAAATATGAGGGATGATATTAATAATGGAGCTATGGACAAGGCAGAATGCCTATGAGTAGAACTTCAAAGGTTTTAGATGGTGGAAGTTTACCACTCTGACCGGAGGCGGCGCTGAGAGAAACCGGAAGTGTGTGTGTACGTGCGGCAAGGGAGCGAGGAGGAAGAGGAGCTGCGGGGACACGTGCGGAGGGAGCCGCACAAGGGGTGCGGGTGCACAGTGCAGGGGGCCGGTAACCACCAACTGAGCGGCGGTGGAGGACGGGAGCCGCTAGAAGAGCAGAGGGAGCGGCAGCAGGGACGTGAACAACCGTACCAGGATACCGGGTGCAGGGACCGAGGAAGAGCGCGGCGGTGGAGGTCGGAAACTGCCTCCCTTAGTGCCTGGATGAAGGGGAGGAGGACCGTCCGTGCCCAGTGAGGAGGAGGAGACATCCGTCCCAGTGTGTGTGTGGCAGCAGCTGTGAGTAAGGCAGCAGCTGCAAACAGGGAGAAAGCTGTGTGACTGAGCTCTGTGAGAAATCAATAGCTGTTTGACAGTGCTGCGACTGACTGCTGTGTGACTGTCTCTGCAACAGAGTACCTGGGAAGTCTGGTGAGTATCCTTGCGACTGGCAAGTATCTTGCGACTGGTAAGTATTTGTGACTGGTGAGTATCCTTGCGACTGGTGAGTATCCTTGCGACTGGTGAGTATCTTCTGACTGGTGAGTACCCTTGCGACTGGTGAGTATCTTGTGACTGGTGAGTAACCTTGCGACTGGTGAGTATCCTTGCGACTGGTGAGTATCTTCTGACTGGTGAGTACCCTTGCGACTGGTGAGTATCTTGTGACTGGTGAGTAACCTTGCGACTGGTAAGTATCTTGTGACTGGTGAGTCCCCTTGCGACTGGCAAGTATCTTGTGACTGGTGAGTATCCTTGTGACTGGTAAGTATCTTGTGACTGGTGAGTACCCTTGCGACTGGTAAGTATCTTGTGACTGGTGAGTACCCTTGCGACTGGTAAGTATCTTGTGACTGGTGAGTATCCTTGCGACTGGTGAGTATCCTTGCGATTGGTGAGTATCCTTGCGACTGGTGAGTATCTTTGCGACTGGTGAGTATCCTTGCGACTGGTGAGTATCTTTGCGACTGGTGAGTATCTTTGCCACTGGTGAGTATCCTTGCGACTGGTGAGTATCCTTGCGACTGGTGAGTATCCTTGCGACTGGTAAGTATCTTGTGACTGGTGAGTATCTTCTGACTGGTGAGTACCCTTGCGACTGGTAAGTATCTTGTGACTGGTGAGTATCCTTGCGACTGGTAAGTATCTTGTGACTGGTGAGTACCCTTGCGACTGGCAAGTATCTTGTGACTGGTGAGTATCCTTGCGACTGGTAAGTATCTTGTGACTGGTGAGTACTCTTGCGACTGGTAAGTATCTTGTGACTGGTGAGTATCCTTGCGACTGGTAAGTATCTTGTGACTGGTGAGTATCCTTGCGACTGGTGAGTATCCTTGCGATTGGTGAGTATCCTTGCGACTGGTGAGTATCCTTGCGACTGGTGAGTATCTTTGCGACTGGTGAGTATCCTTGCGACTGGTGAGTATCCTTGCGACTGGTAAGTATCTTGCGACTGGTGAGTATCCTTGCGACTGGTGAGTATCGTTGCGACTGGTGAGTATCTTTGCGACTGGTGAGTATCTTTGCGACTGGTGAGTATCCTTGCGACTGGTGAGTATCCTTGCGACTGGTGAGTATCTTGTGACTGGTGAGTATCCTTGCGACTGGTAAGTATCTTGTGACTGGTGAGTATCCTTGCGACTGGTGAGTATCCTTGCGATTGGTGAGTATCCTTGCGACTGGTGAGTATCTTTGCGACTGGTGAGTATCTTTGCGACTGGTGAGTATCCTTGCGACTGGTGAGTATCTTGCGACTGGTGAGTATCTTGCGACTGGTGAGTATCCTTGCGACTGGTGAGTATCCTTGCGACTGGTGAGTACCTTTGCGACTGGTGAGTATCTTTGCGACTGGTGAGTATCTTTGCCACTGGGAGTATCTTTGCCACTGGTGAGTATCCTGCGACTGGTGAGTATCCTGCGACTGGTGGGTATCTTTGCGACTGGTGAGTATCCTTGCGACTGGTGAGTATCCTTGCGACTGGTGAGTATCTTTGCGTCTGTTGGATCTTTGCGACTGGTGAGTATCTTAGCGACTGGTTAGTATCTTAGCGACTGGTGAGGACCCCAGGTTTAGTACCAGGGGAGACAGAGGTAGGGTAGGTAAGGAAGAGCAGGTCGTTAATATTATCCCCATAGAGTAGAGGGTAATAATGTCCAACAGGATTGCGGATGCTACTCAGTGCACTTCTTGCTGTATGTATGTGTTCCTTGATGAACCAATCGAGGGCGAATACTGCTGTGCAAGATGTGAGCGACTTGTTGCTCTGGTAGACCAGATCCTGGACCTACAGAACACAGTGGCAACACTGCGTGGCATCAACAACCTGGAAAGGAGCTTGGACATTGCCTATCAGGCGCTGGTAGGGGCCAGCATAGAGGAGGGAGGAACAGAGGAGACGCAAGCAGCAGAGGTACGCAGCTGGGTGACTGTTAGGAAGGGTAGAGGAAGGAGTGCCAGGGAGGCCAATCCTGAGTTTAACAAATTTGCCGAGTTGCAGGTTGAGGGGGATATCAACTCAGGAGTGGCAGAGCTGGAGAACGGGCCCTCCCCCAGCTGCCAGGGGGGGGTCGGCTCCAGGAAGAAGGGGGGCGGTAACTCAGGAAAGGTTAGAAAGGTTGTGGTAGTTGGGGACTCAATTATCAAGAGGACAATCTGTAAAAAAGATCTCGTGAACCGAACAGTTTGTTGTTTACCGGGCGCCCGAGTTCGGCACATCGCAGATCTGGCAGACAGATTGATGGGGGGGGGCTGGGGATGACCCAGCGGTCATGGTGCATGTGGGCACTAATGACAAAGTTAAAGGTAGGTGGAGGATCCTTAAGAACGATTTCAGGGACTTAGGTAATAGATTGAGGAAAAGGACCTCCAAGGTGGTTTTCTCTGAAATACTGCCTGTACCTCGAGCCACACAGGAGAGGCAGAAGGAGATTAGGGAACTTAACAAGTGGCTAAGGAATTGGTGTAGGAAGGAGGGGTTTGGGTTCCTGGAGAACTGGGCTGACTTCTCAGTCGGCTACCGGCTCTTTAGTAAGGATGGGCTGCACCTTAATGGGGACGGTACAGCTCTTTTGGGGAGAAAGATGGCCACCAAGTTGGAGGGGCTTTTAAACTAGGAGACGGGGGGAGGGCTCAGAAGTAGAGTCAGTCAGGAGGGAGCAGAGGACTGAAGGCAGCTGTAGGGTCAGCAGCGACAGTAGGTCCACAATGTCAATTGGCAGGTCTGTGCGGGAAAATCTCAGACCAAACAGGAATAAACATAACCGCCAATTGCGCTTAACTTCCGTAAAACTAAGAGGGGTATATGCTAATGCCAGGAGCCTAGCTAATAAAATGGATGAGTTGGAAATATTGGTACATGAGGAGGACATAGACCTTGTGGGAATAACAGAGACTTGGTTCGACCCCTCACATGACTGGCTGGCCAATATCCAAGGGTATTCGGTGTACCGGAAGGACAGGGTAGGAAAAAGAGGGGGAGGGGTATGTCTCTATGTAAAGAACAATATAAAGGTGATAGAAAGGAGTGACATTACGGATGGGATGAGCATGGATTTAGAATCTGTGTGGGTTGAACTCCATAGGGAAGGAGAAAAGGGGAAAGTAATTGTGGGGGTTTGCTATAGGCCACCTAACCAAGGGGAGGAGGTAGAGCTGGAATTCTTAGCACTAATGAGTAAAGTGGCAAAATTGGGATCAGTTGTCATATTGGGGGACTTCAATTATCCCGACATTGACTGGGACGAGGGGACTGCACACTCACAGAAGGCCCGCCTATTCACGGAAACCTTACTGGATAATTACATGTCACAGTTGGTGGATTCCCCTACCAGAGAAAATGCAGTCCTGGATCTATTGATCACTAATGACCCAGACCTAATCTCGCAGGTAGGAGTCCAGGACAATCTGGGCTCTAGTGATCACAGGATGATCACATTTAGTATAAATAACAATATAACAAGGCAAGTGGGGAACATAAGAACCCTAAACTTCAGAAGGGCAAACTTTCCAAAATTGTACTCATTGATGGAAAGGGTAAACTGGGACCAAACCCTGGGATCCCTGACCACAGAGGAAAAATGGGAATGCTTTAGGAACATATTAGGCAAAGGCATCTTGCAGTGCATTCCTATGGGAAATAAATTTAGAAGAGACAAAGCCAAACCTGGCTGGCTAAACCGTAGCGTCAAAAAACTTATTAGGGGAAAAAAATTGGCCTTCAGGAAGTATTAATCAGAGGGCACAGTATCGACTTTCGAGCAATACAAGGAGGCAAATAAGAAAAGTAAACAAGAAATCAAGATGGCTAAAATCAACTTTGAGAGACAAATAGCGGAGGATAGTAAAAAAACCCAAAGAAATTCTTTAAATATATCAACAGCAAAAAAACTAGGGCAGAGCATATTGCACACATAACTAACAATGATGGGAGGATGGTTACAGAGGACACTGAAAAAGCAACCGTGCTGAATGCTTTTTTCTCGTCAGTCTTTACACAGGAAACGGAGGGGTACACTGACCATGACTGTTTGGTTAGTAGTAATACACAGGACTTGCCACTATGGCTAACAGAGGGGGAAATCAGGGAAAGGCTGGATAAACTCAACACAAACAAATCACCAGGCCCGGATGGCGTACACCCGAGAGTACTCAAGGAACTCAGTAAGGTTATATCCAGACCACTGTTCCTGATCTTTGCTGACAGTATTAGGACAGGAGATGTACCAGGGGATTGGAAGAAAGCTAACGTGATTCCGATATTCAAAAAGGGCCAGAGGCATATCCCGGGAAATTATAGGCCTGTCAGTTTGACATCAATAGTATGTAAACTTCTGGAGGGGATGATAAGGGACTATATCGTAGAGTTTGCTAAAGACAACAACATCATCAGCAGTAATCAGCACAGGTTTACAAATGGGCGTTCTTGTCAAACCAATCTATTAACATTCTACGAGGAGGTGAGCTGTGAGCTAGATAGGGGGAGACCAGTGGATGTGGTGTACTTGGATTTCGCTAAGGCGTTTGATACAGTTCCCCACAAGCGCTTAATTTATAAAATAAGATCTGCAGGTATCGACAGCAGGGTTTGCTCTTGGATACGGAATTGGCTTAAAGGGCGTGTCCAAAGAGTGGTAATAAACAGCGCATACTCAGACTGGTCTGAGGTAGTAAGCGGGGTGCCCCAGGGCTCAGTCCTGGGACCAACCTTGTTCAATTTATTCATAAACAACATTGAGGTCGGGATCAGTAGTTCGATATCAGTTTTTGCAGATGACACAAAATTGGCCAGAGCAATAACTGCACAGCATGAAGCAGATATCCTACAGAATGACCTGGACAAAATTACAGAGTGGGCAACGACATGGCAAATGAGGTTTAACGTGGAGAAGTGTAAGGTTTTGCACTTGGGGACTAAAAACATAAAAGCACAATACACGTTAGGAGGGGAACCCTTGGGGGAATCAAAAATGGAGAAGGACCTGGGAGTCTTGGTTGATGATAGATTAGGCAACAGCATGCAATGTCAAGCGGCAGCTGCCAAAGCCAGCAGAATATTAGCATGCATAAAGAAAGGGATGTATTCCAGAGATAAGACTATAATCCTTCCACTTTATAAAACTCTGGTCCGACCGCATCTGGAGTATTCTGTCCAGTTCTGGTCGCCAGTCCTCAGGAGGGATGTGTTGGAGCTGGAGAGAGTCCAGAGAAGGGCAACTAAACTAATTAGGGGATTGGAGGACCTTGACTATGAAGAGCGTCTACAATCGCTCGATTTATTCTCCCTGGAGAAGAGACGTCTGAGGGGGGACATGATAGCAATTTATAAATATCTTAATGTTGATCCCAGCTTAGAAAAAAAGCTGTTCATTCGAAGGGATTGCATGAGGACTCGAGGGCATACAATGCGATTAGAGGAGAAGCGTTTTAACCTCAGGCAACGTGGGGGGTTCTTTACTGTTAGGGCTACAAGATTGTGGAATTCTCTACCACAAGAGGTGGTTTCTGCGGGTAGTATGGTGGCTTTCAAAAGACTCTTAGACTTACATCTCAAGGATCAGAACATTCAGGGGTATGTGAGATGATTACAGCCACACACACCTACACAGGTTGAACTGGATGGACTATTGTCTTTATTCAACCTCACCTACTATGTAACTATGTAAAGGGAAGGCACTGTGGGGAAAGTAATATGGGGCGTATGCTATAGGCCCCCCAACCTGAGGGAGGAGAGGGAGGCGGACCTCCTTTTACAGATAGGATTGGCAGCAAGGATGGCAAATGTCATTATAATGACAATAACTTTAATTATCCAGATATAGACTGGGCAGAAGGAACCGCGCATTCAGCTAAGGCTCGGCAGTTCCTAAATGTTTTGCAGGACAATTTCATGGGTCAGATGGTGAATGCACCAACAAGAAACAATGCGTTCTTGACCTACTGATTACCAACAATACAGACCTGCTCACGGATATAGAAATACGGGACAACTTAGGAAACAGTGACCATAGGTCAATTAGTTTCAGGATTAATTACAGTAATAGGAAACATAAGGGTAATATAAGAACACTGAATTTCAAAAGAGCCAATTTCCCAAAACTGCGCTCTCTGCTAGAAAATATCAAATGGGATAGAACCCTGGGAACAAAGAACACGGAGGAAAAATGGGAGTGCTTCAAAAGCATACTTAACAAAGGGATTGACCAGTGCATTCCAAAGGGAAATAAATTTAAAAGAGCAAAACTAAACCCTGGGTGGCTAAACTCCAACATAAAAATGTATATTAATGCTAAAGGAAAGGCCTTCAAAAAATACAAGACTGAGGGGTCATTGGCAGCATTCAAGCATTACAAAGAGTGTAATAAGAAATGTAAAGACGAAATCAGGGCGGCTAAAATAGAACACTAGAGACATATAGCGGAAGAGAGTAAAAAGAACCCCAAGAAATTCTTTAAGTATATAAACAGTAAGAAAGCGAGGCCAGAACATTGGCCCCATAAAAGACGATAAGAGAGTTTTGGCCACAGAGGACAGGGAAAAGGCGGTAGTGTTAAATAATTTCTTCTCTTCAGTCTTCACAAAAGAAACAGGGGGCTACACTAACCCAGCTTGCAAGGCCAAACGAAACAACACACCTCAGGAAATACTGCCATGGCTAACAGAAGATAGACTTAGAACTAAACTAGAGAAACTTAACATAAATAAATCACCGGGACCGGATGGCTTGCACCCAAGGGTTCTTAAAGAGCTCAGCCAGGTGATTGCCAGACCATTATTCTTGATCTTTAAGGATAGATTACAGATGGGTATGGTGCCAGCTGATTGGAAAAAAGCCAACGTGGTACCAATATTTAAAAAGGGGCCAAGATATATCCCGGGTAACTATAGGCCGGTCAGCCTAACATCAGTAGTCTGCAAGATTTTGGAGGGGATGTTAAGGGACCACATACAAGACTTTAGTAATGAAAACGGTATTATTAGTAGTAATCAGCATGGATTCATAAAAAATAGATCTTGCCAAACTATTCTATTAACCTTCTATGATGAAGTGAGCTGCCACCTAGATAAAGGTAAGCCTGTGGATGTGGTGTACCTGGACTTCGCAAAGGCCTTTGACACCGTTCCCCACAAACGCTTACTGTTCAAACTAAGGAAGGTAGGTATGGACCATAAGGTGAGTACCTGAATAGAGAACTGGCTCCAGGGGAGGTTGCAAAGGGTGGGGATTAATGGGGAGTACTCAGATTGGGCGGGTGTGGAAAGCGGGGTCCCCCAGGGTTCTGTCCTGGGGCCAATCCTGTTTAATTTATTCATAAATGATCTAGAGGAGGGGATATCGAGCAAAATCTCAGTATTTGCGGATGATACTAAACTAAGCATGCCAATATCTTCTGGGCAGGATGTGGAAACCTTACAAGCGGACCTGAACAAAATTATGGGGTGGGCAACTACATGGCAGATGAGGTTTAATGTTGAAAAATGTAAAGTAATGCACCTGGGTGCCAGAAACCAGAAAGCAAGCTACTCACTGGGGGTGGGGAGGGGGGGAACCTCTGGGTGAGTCTAGGATGGAAAAGGACCTGGGGGTACTGGTAGACAACAGGCTTGGCAGTGGCATGCAATGCCAAGCCGCTGCAAGCAAAGCCAACAGAATACTGGGATGTATAAAAAAGGGGATTATAAAAAGTAAACCTATGCGCTACCAAAAAGAGAAAAGGAAACTGATAACCAGGAGGAGGTGAGAAAAACCGGAATGGAGCACCAGAGACCTACAGCCAATAGTGTAGTGTCACCACATACAATAATATCATTGAGGCACAGTCCAGCCCCGCCCCGACCCACCATTTTCAGCCATAGGGCGGCTGCGCTGGACACCCAGGATCTAGAGGAGACACCCCTAAAAGTCTACAGGTTGACAAGTGACACCTGAAACGCTCTTATGAGTGTTAGTGGAGGTGAGCGGCCATTACACTCATTTTCCTGATATTTCAGCTCACTAAAGAGCCGCACTGGGAATCACCGGTATTCTTTCACCTATTAAGAACTTGAATTTTGCACTGATTGCTATCCAGTTTTGGCTACAGTATCTGCTACTTCTGGTAAGCGGTACCCGCACAAGTTACAACGCAATTTTTTCCATTTTTTTACTGGTTTACACTATGGTGTTGTTTTTCTCCTTCTATTCATATACCACTGAGGAGATTTACATCGGAGCCCTATGAAGCTTGCTGTGTTCCACATTTGAAGACTCTGCCTCTAAATTTCTTGGCTCTTTAATGATTGGAATCTGGTAAGCGGTACCTGCACAAGGGTCATCATTTTTCCCTCTCATTTATGGACATTCACATGGACTGTTTCATTTGTTAGCGCAGCTTTATGTATATATTTTCTTCTTGGGGTGTCAGTCGCACTTGAAGCTGCTGCTTTGCTTTTTTGAATTAGCGCAGTTGTTTTTTCTCCTTTATCCAGTTTGGGACTCTTTGATTTTTTGATTGATTATTTATTTTTAGTGCATGATTCACCTCGTGATATTATTATCCACTATGTCACTTCTTTAGAATTTTGGTTATTTGAATTGACAGTGGTTCACTCTTCAGAGGATATATAATTTTTTTTTTATATATATATAGTTTTTTCTTCATTATCTATCTACTTTCTCTCTTCATTTTTCTGACACTATTTATTTCCAGTCATCACTTGTGTCACTGAACCTTTTTTCTCCGTCTATGAAGAGGTATGGTGGTTTACTCTTCATAGGGCACTGTATTTAATTTTTTTTGACCAAAAAAAAAAAGATTTTTGGTTAATTCTTATTTCTCACGACACTTTTATTATAGACACTGCTCTTGTGTCTTTCCAGTTATTTTTGAGCACCTCTGAAAGATATTTTTATAATTTTTTTTGAAGAATTCACCATTTCCTCTTTTTTTCTACAATCATCATTGTTATTCTTCTTTTCTACCCCACTTCCAAGTTTGGGTTCACTGATTTCAGATCATCACGCTTATTACTGAACTTAATTTTTTCCTTCACATTTTTTATTTATTTATAAACTCGGCACATTTTATTACTGCACAGACTGATCATCTTATATTGTGATATCTAGTTCTTATGCATTATTAAGTGAGTTGCTTATAGTGATGGTTCACCAACTGTAGAGTACCTGCGCTGATTTTACTTTTTTTATCATAAAAAAGGGGATTCACTCCAGAAATAAAGAGATTATTCTTCCACTCTACAAGACTCTGGTCCGGCCACATCTGGAGTATGCTGTCCAGTTCTGGACACCGGTCCTCAGGAAGGATGTGCTGGAACTGGAGAAAGTCCAGAGAAGGGCAACAAAAATAATTAGGGGAATGGAGGACATAAGCTATGAGGAAAGACTACAAGCACTGAACTTATTCTCTCTGGAGAAGAGACTATTGAGGAGGGATATGATATCAATGTACAAATATTGTACTGGAAACCCTAGCATAAGGAACAAACTATTCAGAGAAAGGGAATACAATAAGACGCGTGGCCACTCACTAAAACTAGAGGAAAGGCGGTTTAACCTTAAAATGCGCAGGGGGTTCTTCACTGTAAGAGCAGTAAGGATGTGGAATTCTCTTCCGCAAACAGTCGTATCAGCAGGGAGCATTGATAGTTTCAAAAAACTATTAGATGGGCACCTTAAAGACCACAACATACAGGGGTATGCAATGTGTGGTTAACAGTAGACACACACACACACACACATCATAGGTTGAACTGGAAGGACTGATGTCTTTTTTCATCCTCACTAACTATGTAACTACCCGTAACTATGTAATAAATATATTAGAGATGAAATTGTACCTAGACGCCCAAGGTAGGAGTTTCCACCCAATGATGGTCTTTTAGGCCAGGAATCTATTGACGAAGGGCATACATTTTTTAATAAGGGACTAGAACTGGTTACATTTTTACTTAAGAGAAAATTGAGAAAAATAGAGCAAACCATAGGAGAGTTAAAAGTACAATTGGAAAACTTCAAAGACACACCAGAGTTTTCAACATTAAGTATACAACTTAATAAAGAACAAAAAAAAAAGATCGAGAAGATCAATCTAGAAAAAGTAAAAAATATTTAAGGGACACCAATTATTACAAAAATGAACAAGTTTTTAAAGAGTCAAATTAACACCACTGACCCAGCCTCCAATTACTCCACCCCTGAAAAAATAGAGAGTCCATTCAATTGATGAGGTACCCGATCAGGCAAATTCCATAAGAACCACTGACCAACATAGAACACAAGGAAATACTCCAAGACAATATAAAAGAGAAGTGGGATAATATGAGCAGTACCAGCATACCCCTAGAAATTTGGAAAGAAGACCTCCATGGACTCCACAAAATACATGGAAAAAAACCCTATTATGGGAATAACCAATATAAGAAACCATATAACAACTGGCATCGACCTAATCAGGGCCCACGAGCACCTAGGGACTCACCATATGAAAACTATAGAAAGAACGAATATTATAGAAATTCTGAAAGAAGTCCTAGGAGACCACCACAAGAACCCTACAGAGAATATGGGACGAGCCCCAATCGCAACCATGATCGACGAGGGAGAGAAACTAGAAGGCATCCACAGGATACATATAGAAAGCAAGACCGAACGCATAATAGAACCGGTGATAATAGAGATCACCTATACGAAATCAAAACTATTATGCCCCCCTCAGTGATTATATAGATGAAGGAAGAACAGATAGGAATTACCAAGACCATTATTAGGGTGCCTCTTATTCAAAATCTTTTTTAGGGAAAGGAGGGACCCACCCTCAAACAAAGAGAATGGAGGATACAAGACACACAAGAAAGAGTGCAGAAGAAAAAGAGGACAGAGAGCGGGAAAGAGAGAACAAAAGAATAAGGGTCCTTTCACACTATATTTTGATATGCTCCTGCACTTTTTTTTCTTTTTTACGGACACGGATGACACTTGTGTCATCTGGTCCGTATGTCCGCATATCATCCCATCCGTTTGCGGATGATATACGGACATAATGTATCTCTATGGGATTGCGGATGTCAGCGGATGACACCGCTGACATCCGATTTTGCGTCCTTTCCATTTTTTAAACAAAAGAAAAATAGGGTTCTGTCCAGTTCCAAAAAAAACGGAACAGAACTGAAAGGACACAAATTGGAAGTCATCGGATGGTCATCCACTGACATCCGCAATCCCATTGACATGCATTATGTCCGTATATCATCCGCAAAAGGATGGGATGATATACGGACATACGGAGCGCCCGTGTGAAAGAAGCCTAAAGGGGGAAGGCCTTTTCAACCTGAGTAATCAAACCCTATCTAAAGACGAGATAGGAGTATTAGATAGAGGGTTGAAATATGCACCCACAAAGAATCTCTACAAATTTCAGATATATATCGGAATACAGAAATATAAAAGTGTAGCACTACTCCCATGGGAGCTGCTGGTTACGGATTCCCCTTTGTTACCCATAGCAACAACTTGACAATATAGCATTTTCAAAGTGCTTATGTCACGGGCCTGCTACCTAAGGGTTAACATAATGCAGAGTCTGAAGACTAACTGCAGTGATTGGCAACAGGCTGCCTTATTTAAACTCCTCAGCAGCATTATGTATTTGCTGTCTGATCTGCAGCTTCCTGTGACCCCTGCTCCTGTTTACCTGCTTCTGTGATTGATCTCCTGTACGACCCGGCTTGACTTTTGGACTCCCCTTGCTTTCTGCCTGCACCTGACCCCGGCTCCCCTCTGACCTTGAACCTGCATGCTCCCTTGGATTCCACGCTGCCCGCCTGTTGTTGACCCGCCAGGCCCTCATACCATTCTGCTCTCCCATGCCACCTGTCTGCTCTACTAGGGGCCGCGAGTCAAAAACGTAAGGGAGGCCTTCCTCTGCACTATCGGGCTCATCAGTCAGGTACGTGGGAAGTTGACAGTATCAGACAGCCATGTCTGAGCCCGAGCGAGGAACCTCCCCCATGGAAGAACTGTACCGACATCTGGCGGGTCTGACACAAGTTGTTAAGGATCTACAAGAGGGATATACTCGGCTGGAAGAACGAGTTCAAATTCTGTCATCTCCCGCCAACCCTCAAGGCGCTACCTCAGCTGGTACCTCATCCGCACCTGCGGTAGTGAGTAGAGTTGAGCGGACACCTGGATGTCCGTGTTCGGCGGGTTCGGCCGAACTTGAAAAAAAAGTCCGGGTCCGTGTCCCGGACTTTTGCCGAACTTTTCCCGGACACCGAACCCCATTGAAGTCAATGGGGACCCGAACTTTCAGGCACTAAAATGGCTCCAAAACACCAATGGAAAGGGCTAGAGTGCTGCAAATGGCAGCAAAGCGTAGTTAAGAGCATGGCAAGTGCTCTGCAAACAAATGTGAATAGGGAAATAACTTAAAACAACAAAAAATAAAACAGAAAAATAAAACAATGTTTTTCATCTCTGAAGGACGAGGCCCATATGGAGTAGGAGGGAGGTTGAGGTGGTGGTGGATGTGGCGGTGTCATAGGTGTGCGCACAGGGTGTGCCGGGTGTACCTGGGCACACCCTAATCACCTAGGGCACATAGCATTATCGCTCTGTTTGCCAGTGAGGAGATGGGAAAGATCTCCCTCGGACCTGCTCTGCTCTATTTCACTTTGCCAGCAGGGAGAGTAATGTATCGGGGCCATGTACATGTAGACAAACACATGCATGTGTATTTAAACTTTGGGGTGCACACCCTAATGCAATAGGCTGCGCACACCTATGGGTGGTGTAGGTGGAAGCGGCGGTGGAGGAGGACCAGGGCCGGATTAAGAGCATCATGGGCTTGGTGCTGAGGATTTTGAAGGGCCTTAAGAGCCGTGCCTTGGCATGCACCCAGAGGAGGAAGGGTGCAGCCATGCATGCCTAATTCAACATGGGATGCTGTCTCTGAAGCCCATAAACACATCCATGCATCGGCAACTGTCCCTCCTTGTCCGGCCTTCGTGCTGTGTGGGGAGGTTCTGAGGGAGCTGCCTGGGGAAGCGAACATAGAAGCCAGACTTCTGTGTTTACAAGTGACAGAAGAGCGGTAACAGTGAATATGGCCAACCCGGGACCTATATTAAGGTAGGGGCCTGGAGCTGCAGCTCCAATAGCCCCTATGTTAATCTGGCCCTGAGGAGGACGAGGTAGCAAACACTGCTTTTTTTCAGAAATTTTAAATGAGGGTACACCCCAAAAGAGTGAGAAAGAGCAAAAATAGAACAATGGCTGGGTAAGGTCGGTATCCATCGCTATTCTGCACAAGGTACGGAAAAGTCCCGTGGGATCCATGCCTGGTTCATTTTAATGAACGTGAGCTCGTCCACATTGTCTCTGGACAGGTGGCTGCGCTTGTCTGTGATAACGCCCCCAGCCGTGCTAAATACCCGTACAGATAATACACTGACTGCAGGGCACGCCAGCACCTCCAAGGCGTAAAGGGCAAGCTCAGGCCATCCCTCTATTAATGGCATTAATATAAAAGGGCAAAGTTATAAGCTTGCGGCATATGCAGACGACCTTCTTTTTGCCTTGACACAGCCCCTGGTTACAATGCCGAATTTAATGAAAGAGTTGGAGACATTCAGTTATCTGTCTAACTTTAAAATTAATATTCATAAGTCGGAGGCGCTTAATATCTCTTTAAACAAAACAGTACTACAGCAGACTCAAATAAATTGCCCATTTAGGTGGGTGTCATCTCATTTAAAATACTTGGGAATTATACTGCCGGGGAATATGGCAGATATTTATACGCAAAATTTTCTTCCGCTATTAAAAAAATTGAAGGGGGATCTTAAAAATTGGAGGGCAAAACCGCTCTCATGGTTTGGGCGCGCAGCGGCCGTAAAGATGACGGTCCTTCCAAAGGTGCTCTATCTCCTAAGGAGTCTACCTATTAGACTACCTAGGGGCTTTTTCTTATTCTTGAATTCCATTATAGGGAAATTTATATGGGCGGATAAAAAGCCGAGAATAAGCCTTCAGACATTATCGTGACCTAAAGAGGCGGGAGGTATAAATTTACCAAATTTTTTGCATTATCACTATGCTACACATTTAGTAAGGGTCATTGATTGGAACTGTCATTCTAAATGTAAACATTACCATTAAGATTTCTACCATGGATCCCATATAAATTACTTCCAATGGAAGTTAGAATACATCCAACCATTGGACCCACATTAGAGATATTTCAGAAGGTGGTTAAGCATAGGGATTTGGTCTCTGTCCCGGGTCCATTGACCCCCTTGGAGGGCAAGATGGACTGGGCACAAAATAAGAAGGTGATAGAACCGGGAGGTGGAGAATCGACAATGCCATTGACGATATTTCATTGTATGGAGGCAGGAAGGCTTAGGCCTTACACCCAGTTGCGAACGCAGGTAGTTGGAAACCAGTTTACATACTGGCAATATCTTAGACTTCATAGCTATGTTGGGAGTCCGATTAATCGGTCAAATTTTTCAAGACAATTGACACAATTTGAGGTTATGTGTTTTGAGGGTAATCCGATTGAGAAATCAACATCCAAAATGTACGATCGGATACAAACGCATGGTCAGGATCTAGGCTCTAAATATAAGGCGGAGTGGGAATTAGCATTACAAACCACATTTTCTGATACCCAGTGGTCCAATGCTTGTACCATGGTGCACCAATGCTCGATTAGTTCAAATATACAAGAGAAGACATATAACATTTTGACAATGTGGTATTATACACCTGTTAAGCTACATGCGTGGTTTCCTGAAATATCAGATTTGTGTTGGAGATGTGGTGAGGATCGGGGCACAATGGTACATATATGGTGGAGCTGTATTAACATACAAAAATTTTGGAAAGAAGTGACGAGGCAGATCCAATTAATTATTAATATTCCGGTCAACTTCACCCCCGAATGTTGTCTTTTGAATATAACAGGTTGGTCACTTAGCGAGAATAAAAAGTCGTTGGTAAGGCATATGTTGCAAAATCTATTATTCCTAAATACTGGAAGTCGACTAGAATACCCACATTGAAGGAATGGGTGGGAGCTGTGAATTCAATTTATGACTTAGAAGAATTAGCTGCGGTAGCTAGGGAGAATACAAGAGGTTTTAAAAAGCTATGGGAACCATGGACCCACTTTAGGTTGTTAGATGCATATAAGAGCTTACAAGGGGGTGGAATAGATCTGACATACTAGGGGTGTTTTTTTTTTTTTTTTTTTTTGTGTATATGAATTATATAAGTATTGTGAGTTTTGTTTTGCTGTTGTTTTTCTTTGTGTATGTATTGACTATTAATCAATAAAAATTTAAATGCGAAAAAAACGATATACTTTCATAACAGTGTATTTGGTTACTGCAGAAATTTGCCTCTTTCGCTGCGTTACCTCTGCTACACAGTGACAAAAGTTACTGGAATTTTTTTTTTGTAACTGGTGTGATAGACCAGTGGCCCCCCCAAAATGACAGATTGAAGTGGGATGTTATATACCTTCTTCCACATATACTGCGCTTCTCTAGAGACTTTTGTCACAGGGTCATTTAAAAAATGACAGGCAGAGGAAGAGGCAGGGGTGGTAGTGGTAGGGCAGGAGCACCAGGCCGGAGCCAAAGTGGGAAGTTGCAGACCGTGCGTTTGATAATGTCAAAGGACGCACCAGACTTGGTTGAGAGGCTCACTCAGCCTTCCTCTTCTGCATCCTCCTCATCCTCTCTATCTGCACCCTCTTCACTCTCTGCTGTGTGCACCCCCAAAGACACCACCACCACCATATACCCTCCGCTTGAGTCACTGGAATTATTTTCCGATCCATCAAAACACATTTCCGATGCACAGCCATTCTTGGCATCGGATCAGGAAGAGGACGTAGCAACAGCCGCCACTCAGCAGTCTGACGACAGCACCCAGATCAGCCCAAGGAGGTTGGTCCCCGCTGTTGCTGCCTACTCCGAGATCTCTAATGTTAGTGGTGGGGAAGGTGACATCAATGATGACGTGTCTATGGACGTCACGTGGGTGCCCACAAGAGAGGAAGAAGAGGGGAGTTCAGAGGGAGAGATGGACCAGCAGATAGGGAGGATAAGGAGGCCGAACTTACATTGCACAGTAGGGACAAACCAGACTGCTAATGTATCAGGAGCGAGCCATCAACCATGTACGGTCACATCTGGCGCTCCCAGGACGACGGCACATGGCTCCACAGTGTGGGCTTTTTTTAATGTGTCTGCTGCTGACAATAATGTTGCCATCTGCAACCTTTGCAGTCAACGCATAAGTCGCGGTAAGCCCAACACTCACCTAGGGACGACTGCCTTAAGAAGGCAACTGGACTCCCATCACTGAGCCCAGTGGGAGCAATGCCGTCAGAACCCACAAAGCCACACTCCAGGCTCTCACCGTCCAGCCTCTTCTCCTTCTTCTCCTCTCTCCTCACAATTGTTCTCCACTCCACCTTCCGTGGCCCAAATGTTCGAGCGTATAAAAATGATGATGCCGGATAACCCTCTTGCCCAACGGTTGACCGCTGGCTTGTCAGAACTGATAGCCCGCCAACTACTGCCATATAAACTGGTGGACTCGGAGGCCTTTCGAAAATTTGTGGCCATTGGAACACCACAATGGAAGGTCCCAGGAAGGAAATATTTCTCGCAGATAGGCATCCCAGAGCTATATGGCCATGTTCAGCGGCAAGTGAATGTATCTCTGGCACACAGTGTCCGTGCCAAGATACATTTGTGCTCACAAGTTTACATACCCTGGCAGAATTTATGATTTCTTGGCCATTTTTCAGGCAATATGAATGATAACACAAAAACTTTTCTTTCACTCATGGTTAGTGTTTGCCTGAAGCCATTTACTGGCAATCAACAGTGTTTACTCTTTTTAAATCATAATGACAACAGAAACTACCCAAATGACCCTGATCAAAAGTTCACATACCCCAGTTCTTAATACCTGGTACTGCCCCCTTTAACATCAATGACAGCTTGAAGTCTTTTGTGGTATTTGTGGTTGAGACTCTTTCTCTTCTCAGATGGTAAAGCTGCCCATTCTTCCTGGCAAAAAACCTCCAGTTCCTTTAAATTCTTGGGCTGTCTTGTATGAACGGCACGGTTGAGATCTCTCCAGAGTGGCTCAATGATATTGAGGTCAGGAGACTGAGATGGCCACTCCAGAACCTTCACTTTATTCTGCTGTAGCCAATGACAGGACGACTTGGCCTTGTGTTTAGAATCACTGTCACGGGGGGCCTAATTCATTAAACCTCCAGCCTAACTCTGCTTTGGCTTGTTTTTTTCTCTCCGCATTCCAATTAATTAACCACTTCCATACCAGGCCTATTTCGGACACTTTGTGTTTACAAGTTAAAACCAGTATTTTTTCCTAGAAAACTACTTAGAACCCCCAAACATTATATATATTTTTTTAGCAAAGACTCTTGAGATCAAAATGGCGGTCATTGCAATATTTTTTGTCACGCGGTATTTGCGCAGCGGTCTTTAAAACACCATTTTTTTGGGAAAAATTACATTTCACTGCATTTAAAAAATACTAAACAGTAAAGTTAGCCCATTTTTTTGTATATTGTGAAAGATGATGTCATGCCGAGTAAATAGATACCCAACATGTTACGGTTTAAAATTGCGCCCCCCTGTGGGATGGCGACAAACTACGGTCAATAGAGATCTCAATAGGCGACACTTTAAATTTATTTAACGGTTACCAGTTTAGAGTTGGAGTGTAGCTCTTTTTTTTAAATTATTGCTCACGCTCTGAAGATCGCGGCGATACCTCACATGTGTGGTTTGAACAGCGATTTAATTTGCGGCTCGACTTCCGTATACGTTTTTTTTTGCGCGCGAGCTAACGGTGATCGGGGCGGCTAAATTTTTTTTTTTCCCCATTTATTTTATTTATTTTTTTTAACTTTATTACAGTTTTTAAAAAAAAAAAAATCTGATCACTTTTATTGCTGTCACAAGCAATGTAAACATCCCTTGTGACAGCAATATGCGGTGACAGGTACACTTTATGGAGGGATCGAGGGTCTAAAAGACCCTCGACCCCTCCACTACACTTCCCTGTATGCAAAACGCCGAAAACGGCGTTTTTGCATACAGCCGTTTTTCAAATTTGGCGCCGTTTTGCAGCACACTAACCCGGAAGTGACGTCATGGACGCCGCCTCCGGGTTACGTCATGGGAGACCCGATCGATGCCGTTTCATCGGGACTCCATCCAGCCGGTGGACGCGCCGGCTGGGTGCTCGGGGCTCCCGGTGGGACGGGAGCCCCGGTAAAACCCGCGGAAGGCGGCGGGAGGGGGGAACGTCCCCTCCCGCCCCCCCCGGGTACCGATCGAGCGGCTCCCGAGCCGCATCGATCGGTACCGACGGAAAGCCGACCGTCGGCTTCAAACAACGGTACCGGGATGATGCCTCTAGCTAGAGGCATCATCCCGGTATACCCCCGCAAAGTTTACGATGTCATATGACGTCGTCCTAGGGGGAAGTGGTTAACTCACGCAGTGGCGAATTGGACAGCGTGACAGCAACAGTGAATTCAGCCTTCAGCGGCGTTGATCTACGCTGAATGGCGATCGCGACTTTTCAAATTCTCATACTTATGTCTATGTGAACGGAGCAGTCCAACACAGCACCATGGTCTAGTGGGATTGTGCACATATCCTCTGATTCATGCATCTCACTTAGCCGTAGGTTCTAGGCTGACCATCTTCACTTAACTTCTTTTGTGTAGATATATATTTTTTTAAAAACTCTGACAGATTGGATCATTTGTATTGCTCCAAAATTTACATCACGTACATACACATAACATACACTGTCAAGCGCTTGCAAACTCACATTTTGTTCAGCTATTTCATAATCTCACCTTTGTCTAGATTAGAACTCATGGTTGCACAGTGCAGAGCAAACCATTATAACCACTACACAACTTCAGGTCCACATTAAAAACTCACATTTTTTCAATGGTCTTCTTCCTAGATTCCCTACAATGTTCAGTACTTTAGCTATATGTGAATTTTAGCCTTAAGACACTCCTTTCTTTTCAGCAAACAGCTCTATTCGGCTGAATAGCTAAGTGCTTTGCAACTTAACTACAGTTAACAACGTCATGCAACGTCATGGTTTCAAATCCCAACAATCACTACACTTGGATCTATTTTCCCTATCAAATTTTTTTAGTTTTTGGTTGTATTTGGGGGGTGGGGGGGGGGGGGGGGGCCTTACATAAATATACAGAGCGCTAATGGAACAAACACAATTTTAACTGTATGAGTGTGGTCATTTTTTTCTGGAGCTGCAATTGTTTACACATTTACCATGCTTGTTGAATTTGAGGAGCAACAAGCATATATGTGTCTGGTATTGGACTCTCTACATATTTTAACAACACAGACCCTCATAGTCCAACACTACACTTTGCCTCACCCCTCAGCACAACACTGTCCCATCCCTACCCTACATTCCAAGCCCTCACATCACCAGTACAAGCAGCATGCAAAGTGCAAAGCCCCGGCATTGGCAGCTTAAGTCTGTAGCCACCCACAAAAAAACTAAGACATGTTCCTTACAAAATAATTTATTTTTCATGGAATTACAGCATAAGGAGGGATGCAGCAAGGTCATATTTTCAGTCTCCAGTCCCTGTGCCTTTACTGCGCCTGCCCACAATCTTTGCTCCATGGCTACATTAGGCAAAGATGTGGGATTTGGATATCTTGTGCAAGTTCATGCAGAGTCGAGAAGCAATACTGCACCTCTACCAGCTCATAGAGGACAGGCATGTGCAGGTTGCTGTTCAGCTTCCAAGCCACTTCTGAAGTTCCAGGGTGTTCATGTTGGTGATCGAGGCCAGTTCTGGGCTTGTGCCTCCCAAAATATCCACTGACCAAAAATGAAGATGAGTGGAGTCCATGAAGGTGGGTTTCTACCAGCTACAACCGCAAGCAGTATCACTCCTGGAAAATCATATCAAAGGATAAGCCATTTCAACATGACAATCACATCTTACTGCACGCTTGCTTCATGTTTTACTTCATTTGTTTCTACATCATGACTGAAATTACACATTTTCACACAACTTACACAAACCAGAATTCATTAATGCAAACATTTGAATACACACCTGTGACGCACGATTGCCCATCACCACAGGCTTCGCAGGGTACTTGCCATGATTCCAATCCTAGATGTCCAGATTCTGAAAAATGCATACACCATAAGATACCAAGCAGCCTTTCATTTTGTCAATAACTACAAAGGTGGCACAGACACAACTAAACACCTGCCAGGTCTTCTCATCCCTCTCCACTATTTACAATACCAACATGTTTTTGGTTTGAGGTGCGTGTTCTTGCTCAAGTAACACCGTTTAGGAATGTTGACTACACTTTATCTAGAATGGCAAGTGTCATTGGCAGATGTTAATTGCCATCTGTCTCCCTGTGAGTGTCAACTCTGCAAAGTAGCAAGTTAATACACATGCCGTATCCCGGTTACAGTAAGTACATGTAAAGTGGCTAGCGACCAGGGTATTCCGGGTGGCCATCCCTGCAGCGGTGCTCTGCCGCCTGGGGGCTGCCAGCTGACGGACCTCTGGCTCCCTCTCCTCCGTCAGCTCCCAGGATTCATCCCGGGCAACGCACATGTTGTGCAACACGCAGCATGCCAGGATGATCCTGGAAGCCAAGCCTTTGCAGGAGAGTACAGGATTTCTCCCCTGGGCCGGGCCAAGCAGAGAAACTGGGATTTGAGAAGACCTATGGTCAACTCAGTGAGGCTCCGGCTTCTTCTCAAGGCCCTATTGTAGTTATGTTGTGGTTGGCCCAGGGGGTACCTGATTGGAGCCATCAGCCAAGTCAGCTGCGAGTAACCAGCATCCCCTGAAAAGAAAATAAGATATACATTAGTTCTTCATATCATGTGACTTTAGATGACTGTCATCAAAATGGGAGACAATGATGCATTTTTCAACACAACCTGCTCATCTGTGTGTCTAGGTGTGTGCTTATATTAGCATAATAGCAAAAAGTCATCTGACACATCTGAAATATGTCTAATTGCCTACATCCCTAATCTAAGTGGAAAAAAGGAGACCAAAAGTTGTGTCTTTCAATTTAAAGTTCCACCTTTCGCCCTTATTTTTTCTACTTAGATTAGCATAGGCATTACTTCTGGAAGATATCTTACACTATATTGAGGAAACAAATATTGACTCACTTATGCAAAGGACTTTGGGGATATGTCAATACCATTGGAATCACTTTTATGTTTTGCTTGTGTGGCGTTAGGACAGCATTTACACATTGGGTAACTACCTTCATTTGACTTGAAGAGAACTTCTGAAATGTTTCAGTTGTGAGCTAGTAGGCTGCTTGCATACAAGCAGATGATGATCTGGTTGTGTGCAACCAGCCTGCCAACTCATAACAGATACATTTCATGTAGGCTTCGGTTTAAGCAGGGTGTACACCTATGTAGCTTATTCATATGTCTATGCCTCTCTAATCAATACTGTAAAAAAACATGTCAGTATGTAACCTTACAGTTTATGTTGTTGTCCAAAATTAATACTTTACCAATAAGCCACCCCTCGGGCATTTCACTTTCACTTCCGGTAGAGAGCACTGTCTTGTAAAATCATGGAATCATGGCACGACCCTGGGTGACATGTGTTGGCACTCATTATGCGCTGTCTGGCGTCACACACCAATTGGATGTTCAGGGAGTGGTACTGCTTGCGGTTCCAATAGTCCATTTCGTGGCTCCTTGGTGGCCTGATGGCTATGTGGGTGCCATCTATTGCCCCTAGGATTTGTGGCATCTGTGCCACTGATACATACCTAACTTCACTTCATTTCACTCGTTTACATTCTGGGGCCAGTGGATAAATTGGGGCACAATCTCCACAACGGCATCAACCACCAACATGAACACCCTGCAAACTGTGGCCTGGATAATGCCCATTATAGTTCCAGAAGTGGCTTGGAAGCTGCCACGCCCTAATATATACAAAGTCATCAGCAACCTGACCATGCCGGGCACCGCATGGCAGCACTCTGTGTCAGGTGCAATTTTGTTCTTTATCAGCTGGTAGAGGTGTAGAATTGCTTCTCGCTCGAGCCGGTACTTCCTTCTGATATCTGAATCACACATCTTGTCCAAATATAGCCATGCAGCAAAAATTCTTGGCTGGCGAGGTAAGGGCACAGGGACTGGAGGTGCTGTTGCAGCTGCTTCCCCAGCTGCTCCCTCAGGTGCTGCCCCACCTTCTGCTGCCTCCTGTGCTCTGGCCTCCTCAAACAGGGCACCAATAAATGCCAAGAGTGCATTTTCCAAAAGCCTTCTGTTTGCCATTTTGAGCACGGGAATTAGCCGGCGCACTGGCGCAGTTATATATACACACGGCTGCTAATTGCCACAGCCTGAGCCTGCTATAAAATGACCACATGGCCAATATGGCTGCTGGATGTTAGAGAGTGAACACATATAAAGACTGTGTGAGCCAGAACTTCGATTATCTTTAGGTAAGACAATTGTATTTCTCTCTATATATATTGTAACAGGAAGTCAGCTAAATCTGGGAATGTAGTCACAGGAAGGAGATACATTTCTACCTGATTTAGAAAGTCCATTAATTAATTTAGGGTGTTGGCTACAGAGCTAGCCAGCAGGAAGTTGAAAGGCCTTCACCTGTTCAGAATGAGGGAGTTAAGGCTCTATAATTTGTTCAGAGAAATTCCTATTGTTTGCTGCCTCCTGTCGCTGTGTGAGCTGGGAAGAGGAGGACAGACATACGTGTACCTCCCGACGCCGTGTGGGCATGGGAGAAGGACTGCTGCCGCCTGTCGCCGTGTGGGCTGGGAGAGGGGGACAGTCGGATGTGTGCCTCCCGACAAGCTGGTGAGCATGGGAGAAGACCCCCTAAAGCGATGTGAAGCTAAGGAGGGTAACCACGAGTGAAGACGTCTCAAAGGTGAGAAGACAAAGTGTTCCATGTGAAGAGTGTGAAAGAAAACAAAGGGACATGTTCAATGGACAATGTTTGTGCTGTGTGAAAAGCAAACAAATGGACATTTGAGTGTCTGCTGTAGGATCAGCAGTGTCGGCCCAACAGTAGGTTGGAAAGACTTCTTAGGTAGGTTCCAGCTGTGAGAAGGTAGCCGCCCACAGAGGCAAGGATTTATTTTGTCTTTTATTTTATTTTGGATGTTTTGCTGCATACAGCCTGGTGAAGAAAACACCATTTAATAAACCACACTGTTTGTTTGCAAGCACTTGTCGGCTATCTCTCTGTGAAAACGCACCCCCAAAGGGGTCATCCACGCCTACCACCGAGCTAATCCCTCACATATGGTGGAGGTATGCAGTGGGCATAAGCAGAGATCCCTGCAAGGAAGTGCATATGTTTGATGAACTTTATCTGGTGCATGAGATTGCACAATCTATGTGTGCAGGAGAGAAGATCCTGACAGAAAAAAAAAAGTGTTTTAAAGAGACAGGGGTCTCAAAATTTTTTGATGAACTTTGTTGTGTCTGGTGCAAGTGACTGCACAAACTGTGTGCGCAGGAAAAGAGATCCTGCAAGAGAGAGAAAAACTACATGTGTTGAAGAGACAGTGGTCTGAAAATTGTTTGCTGGACTGTGAAAAATTTGTTTGTGGAGTTATTGAAGATGGGGCGGTCCAAACGCCTGAAAAATGCAAAGATAGATGAAATGAGAGACCGGATTCTTTGGATGGAGGGGATGTTACCGTCTGAACCAGCCCCATCCATGCCTAAAGAGAGTATACTAAAGAGGAAGGTTGTTGTCCCTAGCAACACTGATGAAACTGCTATGGAGACGCAGTGTGCTCAGATGAAAAGTAAACTCAAAATGGAGGAGATGTTGAAACATCTGATTATATCAAATGCAGCTCAACAGCAAGCAAATGCAGCTCAACAGCAGGCAAATGCGGATTTTCAGCAGAGCTTTGCAGCTCAACAAAAGGCTCATCAAGAGAGCATGGCAGGCTGGAAACAGAGACGCCAGCAGCCAATGGAGGCCATCGGTTTGGAAGAAACCGAGTATGTGTGCAGGGCTGAGTTGGATGCCTTGCAACGGAAAATGGAAGAAAAGGAACAAGCCTTGGAATTGCTTAAAATGGAGCATAGAAACTTGCAGGAAATGAATGAACTACTCAAGTCTCATGTGTTACAGTGGGAAGAATCCACTGCTCTTCTTTTGGTCGAGTTGCAAAAACGCAGAGAGACTATAATGGAGAAAGATACCATCCTCATGGAAAAGGAAAGTGAAATTCAGACTTTGCAGAAGCAAAGTATGGCTGATATGTTGGAGTTGCGTAATCAGCTGGAAAAAAGTCTTCAGTGTTTGGAAGTTACAAAAATAGACCTGCAGGAGTCGCAGGAACAGAATGTTGCTCTGAAAGCGACATTGTCTCTCAGCGACAAAGAGAAAAGTGAAAGAGAGGCTAAATTACTGAGTACTGTGTATGAGCTCACTACTTTAAGCAATGTGGTAAATGAATGGCGTGCAGACTGTGAAAGTTGGAAAGGTGAAGCCCAACGTTTCCAGCAGCAGTTAAAGGAGAAAGAAGCCTGTGTGGCAGAATTACATTCTTATTCCCAGATGCTAGCCAATGAGGTGAAGGCTCTTATGCAGGGAAAAGAAGATTGTGAACATAAGAGGGAAAAAGTAGAGGCACAGCTTCTGGAATCGCAAGTCAAGGTGTCAGAAGGTGACCGATTGTGTGCTAAGCTGTCAGAGAAGGCAAACCGACTGCAGGTTGAGTTGGACAATGTTACAAATCAGCTTTCTCAAGCAGACAGCAAATCTAGAGAAATTGCGGAAGATTTTTCTATCTTGGAATCGCAGCTGCAAGACACGCAGGAACTCTTACAGGAAGAGAGGTGTCAAAGGCTGAGTTTTAGCACAAAGCTCAAACAAATGGAAGATGAGAAAAATGGCTTCCTGGAACAATTAAAAGAGGAGGCGGAAGCAAAGAAAAACCTATCAGAGCAAGTCGCAACATTGCAAGCTCAGATAGCGGATATGAAAAAACGCATGGAAGAAAGCGTTGGTTCATTACAGTGTGTTGAAGATGTGAAAAAGAAGTTTGATCAGATGCTTGGTGAAAGGAAGACTGTGTCTGCAAAATATGCAGAAGAACGCGCACGTGCAGAAACGGAGGTGCGTGATAACGAGAGCAAAGCCCTGTTCTTGGCTCGCTCTTTGGAGGAAGCTCTAGAGTGTAAGGCTGAACTAGAAAGTGTTAAACAGCTGCGTACAGAAATGGAAGAATTGGTCAGCTCCAAGGATGATGTTGTGAAAAGCGTTCAGGAGCTAGAAAAGTCTAAGCGAGCCTTAGAACAGCAAGTAGAAGAGATGAAGATTCCGTTGCAGGAACTGGAAGAGGAATTCCAGGCAACAGAGGATCTGTCCCAAAGAGGGGATAGTGGGCCTGATGCAGTTTTTAAAAGGATCAGTGTTTTGGGGTCTGTCCTGAGTGAGCCTCAGAAATGTGACGACATGTGGCTTGAATCACCCCTTTGGAATAAACCGTTCCTTCAAAAACTTCAAGCATTGGAAAATGTATCATTAGAACTTCAGCAAACAAAGGAGCTGAGTAAGAAATGTGGTGATTTCTCAGTTCAGGCTGAAAACCTAGTGGAGAAAACTAAGGCTGTTGGTGAAAACGTGAAGCAAATGAATAAGTGCCTTTCAGGGAGTGTTTCCAAAATGGAACTGGTGAAAGACGGGTGGCAGAAGTTTGATCGTGATCTTGAGATGCATTCCATGTGGAATTCAGATAGAGAAAAAGAACTAGGTGACCTTGAGCGGTCAAATAGTTCAGCAGAAAGTGCATTGAAGAAACCTGTAAAAGAATGTGTTGCAGTTCCATGCTTCTTCACTGATGCAGAGAGGAGGTCTATAATGGATACCACCCAGATCGCTGGGTTCAACTGTGTTGTTGCCTTTGACCCCTATGTTGGTGGAAGGAAAGTTGATGAGGTTCTGGTTGGCTACTTCTGTGAAGAGTTTGGCAAGAAATATAAACTGAATATCAAATCAAATAGTAGGCCTTTACTGCGACTCGCTCAGGAGGGCGAAAAGTTTAAGAAGTTGATGAGTGCAAATGCTTCAGATCTGCCTATGAATATGAAATGTTTGGTGAATGATATTGATATCTCTGGGAAAAGGAACAGGGGTCACTTTGAAGAAATGTGTGACAGCCTGTTGTCTCAATTGGAAAATCCTCTGCACAGCATCTTAGAGCAAGCAAAGCTCAAGAAGGAAGATCATTCCCTTTTACAACAAAAAGTCAATGATTGTGTACAGCTGTATGGAGAGGCAACTCAAGTCACAGAGGGATGTCAAGAGTCCCTACTTGGAACAAAGCTTAGTGAAGCAAAGGTTCTCAAAGTTTTGTGGAAAACATTTATGGATTGCAGAGAGAGGCGTCTTAAGAATGTTGAAGACATTAAGACTAGCCCAATTGAGTTGCCTATGGATCACGGTCCTCCATGGTGGATTGGACAGACGGTTATGAGGGACAAGCTGTCTGACATTTATGAGAAAGCTGTCAATGAAGATGACAGAAACGAGAAGGAGCGAAATGATGCCAAAAATGCAGTTGAAGAATGTGTATACGAGATGAGAGACAAACTGTGTGGCATTTATGAGAAATCCGTCAATGAAGATGACAAAACAGTTTCATCCGGAAGCTTGAGGATAATAGGAGGCTTATCAGTGAGTCAGCAGTGCTTGACACATGCGTGCCTGGAAATCTGTGTCCCAACCCTAGGGTTGAAACAAGAGGGGGGGGTATGTAACAGGAAGTCAGCTAAATCTGGGAATGTAGTCACAGGAAGGAGATACATTTCTACCTGATTTAGAAAGTCCATTAATTAATTTAGGGTGTTGGCTACAGAGCTAGCCAGCAGGAAGTTGAAAGGCCTTCACCTGTTCAGAATGAGGGAGTTAAGGCTCTATAATTTGTTCAGAGAAATTCCTATTGTTTGCTGCCTCCTGTCGCTGTGTGAGCTGGGAAGAGGAGGACAGACATACGTGTACCTCCCGACGCCGTGTGGGCATGGGAGAAGGACTGCTGCCGCCTGTCGCCGTGTGGGCTGGGAGAGGGGGACAGTCGGATGTGTGCCTCCCGACAAGCTGGTGAGCATGGGAGAAGACCCCCTAAAGCGATGTGAAGCTAAGGAGGGTAACCACGAGTGAAGACGTCTCAAAGGTGAGAAGACAAAGTGTTCCATGTGAAGAGTGTGAAGAGTAAAGGGACCTGTTAAATGAACTGTGTTCAATGTGAAGAATCTGAAGAGTAAAGGATCCTGTTATAAATGAACATGTGCTGTGTGAAAGAAAACAAAGGGACATGTTCAATGGACAATGTTTGTGCTGTGTGAAAAGCAAACAAATGGACATTTGAGTGTCTGCTGTAGGATCAGCAGTGTCGGCCCAACAGTAGGTTGGAAAGACTTCTTAGGTAGGTTCCAGCTGTGAGAAGGTAGCCGCCCACAGAGGCAAGAATTTATTTTGTCTTTTATTTTATTTTGGATGTTTTGCTGCATACAGCCTGGTGAAGAAAACACCATTTAATAAACCACACTGTTTGTTTGCAAGCACTTGTCGGCTATCTCTCTGTGAAAACGCACCCCCAAAGGGGTCATCCACGCCTACCACCGAGCTAATCCCTCACAATATCTATATATATGTATATATCTCTGTCTGTGTAGTTTGGCTCACCGTTATTGCTTCCTGAAGTATGCACTTTGGCACTTTTTACTTGTCTCGGGGGTGCTTCAATTGTCTATGGTGAATCCCCTCCAACCCTCAATACCTCAGGAACCCCTCAAGTGTATTTTAATCATTGTCAGTTGCCCCCATGTGCATGTTGTTTTTCCATGTGTTTTCTCATGTTTGTTTTAGGTTTGCAGTCTATATTTGGCCTCAAAGCCTGCCCTCTCACCTTCCCAGCTTCTAAAGACCCCTTTTTGCTTTTCTGGTAAATGTAATTTCCTCTCATGTGCAGGCATTTAGCTCATGCGATTTCTCATGTTTGTTTTATGTTTGCAGTCTATATTTGGCCTCAAAGCCTGCCCCCTCACCTTCCCAGCTTCCAAAAAACCTCTTTTTGCTTTTCTGGTAAGTGTTTTTTTGCCCTCAAGTGCAGGGATTTAGCTCATGCGATTTCTCATGTTTGTTTTATGTTTGCAGCCTCCTTTACCCACCACCACCACAAGCAAGCCACTGTTGTGTGACCTTTGGTAAGTGTTTGTTGGGCCCACGTGCAGTGGTGTTGCTTATGCAATTTCTCATGTTTGTCTTTTCTTTGCAGCCTCCTTTACTCACCACCACTACAAGCAAGCCACTGTTGTGTGACCTTTGGTAAGTGTTTGTTGGGCCCACGTGCGTTGCTTATGCGTTTTCTCATGTTCGTTTTTTCTTTGTAGCCTCCTTTACTCACCACTAGTGTTGAGCGAACACGGACTGTATTATTCGGGTCCGTACCGGATAATTGGATTTTTGTTACCTGGACATGGACCCGAAAACTTTACTGTATGTTCGGGTTTAAAATCCGTGTTCAGTAATTTTATTTCCTGTTTTGTATGTAATGGCGCGCTTTTAATGGCGGGCTTTCAACAGCCAATCAACAAGCGTTTAACTGGTGTGCAAAAGAAGCCACCACAGTCATGCCTACTAATGTATTAGTAGCTGTGATTGGCCAGCTGAAGCATGTGACCCAGGTCTTTATAAGCTAGAGACACAGCGCAATCCGTCAGTCTGCTGTAGTGTAGGGAGAGAGCACACATAACGGTGCTGGCTGCTGCTGATTAGGGACAGACAGGGTAAAACAACATTGTGCTGAAAAGAATGCAGGGACAGGTCGGAGTGTAGGCAGGGAAAGATATTTGAGCATTTTAGGGACAGGCTGGAGAGATTAGGCAGGGAGAGATTAGGAGACACAGGACAGAACAATCGTCCGTTAGTGATCTACATCGATTTTGCTGTGTGGGGGGTGGTGCAGTGATTGTGAACAATCTTTTTGCCCTCACTTGAGCCCACTGAGGAGGAGGAGGGAGAAAAGAATATATTTTTATCAGTCTGTTGTGTGCAGCATTCAGCTATATTTTACCACAGATTGTTGTTCTAATCTGCTATTTAAAAATTACAAAGTTAAAGGGGAATTTTTTTTCCCTTCATAGCCTGCTGCTGACCGTGACATAAAACATAAGACACTGCTGTGTTCACATGTGCTATTGAAAAATCACCAATTTTATATACTTTTTTCTATTCCGCTATTCAATATACACCCTTTTGGGGTAAAAAAAATTAAATTGTGGCATAGTCTGTATCGGTACATGTGAGACACACCTTTCAAATTTTTGGGACGCATCTTCCACCGCCGAGCATTGCAGGGCGCTTCAGTTTGCCTCCTGTTCCGAACTCCCCCTACTCCTGTTCCTCATCCTCATCCTGCCTTTAGGGTACAAAAAATTGTAATCGGGGCCTAGTCTGTGTTTGTACGTGTGAGATACACCGTTTTATAAATTTTTTTCTATTCCGCTATTCAATATACACCCTTTTAGGGTAAAAAAATTTAAATTGCGGCATAGTCTGTATCGGTACGTGTGAGATACACCTTTCAAATTTTTTTTCTTCCACCGCCGAGGATTGCAGGGCACTTCAGTTTGCCTCCTGTTCCGAACTCCTCCTACTCCTGTTCCTCATCCTCATCCTCATCCTCATCCTGCCTTTAGGGTACAAAAAATTGTAATCAGGGCCTAGTCTGTCTTGTACGTGTGAGATACACCATTTTATAAAAAATTTTCTATTCCGCTATTCAATATACACCCTTTTGGGGTAAAAAAAATGTAATTGCGGCATAGTCTGTATCGGTACGTGTGAGATACACCGTTTTATATAATTTTTTCTATTCCGCTATTCAATATACACCCTTTTGGGGTGAAAGAAATTAAATTGCGGCATCGTCTGTATCGGTACGTGTGAGATACACCTTTTAAATTTGTTTGGCACATCTTCCACCGCCGAGGATTGCAGGGCGCTTCAGTTTGCCTCCTGTTCCGAACTCCTCCTACTCCTCTTCCTCATCTTCCCTTTAGGGTACAAAAAATTGTAATCGGGGCCTAGTCTGTGTTTGTACGTGTGAGATACACCATTTTATATACTTTTTCCTCTTCCGCTATTCAATATACACCCTTTTGGGGTGAAAAAAATAAAATTACGGCATAGTCTGTATCGGTACGTGTGAGATACACCTTTTAAATTTGTTTGGCGCATCTCCTTCCACCGCCGAGGATTGCAGGGCGCTTCAGTTTGCCTCCTGTTCCGAACTCCTCCTACTCCTCTTCCTCATCCTCCCTTTAGGGTACAAAAAATTGTAATCGGGGCCTAGTCTGTGTTTGTACGTGTGAGATACACCGTTTTATAATTTTTTTTCTATTCCGCTATTCAATATACACCCTTTTGGGGTGAAAAAAATTAAATTACGGCATAGTCTGTATCGGTACGTGTGAGATACACCTTTTAAATTTGTTTGGTGCATCTCCTTCCACCGCCGAGGATTGCAGGGCGCTTCAGTTTGCCTCCTGTTTCTTTACTCCTCCTACTCCACTTCCTCATCCTCTAACGCCTCCTCACCCGGTCAGCGTAACACCTTCACCACCAACGTCAGCACAGCCAGGGGTAAACGACAGCAGGCAGTTTTAAAACTTGCCTGTTTGGGGGAAAAACCACACACCGCGCAGGAGTTGTGGAGGAGCATGGAACAGCAGACAAATGAGTTGTTGCTGCCAGCGAGCCTCAAGCCCGGCCTGGTGGTGTGCGATAACGGGCGAAATCTCATAGTAGCTCTGGGCCTAGCCGGTTTGAGGCACATCCCTTGCCTGGCGCATGTGCTGAATTTGGTGGTGCAGAGGTTCCTTAAAAATGACCCCGATATGTCAGAGCTGCTGCAGAAAGTGCGGGCCGTCTGTGCGCACTTTCGGCGTTCTCACCCTGCTGCTGCTCCCCTGTCAGCGCTGCAGCGTAACTTCGGCCTTCCCGCTCACCGCCTCATATGTGACGTGCCCACAAGGTGGAACTCCACCTTGCACATGCTGGAAAGACTGTGCGAGCAGCAGCAGGCCATAGTGGAGTTTCAGCTGCAGCACGCGCGCGTGAGTCGCTCTGTGGAACAGCACCACTTCACCACCAATAACTGGGCCTCCATGCGAGACCTGTGTGCCTTGTTGCGCTGTTTTGAGTACTCCACCAACATGGCCAGTGCCGATGACGCCGTTGTCTGCTTAACTATCCCACTTCTATGCCTCCTTCAAAAAACGATTCGGGCGATGATGGAAGAGGATGTGGCACATAAGGAGGAGGAGGAGGAGGAAGAGGGATCATTTCCAAGGCTTTCAGGGCAGTCATTCACAAGTGGCTCCGAGGGTGGGTTCCTGCACCCACAAACGCCAGGTACACGATTGTCCAGCAGGGGCACAGTTCTGGAGGATGAGGAGGAGGAGATGGAGATGGAACCATGTTCACAGCAGGGTGGTACCCAGGCCAGCTCATAGCCATCACTGGTGCGTGGCTGGGGGGATACAGAGGACACAGACGATACACCTCCCACAGAGGACAGCCTTTCATTGCCTCTGGTCAGCCTGGCACACATGAGCGATTACATGCTGCAGTGTCTCCACAACGACCGCCGAGTTGCCCACATTCTAAATTGTGCTGATCACTGGGTGGCCACGCTGCTGGATCCCCGTTACAAGGACAACATACCGTCCTTAATTCACTCACTGGAGCATGATCGCAAGATGCGGGAGTACAAGCGCACGCTGGCATTCCCACCTGACAGCGGGGCCACAGTGGAAGCACAAGGCCAAGGCAGAGGAGGAGGAGGAAGAGGTCACCAATGCAACCAGGGCACCACCAGAACCTCAGAAGGCAGGGTTAGCATGGCCGAAATGTGGAAAAGCTTTGTCAGCACGCCACAACAAACAGCAGCACCAGCAGCTCATATGGAACGTCTTAGCAGGAGGCAGCATTTCACCAACATGGTGGAGCAGTATGTGTGCACACGCCTACATGTAGTGAATGACGGGTCTCCCCCCTTCAACTTCTGGGTCTCCAAATTGGGCACATGGCCTGAGCTTGCCCTTTACGCCTTGAAGGTGCTGGCGTGCCCTGCAGCCAGTGTATTATCTGAACGTGTATTTAGCACGGCTGGGGGCGTTATCACAGACAAGCGCAGCCGCCTTTCCAGAGACAATGTGGACAAGCTCACATTCATTAAAATTAACCAGGCATGGATCCCACAGGACTTTTCAGAATAGTCTTGTGCAGAATAGAGATTTATACTGACCTTACCCAGCCTTTGTTATATTTTTGATCTTTCTCACTCTTTTGGGGTGTACCCTAATTTAAAATGACTAAAAAAAAGCATTGTTGGCTACCCCGTCCCCCTCCACCGCCGCTTCCACCGCCACCTCAACCTCACTCCTACTCCATATGGGCCTCGTCCTTCACAGATGAAGAAAATTGTTTTATTTTTCTGGTTTTTTTTGTTGTTTTAAGTTATTTTCCTATCCACATTTGTTTGCAGAGAACTTGCCATGCTCTTAACTACATTTTGCTGCCATTTGCAGCACTCTAGCCCTTTCCATTGTTTTTTTAGAGCCATTTTAGTGCCTGAAAGTTCGGGTCCCCATTGACTTCAATGGTGTTCGGTGTCCGGGTAAAGTTCGGAAAAAGTCCGGGACACGGACCCGGACTTTTTTTTCAAGTTCGGCCGAATCCGCCGAACACGGACATCCAGGTGTCCGCTCAACTCTACTCACCACCAACGCGGCTTGGAAAGCAATCAGTGGCTAACTTTGGTAAGTGTGTTCTGTAATTGTTCACTAATTATACTGTAGTATTTGGCTTTGTGGAACTCATGGTTTTTTCTCTTTCCTTTTTTCTCTTTTTTTGTTGCAGATTGTGGCCTTGAGGCTATTTGCTACTGCTGGACAGCCAGATTACCTGCCCACCTCATTCTCCCATGGCCACACCCACACGTATAGGGAGGAGGAGGAGTATAAGGGTAGCAGGTAGAGGGGCCAGTGGGGCCAGGGGGGCAGATTGTCTGGCTCTGGTGAGAGGGAGGCTCCAGCTGTATCCAGAAGGGAGTCCACCGTCCCCATCCCGGAGGAGGAAGCCGGGGGGGGGGTGTTAACACACCAAGTGGACAAGCTTCTTCTCCTCCCAGTCCTGGAGAGGGAACTTCGAGGAGGAGAAGCAGCTTGTCCTCAGCCCCCCGGCTTCCCCATTTCAACCCAGAGCAGAGCCGGGTCCTGGTCCAGGCCTATATGGCAAGATATGATCACCTACAAGGGACCAGGGCCCAGGCCACCTCAACCAGTGAGAGGGCACGCTTGTTGGATGAAATCCGGGATGCCGTAAATGCACTGGGTGGTAGTGTACGCCGCAGTACTGCAAATGTGCGGAAGAGGGTCAACGACATCCATGGGTCCGTTCGGAAGAAGCTGAGTGCATGGGCTGCGGAGGGCCTTTATGACCGCGAAGGTCGGCTGGATCCACGTGCTCAACGTTCTCTCTGGACTTATCGGTTGCCATTTGTTACAATCCTTGGACCCGACACCATCTTTTCTGGGGAGGACGTTGATACGGATGCTTTGCACCGAGGTAGGTTACTAACTTAGATATAAATTGTGTGAGTTTTTGTGAAACTAGTAACTACTATCCTATGTGTTACATGAATAGACTTTTATACTTCGCCTTCAATTTTTTTATTTTTTTAACCAACACCTGCAATTTGTTCATCTGCAGCACGGATCTCAGCCCATGCCGCTCGGCGACCCGGACGGACTCACGGCTGGTGACATAAATGTTGACCCTCCTCCTGGTAGGTCCCAAATTGTACTGTGCTAAACAATGTAGAAGACTAGTCTCTCATTTCCAAATGATAGCTCATATTGCTATGTCCTCTTGACAGAAGAGCATCAGCAGCATCAGGAAACACCCCCAGTGCAGCAAGGCCTGGAGGAAGGTGTTGGTATGTATTGCTAATGTGTATTTTTCTGAATGTTATTGTTAACCCAGTTGAAGCAAATGTCATTTCTTTAGAAAGAGTGTTGGCCTTAATAGGTCTACCCTTGAAAACACCATTGTCATCATTCATGGATGGCCTATTAAGTATTCTGACCATGCCGTCTTAGCCTTTGGGAGGGTGCTAGCAAGTGTCCTATGAGCCCAGGGAAACACTTTGGAATGTTTGGCCTCAATGCTTAATTCATGAAGCTAGGATTGAAATTGGCCCCAAATCCTTACTGTATAAGGTTATTTCCTAAGCCTTTTCTTGCTCTTTTTTTTAAGAACATCAGGCTCCTGTTGAAGGAGCAGCTGGAGTTGGACCAGGAGCTGGCGAGGATTCTGCATCCGATGCTGGGGTATGTTATCTAAGGAAACAAGGTGGAAATGTTCCATTTAAATGTTAGTAGGGTTTTATGGCTAGATATGGCTTACATTGTCTGTGTGAAATGTGTGCAGGGACATTCTGACGCTGCACCAGCAGCACAAGAATTACATCCTGAACGTCAGGGAATTATTGTATAATTTCTGGGGACACAAACGTTTCTAAAACATCCAGGACCTATAAAGTCCTGGCAGTCTTTGAAGTTCCACGTCAAACTTCATGTGTGTATTTTTGTGGGGGTGTCATGTAGCCTTTTTTTGGCCAGATTTTAGACAAGTTACTTAGATATTGAAAGTCATTGGTGTAGTAAGAGACTTTCCAAGACAATAATTAAGCTACCAGACCAGGGCTAGTTTGGAACTGGTTAATGTAGAAACTGTTCTGCCATTGTAATAATAGTAACAAAACCATAATATGTACCCATTACCAGAAGTGTTGCTAGCTTGGATAACATTACAATGATCAAGTGCTTATTAGAAGCACATCCAACTGTTCTAAGTTCTGCTTGGGGTGTTTACACTGTCTAACTAATTGTAACTCTTTTGGAATGATGTTTTCTAAAGATTTTTTGTCATTTTCAGCCAGCATTGGATGCAGCGGGATTGTCACCTACCCCACCTCGTCCATCTCTGCAGGATGTGGCCGAGATGCTGCTTGCTGAGTATCAGCTCCAAAATGACCCAAGGAGGCCTGCTGCTGAATCTAGTGAGTTGGTACGGTTGCTCGGGCTCATACAGGAATCTGTATCAATGTTGGCCAGGAATCAGATGGCTTTGATACAGGTTCAACAGGATATGCGTGACTGCTTCGTAATGTTAGCAGGCCAGCATCCACGGGATCTGCAAAGTGTCGACACTCAGGTGCTGGACAGACGCCAATGCCTGATTGGAGCTGAAGATGCCCCATTGGCAGAGCCCTCCCAACCAGCACAATCGCCTGCCACCACAGGTTGTGTTAGTGGGAGGGGGACGCCAGTGTTGGCCACTGGGCAGGCAGCTGGGGAGGGGACAATTCCTCCTGTAGCCACCCCTCAATGAGCAATCCTCCTGCACAACCCCTTTTCAATCTGGTTCCACACTACACCTTCCAACAGGCTACAGTCCCTCCACACCTTTATGTCTTCACTCCTCCCCAGACCATTCCCCTTATTTGTCACCACACAGACATCTCACTTTACCCCGCACCGTGGCCCGCCCCGCAAAACGATCCAGCACACCTCACCACGCATCTTCACACCCCTCGCACCCCCAACAACAGCAAAAAGTAGCCCGGGTGGAGCTGCAGCAGCCACAGCAGCAGCCACAGCCGCAACAGCAGCAACAGCCGCTACACCAGCAACACCTGCTACACCAGCAAAACCTGCTACACCAGCCACAGCTGCTACACCAGCCACAGCCGCAACAGCCGCTACACCAGCAACAGCCGCTACACCAGCCACAGCCGCTGCACCAGCAACAGCCGCTACACCAGCCACTGCAGCAGCAGCCACGACCACAACTGCCACAACTGCTGCAGCTGACCCAGAGACTCACCTTGCTGCAGCTGCTATTATTTGGGATGTCTCCGGGTTCAAGGGCACCTGATGAGCCACCACCTTAGTTTGTGTTTTTTTTTGTTTTGAATGTTTCTTCTAGATTTTTGTATTTTGGTATTTCTTTGGCCATTGCCCAAATTGTGGGGCCCCTTTTTGTTGTTATTTGAGGGTGGCTGTATATTATTTTGACATTTTTATTTTGTGATGGAATAAATTTATATTGAACCTGATTTGTTTGTGTTTGATCTCTGGTATTTTGTGAGTGTTGTTGGCCAAGTAAGGGCCCTGGTTAATGTAGGCTTTTCTACACACGTGCTTCTCTATCTCCAAACATATGGTTACATTTCTATTTGCTAAACTCAATCTTCACATAATGAACAAAAAAAAGGTCTCCCTTCAAATTTAGCCTCAATACAGGTCTCATGGAGAACAGAAACCAAAGCCAACATGCAAACAATTACAGACCACCCCACTCAGAATAAACTAAACAAATCCAACACACAACAGATTCAATGTTGAAAAACACACAAACTTTTTTTGTATAAAACATACATATTTATTTGTGGTACAAAATTTGTAAGATAAAAATATATATATTATTTTACAAACAAAATTGTAAGAACATTCTGTTGCAACGTGCAACATAAAAAAAAAATAAAAAAAGCTTTACTGCAAAAGGAGACAATCCTGAATAAATGGATCTTTGGGGTCAGGATCAACCCCCAACCTCCGCTCCAAGAGGGCTATCTGAGCCCCACACCACTGAAGATATTCAATTGCCACCTCCCTGGTGAGGTCGGTGTGCCCTGGGTAGAAAAAGACAAGATAATTTACTTGAAGCAAAATGAGGCAAACAAGGATTGTAATAAATGTGCATCAACAAATATGCTTTGGAGTATATTGGGTGGCTTTTCTCCACATTCTGGAGAAAATATGATAGTTTGCTGGTCTACATAGTTACAATCAAAAGCGTTATACACAAACATGTTTTTGGCAGCTGTAAGGTGAATTCTATAGTCAACCAGAAGAAATTTTTCACTTCAACCTCTTTGGATATGGATTGTTTGGGAATGCTAGACAATTGCATACACATAGGAACAGAGCTTCCCTATTGGGCTGCTAATTTGAGTCATCACAAGTTTTGGAAGGAGCTCCTAGCAAGCTTAGGTGTGGTCTTTCATCTCTTAGCATTGAAGCATGAAGATGGTAGAGATGACAGTGGAGCAAGCACTTTGTTGGTGTTAACAAATAAATCCTAGGTGGTCCCGATTTACTAGGACCTAAACCTTGAACTCAAACTTCCACGGCAAATTGTTCAAAATGGTACACAAGATGGCTTAGAATGTTAGTAGCAGTTCCACCAAAGCAATGTAAAAGGCTTTCCATGTCAACACAACCAAACATTTTGAACAATGTAAGGTGTTGTGTTCAATTGCTTCCCACGATACATGTGCACACATCTCTCTCTATAACCATAATAATTTGGATTGAGTACTCTCTCCCTCCTACTGTCTATAGATTGAAACAGACACATTGTAGAGACTCACCCCTTGGAAGACGGATGACGAATGGTTGCAGGGGTTGATCCCTCTCTGGCCAAGATCCACTTGGCTGCAGCACAACTGTGTTAAGAGAGAGTAAAAAGTTTATCAAGGAATAGACTCACACTAAATGTAGGTTAGGCAGTCAGGAAAAAGCTGTAGCAGCCACTCCTTCCCCCTCCACACTCCCCTGAAAGTGTTAGTTTAGCCTTTTTAGGGTAGGGAGGCTGATTTCTATACTGCAAGCTTAATGCTTCTGGGTGAAGCTTGTAGCCTTTAAGATACGTAATCCATGTTTTTGTGCTGATTGTGTTTCTGCCTTAGCCCTGCCTGTTATAAATGTTGGGAACATCTCCTTTTTGGATGGCTGGGCAAAAAAAATCAGGTTATACTTACCCGCTGTTGATTTTTTTGGACGAGAGCAGTCATGATCCTCCTCTTTAAATGGCCCCTCTACACCCCTCTAGGCACCTCCCTCCTGTTGATTGACCCCACAGCAGGCAGCTTGCTATGGAGGCACCTGAGATGAAGCCAAGCACCCTGTGTCTGTTCAGGTACTAGGCTGTGAGCCAGACTGACCCCCCTATCTTCCAATAGTCTCAATGATTTGGAATGACAGAATCTGGAGGCAATCTTGGCATGCTGTCACCTCAGCTAAGGAGGAGGGGGAGTCAGGACCAGACAAGTGTTTTCTGGAAAATTTTTCCAGTAAGAAAAGGGCCCTGGTAAGTCTAAGGGGGCATATGCACACCAAACACTTGGAATACTAATGGATAGAATGCATTCACATAAAGAACCTGCTACCTTTATAACCACTTGAAGCCTGATCGGGGACATACACATGTAGCATTTCTCCACTTACTAAGTAGACACATTACAGCAAAAGCACACATTACTTACCATTAGCAAGGTTTTGTTGGGCCACAGAGCCAGATGGCCTTTGGGCATGAGAAGCTGTACAAGAAAAAAACACAAAATGTGAACTAGAATGTGGGACATTCCCGGGGGATGAGCATTTTTGACATGTTGTGAAACAAACACAATGTTCAAGCCAAGCCACACGAATTTTAAGTGTTGACAAAATCAGGACATGAGTTAATTAACATGGCCCCAAAGAAATTAGAAGTCCAAAGAACACAATTTCCTTTGTAGGGAAACGAACACAAATTTAGAGGAGGGTGGCTTGAGAAAGCAAAGAAAGACTTACATGTCCAGTAATGCTCCCCAATGCCACCTTCCAAACATGAAAGTTAAGCAATAGTGTTTCCACGCTGACAGTGTTGTGCAATCTGACCTTCCAAATATTGGTCAGTCTTAGAAGCTCACCAAACCCAAAAATGGCCACCCTTACATCGATCCTCATGGTATATTCTCCATCCTTGACCTTACCAATCCTCCATTTCAAAATCATTATCAACCTTCCTGTCACATGTAGCAAAACTGCACTTGCTTTGACTACAACTTAGATTAGCACAGATACACATCACCCTAGCACACACAATACATGTGAGAATCACATTCAATGTACTTACAGTGTGGTTAAGGGGAGCCGGCCAACACTGTTCTTATATTATCCTCCACCCCTGGAGTGGAGGACAATTGGGGAGACCCTGCATGGGGTGATGGTGTTGGAGATCCTAGAAACACAAAGACAAGAATACAATCATTTAACATCAGCTATTTTCTCAAGGCACACAGAAAGTAGTCCCTAAACATTGAAGATAGTAGTTACAGTGGACTGGGTAAGCAGCGGCCCCTCTTCCCCAATCCTCCACAACAAACATCATCAATGTCAGCTGCTACATAACCCCAAAGGCAAAAATATACATTCCAGCCCTTATAATTACAAGGACACATTGAACACACAAACACATGTAGAGTACTTACTTCCCATTTGAGGACAGCTGTTTTCCTCCTCCTCATCACTGAGGGACAATGCTGCCTCATCCTGGCCACCCTCCTCCTCATGGGCCACATGGTCCTGGCCCTCCTGCCCCTGGGCCACCTGACTTGGGCCTGCCTCCACCTCATGGGCCACATGGTCCTGGCCTTCCTGCCCCTGGGCCACCTGACTTGGGCCTGCCTGTTTAGGCTCCACTCTCGCTGAAGCTACTTCAACCACAAAAGAGAACAAAACAAGAAAAAATGCATTCCTCAAAGTTACAACAAACACACAACACACCAGCACAGCCACATTACTTACAGTGGGCCTGAGAAGGCTGAGCCTCCAGCTCCTCGTCGCTTGTTTCTAAAAAGAACAACATCCCAAGTTACACACTATTTTCGGACACAAATAGGCAGCAACCTCTCAACATGCTAGCACCATACTCAATGCCCCTACAAATCTGCACATACAAGAGCACTTACATCAATGGGCTGCATTGACCATGTTTAGAAACAGGAGGTCAACATCCATTCCCAATGAGTCACACCCCCCCCCCCCCCAATATCATGTGTTCACTCTGCAGTCACATTAGTCAGAGTTCCAGAAAGTGGATCATAAAGTTTGTTAATCTGCCCTTGATTTTACACATTGACCATGTAAAGGCTTTTTTTAGATAAACTAGCAAATGAACCATGGAAACATCTACACACTTTTCGAGTATCATACAATTAATATAATTTGTCGACGTTGCTAATACACCTCCACTCCTGAGTAGTTTGCTGTTACCATGTTGCTCCAAAACAATTCAGCATGAAGTGTTAGATAACTACATATAAATAAGTATCTTGAAAAAAATGCACCAACATTATTAGTCCTGATCAATAACCCCAAAACACTTTATAATTTACATTTCTACAATTAAAATGTTTCTGCTTACGATCAATATAATTTACATTTCTACAATTAAAATGTTTCTGCTTACGATCAACAATTTGGAGACAGTCTAGTGGCTTGCTCTCAGGGACCATGTACTGCAGTGTGGCAGTCCTCCTCCTCCCCTTCTTCACCAAACACACCACCGGTTCGTGTCCGTCCGCTGCGGCTAGAACCAGAAGATAAAGAAGGACAAATTAAAAGACAAATGTTAATAGTAGTAAAAAAGGTTGCGAAGAGACACTTGATGGAGGTGGCAAAGGTAGGGAGCAAAGGGAGCGGGGGGGGGGGGGGGTAATTGTTGCATACCTAAACACAGGCCCGCCCACAAAAAAACATCACAGATCTGGGCACATGTAATCTATATCTTTACTTACCGGAGATTTGTTCCGCAGCTTTTAGCAGCACTCTTGGAGCGCGATGCTTGGCATCACTCCGAGAGTGCTGAAGGTCCACAAACGTGGCACTGAAACAAAATTTCCGCCGCTGCCTCATCCGGAGACGACACAGCATGGTGTGTTTGGTGTGAAGGTGGGTGTTAATGTTATCATAAGCCAGGGGGAGGAGGACCTGTGGAAAGAGCAATGTATGTTGGAGTCAAACTATGTTCAAAAATGTGAATTAATCCAAAAACATGCTATATCCACTTTTAGATATTGTAGAACAATGAATCCCATTTCTGGTGATACATATACATCTACAGTGCCTTGCGAAAGTATTCGCCCCCCTTGAACTCTGCGACCTTTTGCCACATTTCAGGCTTCAAACATAAAGATATAAAACTGTAATTTTTTGTGAAGAATCAACAACAAGTGGGACACAGTCATGAAGTGGAACGAAATTTATTGAATATTTCAAATTTTTTTAACAAATAAAACACTGAAAAAGTGGGCGTGCAAAATTATTCAGCCCCCTTAAGTTAATATTTTGTAGCGCCACCTTTTGCTGCGATTACAGCTGTAAGTCACTTGGGGTATGTCTCTATCAGTTTTGCATATCGAGAGACTGAAATTTTTGCCCATTCCTCCTTGCAAAACAGCTCGAGCTCAGTGAGGTTGGATGGAGAGCGTTTGTGAACAGCAGTTTTCAGTTCTTTCCACAGATTCTTGATTGGATTCAGGTCTGGACTTTGACTTGGCCATTCTAACACATGGATATGTTTATTTGTGAACCATTCCATTGTAGATTTTGCTTTATGTTTTGGATCATTGTCTTGTTGGAAGACAAATCAACGTCCCAGTCTCATGTCTTTTGTAGACTCCATCAGGTTTTCTTCCAGAATGGTCCTGTATTTGGCTCCATCCATCTTCCCATCAATTTTAACCATCTTCCCTGTCCCTGCTGAAGAAAAGCAGGCCCAAACCATGATGCTGCCACCACCATGTTTGACAGTGGGGATGGTGTGTTCAGGGTGATGAGCTGTGTTGCTTTTACGCCAAACATAACGTTTTGCATGGTTGCCAAAAAGTTAAATTTTGGTTTCATCTGACCAGAGCACCTTCTTCCACATGTTTGGTGTGTCTCCCAGGTGGCTTGTGGAAAACTTTAAACGACACTTTTTATGGATATCTTTAAGAAATGGCTTTCTTCTTGCCACTCTTCCATAAAGGCCAGATTTGTGCAGTATATGACTGATTGTTGTCCTATGGACAGAGTCTCCCACCTCAGCTGTAGATCTCTGCAGTTCATCCAGAGTGATCATGGGCCTCTTGGCTGCATCTCTGATCAGTCTTCTCCTTGTATGAGCTATAATTTTAGAGGGACGGCCAGGTCTTCGTAGATTTGCAGTGGTCTGATACTCCTTCCATTTCAATATTATCGCTTACACAGTGCTCCTTGGGATGTTTAAAGCTTGGGAAATCTTTTTGTATCCAAATCCGGCTTTAAACTTCTCCACAACAGTATCTCGGACCTGCCTGGTGTGTTCCTTGTTCTTCATGATGCTCTCTGCGCTTTAAACGGACCTCTGAGACTATCACAGGGCAGGTGCATTTATACGGAGACTTGATTACACACAGGTGGATTCTATTTATCATCATTAGTCATTTAGGTCAACATTGGATCATTCAGAGATCCTCACTGAACTTCTGGAGAGAGTTTGCTGCACTGAAAGTAAAGGGGCTAAATAATTTTGCACGCCAAATTTTTCAGTTTTTTATTTGTTAACAAAGTTTGAAATATCCAATACATTTCGTTCCACTTCATGATTGTGTCCCACTTGTTGTTGATTTTTCACAAAAAAAAATTACAGTTTTATATCTTTATGTTTGAAGCCTGAAATGTGGCAAAAGGTCGCAAAGTTCAAGGGGGCCGAATACTTTCGCAAGGCACTGTATGTCCAAATCTAGCTCCATGCAATAGGTTGACCCACACTGGTGATTACCTCAACATGATGTTGGCATTGTGTCAATTGTCCATTCAATACCCACCTCAAAGTATCATAACAACATGTGGAGGCTTATACACATCACCAT